>NC_092709.1:334931850-335236570 GCF_047496885.1 Scyliorhinus torazame
TGTCTAAGGAGCCTTGGTGAGTTACTGCAGTTATTCTTGTACACTCTGCTGCCACTGTTCATCGGTGGGGGAGGGTTTGAATGTTTGCGGAAGGGGGAGCAATCAAGTGGGCTGCTTTGTCCTGGATGGTGGCGCAGGTACTCCCACAATGCTGTCAGGTAGTCAATTTTAGGATTTTGATTGAGCAACAATTGAGGACCGGCGATATATTTTGAATTCTGGATGGTATGTGACATGGAGGTGAACTTAGAGATGGTGGTGTTCCTGTTCTTCTAGGTGGTCGCAGGTTTGGGAGTGGCTGTCACACGAACATAGGGATTGATAGCAGGATTAGCCATTCCGCTCCTTGAACATGCTCTGCCATTTGATAAGATGGCTGATCTGATTGTCTCAACTCCAAGGAGCTTTGATGAGTCGCTGTAGTGCATCTTGTATATGTTACACACTGTTGCTACAGTTCTCCGAGGGTAGAGGGAGTGAATGTTGAAGATGGTGGATGGGGTGCCAGTCAAGCGGGCTGCTTTATCCTAGATGGTGCTGAATTTCTTGACTGTAGTTGGAGCCACACTCATCCAGGCATATGGAGAGCATTCCATCACTCTCCTTGTGCCTTGCAGATGATGGACAAGCTTTGGGGAGTCATGAAATGGGCGTCTCACTGATGGATTCCCAGCCTCTAACCTGCTCTTGTCACCACAGTACATATATGACTGGTCCATTTCTGTTTCCTGACCATTAATCAATGCTCTATTCCTGCGAATATGTTACCTGCAACTCCGTGCGCAATCTTTTGTATAGCACTTTATCAAATGCTTTTTGGAAATACAGGTAGATTACATCTGGATTCCCCTTTTGCTATCTTACTGGTTACATCCTCAAAACACTCCAATAAATTTGTTAAGCAAGGTTTCCCTTCAGTAAAACCATGTTGACTTGTTCTAATCATACTGTGCTTTTCTAAGTGTATTCTTAACACTTCTTAATCATAGATTCCAGCATTTTCCCAACAAACTGACAAGGTTAGGCGGACTTCCTATCATTCCGTTTTGATTCCCTCCTTCCTTGAAAAGTCGAGTAACATTTGCCAACTTCCGATCTGATGGGACCATTCCTGAATCCAATGAACTCTGAAATTTCACAGCCAGCACATCCACTATCTCTGCAGACACCTCTATTCGAATCCCAGGGCACAGGCCACCAGGCCCCTGGGATTTGTCACATCCTAGTCCCTTTAGGTTTCTCCAGTACATTTTCTCTATTCATTTTCCAAATTTCCTTAGTCTTCTGGTTGACCGTCAGGGTGGCACACCACTCATCGTCTGGATCGATGCTGTATACCGACAGCGGCTGGTGTCTTTGCTTCAGGGACACCCTGTATTTTGTCACGATACCAACTCGAAAATGCGCCTTCGGGTCCTCGGTGTCACTGCTGTGAGGGAGGTCTGCATCGGACTCGATGACCATGGGTTGAATTGCCCGGACATTCCTGCGAGGCTGGCTGAAGCGATAAGAATTGACAGGCTGAGCTGCTCGGCATAAGGCAGCATAGTGGCCAAGTGCGTATGCTCTAACTGGTGATTGGCTGCGGTGTTGTGTGTGTTGATTGGTCCCACTGTGTGTCCATCAGTGTGTGTGTCTGCACCATGAAAAACTGGTGTACATTATGACAGTATTGTCAAAAGAAACTTGGTGGAATGAAACCCGTGTCTTCTACTCTGAAGACAGGTGCGAAAGGTAAATTTCCCCATCTGCCAACTGCAGGAATCTTCGCGGGAGGATTTGAGGGCCTTTTAAATCTCCGTTAACCCCGGGCAGGAATTTCCAGTCTCAGGGCCAGGCACCACCGGAAATTCTTGCCCGAAATATTTGTTCAATGCCTCTGCCCTTTTCTACTTCTCCATGACAATTTCTCCTGTCTCTGATTCTAATGGACCAACGTTTACTTAAGCTAATCTCTTTTTACATACTGATAAAAGCACTTACAGTCTGTTTATATATTACTGGCTGGTTTACTTTCCTGTTATATATCCTCCTTGTTTAAAATAATGAAGTCAGGAAAAACAAGATTAATTCAGGTGGTTAGACAGGGGGCTGGGAAGATGAGGATATTTAAGCGAAAAGAGATTGAAAATTGGAGAACTATCGAGCTATCACTGCAAGCAAAATAAGAAACCAGGCTGATGTCCAATTCTTATTCACATGCTCCTATGCTCTAAGTATATGAGAAAATCAAATTAAACTAGGAATAGAACAGGCATAAGACCTTCGGCCTTCCGAGCCTTCTCCATTGTTTGACATTTAACAGCAACACCTCCTCCACGATAGTGCTTAATACCTGGGCCCCGCAAGGCTGCGTACTTAGCCCCCTACTATACTCCCTACACATGCACGACTGGGTGGCAAAATTTGGCTCCAACTCCATCTACAAGTTGGCTGATGATACAACCATAGTGGGTCAGATCTCGAAAAGCGATGAGTCAGAGTACAGGAGGGAGATAGAGAATCTTGTGGAGTGGTGTAACGACAACAGTCTCTCCCCCAAAGTCAGCAAAACTAAAGAACTGGGGCTGGATTCTCTGCAGCCTTGTGACAAAATCGCGTTTGGCGCGGGGGCGGAGAATCGATGTTTATCCGGGAATCGTGGCAGATTACGCGGCGCGGGTGGGGTGACATTGACAGAGGCCCCCCCCCCCCAGCGATTCTTCGGGCAAAACTGGCTGAGTTCCCGATGACGTGGTTCTAACCACGTATCGCCGGTCGGGAACCTCGGGTGGCGGCTGCGGACTCAGCCCGTGTCCGCCTTGGTGGGGGGCGGGGGATCGAGCATGGTGTTGGGGGTGGTGGTTGCCTCATGGGCGGCTGGGGCAGCGATCGGGCGGCTTGGATCTGCGGGCGGCCGCCACCTTGGGGGGGAGGGGGAGGGCCCTACATTGTTGATGTCGGTCCGCGGTCCCAATCCGCCATGGTGCACGGTGCGGCCACTGCAGCGCCGTCGGCGCATGCGCGGACTCCCGACCGGATGTGCGGGGGCCCATATCCGCAGACAGAGCTGCGAGGAACACTCCGGGGCCCTGTCCTGACCTTAAGGAAAGTCAAGAGTGAAACGCCGGTGTTTTTACGCCAGCGTGGGGACACAGCCCCATTATTGGAGAATTCAGCCCCTTGCCATTGACTTCAGGAAGCAAAGTACTGTACACACCCCTGTCTGCGTCAATGGTGTCGAGGTGGAGATGTTTGACAGATTCAAATTCCCAGGTGTGCCTCTCCCGCTAGGAAGCAAAGGTGTTTTTTTTTCCTTTTGTGTCTTATAGAGTGCAGATTCCCAGGAGTATGATTTAACGTAACATTAATTGCTTGAAAACAGCAACACATAAATATATGGTTCCAAATAGGGAATGGCCAATGTTAAATATAGAAAGCAAGAAGGGATTTTAATTTATATGGCACCTTTCATGACCTCAGGGCTTTTCAAAAGACTTTACAAATGTGCTTATTTAGTACTGTTACAAATGCAGCAGTCACATTGCACACAGCAAGGACCCGCAAACAACAATGTGATACTCTGTTCATTTTTTACTTATATTGGAGGAGGGATAAATATTGGCCAGGACACTGGGGACTGATGTGTTGGGTGTTCTGGATCACATACAGGTCACCAACACTTGAAGTAGTGCAACACTATTTTATTAAAAGGTTAACTATTTAAACATACTTGAACTGTGGGTAAATACGATACTAGCTTTAACTAAAGACCTTTGCCTTGTCCTAACCAGTCGATGCACTCAGCACATGGTGAATGTCTGTGTTGCAGGCTGTGAGCTCTGTGCCCCTAGCTAGCTGCTACTCGAATGAGCGGGAACTCTGATGCCCCCTGTCTTTATAGTGCATGTGCTCTCACTGGTGATTGGCTGCGGTGTTGTGTATGTTGATTGGTCCCACTGTGCGTCCATCAGTGTGTGTCTGCACCATGATATACTGGTGTATATTATGACAGGGACAACTCCCCTATTCCCGTGCATGAGAACTGAGTGGGCAGATGGATCCCTGGTCTAATCCAATGGATGGTGAGACAATGCTGCAGTCCCTCAGCGCTGCTTTGGAGTATCAGTGTAGAATTTGTGTTCCGGTCTCTGGAGTGGGACCTTTCCCCAGTAATTGCCGGAGGCTGAACCAGACTGTTCACAACCTTGGTGTTGTATTTGACCACTGGCCATTTAAGAGCCCCTTCTGGCATCGCCCAACTCTGTCCGTGCCTCAGCTAACCTGCTGTTGAAACCTTCATCGATGACTATGTTACCTCTAGGCTTGGCCATTCTAACATATGTCCAGCCTCCCACATTCTACACCCTGGAAACTCTAGGCCATCCATATTTTGCTCCCCATGTCCCAATTCACACCAAGTCTCATTAATCTATCATTCCTGTTTCTACTGACCTACAGTTAAGCAATTCTCCTGGTTAAGCAATGCCACAATTTTCAAATTCTCAGACCGCTTTCAAATCCCTCCAACTCCTCGCTCTTCCTTATGTGCGTAATCTCATCGAGCCCCATAACTGTCTGCACTCCTCTGTCTCTGGCCTGTTGGTTATGACCAAATTTAATCACTCCCTCATTAATGGCCATGCCTTTAACTACCCTGTGATTGAGGCAGATACGTTCGCCACCTTTAAGACTTATCTGGATAGGTACATGAACAGACGGGATCCATAAGGATACGGGCGGTTGGTCTAGATAGGACACCTGATCGGCGCAGGCTTGGAGGGCCGAAGGGCCGGTTCCTGTGCTGTATTTTTGTTTGTTCTTTGTTCTACCTGGGCCTCAAGTTCTGGAATCTCTACCCTGAACATCTTGACCTCCCTACCTTGCGATCTTCCTCCAAGATGCTTCTTAAAGCCTACTACTTTGTTTAAGCTTATAGTCATCTACCCTAGTGATTCCTTTACATGGCCAGTGTCAAATGGTGCTTTATAATAATCATACAGACTTAAAAGGTTAGCTCTGTCCTCTCTCCAGAGATGCTGTCAGACCTGCTGAGATTTCCCAGCATTTTATGTTTTTGTTTCAGATTCCAGCATCTACAGTAATTTGGGTTTTATCTTAATGTTGCTTAATAATGCTCCTGTGGGGGGCGGGGGGGGTCTTGAGGTAGTTTATCATGTTAAGTGCACTATATAAATACAAGTTGCTGAAGCTCTGAATTGCAAGGGAGCCAGTGTTACGCAGGTTGATGCCATGAAGGGTGTGATTAACCAAATAACCAAGGGAGGGACAATGTTAGGTGCTGTAAGACTGGCAACACAACCGTGTAATTTGAGAATGAGAGTTTAGTCATGAAGAAAAGGGGTAGGTAGACATTTTGAAGTTTTTATTAATTACCTGAAGGGTTAGGATGAGATTAATGTGAGTGGGACAGAACAGTGCGTCAGATGAATTAGATGGTGCATGGTTTATAGATGGAGCTAATGGCTGGTGATTACTTACTCCGTGTGTTTGTAAAACAAGCAGAAAATGCCAGTGAATGATAAGGTAATCTCCTCGAAAGCAAATGAAAACGAATAGAAAAAACCCAGCAGGGGGAGCCCAGGTCACGTGCGCCTGTGTTTGTTATGCAGCCGATTGAGAACACAGTGAAAACAAAGCCTACATTCATTGAAGGGATCTGAATTTGAGAGAAAAAAAATCCTCAAATATCACTCTTCAAGAGAATGCAGAATGGCCAAAAGCTTCCGATATGGGGAGAGGCCTCTGGCGCAATTTATGTCGCAGACCCTGCGGAAGTCCTCGGTACTTACATGGGAATCTTAAAGTTCCGATTGTTGGTTTTACCATGCCCAACCTATCCGTCATTCCAACACCAGTGCGATCAGGCAGCAGAATCTCGGTGGCATAGGCAGGTTGCAATAAACCTATCCTGCTTTTTACACTGATTTACTTAGAGTCAATAGTCAAAGTTATTGCAGATGATACAAAGATCTGTAGAGGGACAGGTAGGATTGAGGAAGCAAGGGGGCTGCAGAAGGATTTGGACAAGCTAGGAGAGTGGGCAATGATGTGACAAATGAAATACAATGTGGAAAAGTGTGAGGTTATGCACTTTGGAAAGAGGAATTTAGGCTTAGACTATTTTCTAAATGGGGAAATGCCTCAGAAACCAGAAGCACAAAGGGACTTGGGAGTCCTTGTTCACGATTCTCTTAAGGTTAACGTGCAGGTTCAGTCGGCAGTTAAGAAGGCAAATGCAATGTTAGCATTCATGTCAAGAGGACGAGAATACAAGACCAGGGATGTACTTCTGAGGCTCTATAAGGCTCTGGTCAGACCCCATTTGGAGTATTGTGAGCAGTTTTGGGCCCCACATCTAAGCAAGGATGTACTGGATTTGCAAAGGGTCCAGAGGAGGTTCACAAGAATGATCCCTGGAATGAAGAACTTGTCGTTTGAGGTGTCATGTTGGGTGCTCTGCTACACAGACGAACCAACACGGTTGCAGATGGTACAACTCTGTTTTATTACTAACCATAACAACATCTGTAAACTTGTAACTGTGGTTCGTTCATTACCCTTTAACCTGTGGACCCAGCCCTAACACTATCTTGGAGAGGCACTCAGCACATGGTGAATGTCTGAGTGGCTTGCTGTGAGCTCTGTGCCCTGAGCTGTCTCCTGCTGGAAATCCGCGGGAACTGTGGTGTTCCCCGTTTTATAGTGCGTGTGCCCTTGCTTGTGATTGGCTGTGATGTTGCATGTGTGTTGATTGGTCCGTTGATCTGTCCATCAGTGTGTATGTGTGTTTGCACCATGATGTTTATCTGAATATCATGACATCCCCCTTTTTTACAATAATATGTGTTAATAAATATAAATGTGTACTGAGCTGAATGTGTGTGTGCAATATCTACAACATGTACATGAGGCTAAACTATATACATAGGAAGTTGTGAGGTGCAACATAGCAACGAGGTTGTACTATAAACAAAACAAGTATAAACATCAAGCATCAAAACGAACTCCTGTAATGACAAAAAGAGAAACATATTAACATTGTCGCATAAAACTTTAGTGAGTCCAATGTTCAAACAGCTCCACTCGCTCCTCGCCCACAACCAGAGCTTGAGCAGAATGCGCTGGAGGCGAGGGGTCATCTCATTCAGGTCCTTTTGTATGATGCTGACCAGGGGGCGATAGTCGGTTTCCACGGTGAACTGAGGGAGACCATACACGTAGTCGTGGAACTTATCTATGCCGGTTAACAAACCCAGGCACTCCTTCTTGATCTGTACATAGCGCTGTTCTGTGGGGGTCATGGCCCGCGAAGCATAGGCGACCGGGGCCCATGATGCAGTGTCATCCCGTTGCAGGAGTATCGCCCCAATGCCGGACTGGCTGGCATCAGTCGAGATCTTCGTATCACGAGAGGTGTCGAAGAACGCCAATACCGGGGCTGTGGTGAGCTTAATTTTGAGCTCTTACCATTCCTTCTGGTGTGCGGGTAGCCACTGGAACTCCATGGTCTTCTTCACTAGGTGGCGAAGAGCCGTTGTGTGGGAGGCAAGGTTGGGAATGAACTTCCCCAGGAAGTTGACCATCCCGAGAAAGCGTAGCACTGCTTTCTTGTCTGCCGGCTGCGGCATGGCTGTAATGGCGCTCACTTTGTCTGCATCCGGACGCACTCCTGACCGGGATATGTGGTCCCCCAGAAACTTTAGCTCAGTTTGGCCAAAAGATCACTTGGTTCGGTTGAGGCGCAGGCCGTGTTCTTGTATCCGAGCAAAGACGCGCTGGAGACGACTGATGTGCTCCTGTGATGTGGTGGACCAGATGATGACATCGTCAACATAGACGTGCACCCCTTCGATGCCCTCCATTATCTGTTCCGTGATTCTGTGAAATACCTCGGATGCCGAGATGATGCCAAACGGCATTCTGTTGTAGCAGTACCTGCCGAAAGGAGTGTTGAAGGTGCACAGCTTCCTGCTGGACTGATCCAGTTGAATCTGCCAAAAATCCTTCGAGGCATCAAGCTTTGTAAAAATTTTAGCCCGGGCCATTTCGCTCGTGATCTCTTCCCGTTTGGGTATGTGGTAGTGTTCCCTCATGATGTTATTGTTCAGGTCTTTCGGGTTGATGCAGATCCGGAGTTCGCCAGAGGGCTTTTTAACGCACACCATGGAGCTGACCCATGGTGTGGGCTCCGTGACCCGGGAAAGCACTCCTTGGTCCTGGAGATCCTGCAGCTGCTGCTTGAGGCGGTCCTTGAGTGGTGCTGGGACTCTACGAGCTGCGTGAATGACCGGGGTGGCGTCTGGTTTGAGCTGTATTCTGTAAGTGTAGGGCAATGTGCCCATGCCCTCGAATGCCTCCTGGTTGTGGGCGAGGAGCGAGTGGAGCTGTGCCCTAAATTCTGCATCCGGGAAGTCTGACGTGCCTTCTGGAGACAGAGCGTGTCCCCGCTGAACGAGGTGGAGAACATTGCACGCCTGTGCGCCTAGCAGAGGGTCCTTCGAGGATCCAACAATCTCGAAGGACAGTGTGGCCGTGTACGCATTGTGCGTCACCTGGAGCTGGCAGGACCCCATGGCCGGTATAACGTTTACGTTGTCATCGACCATGTTACAACGAGATGGCCGAATCGGTGGTCTGACCTTCAAGGTGTAGAAGGCTGACCATGCTATTAGGTTGGCGGAGGCACCAGTGTCTAAACGGAATGTGATTGGTGATCGGTTGACCGTTAGGATGGCACACCATTCATCACCCGGATTGACACTGTTCACTGGCATCGGCTGGTGGGTCCTGCTTGGGGACATCCGGTTCCTGTCAATGATCGCAACACGGAAGGCTTCCCGGTCGTCTGTATCGCCGGTCTGTATATCGTCAGGGTATGACTCGGTGTATGGAGGCTGAATGGTCCGCACGTCCCTGCGAGGCTGGCGGAATTGGGGAGCGTTGGCAGGTTGAGCTGCTCGACAGCAGGCAGCGTAGTGGCCCATCTTGCCACAGTGGAGGCATTGTCGATTCTTTGCTGGACATTGCCGCTTTAAATGTGCGGATCCACAGTTGCCGCACGTCGTGACGTCATGGCGTTCGTTGCGCCATCGCGCATGCACAGTTCGGTCCTGCGTAGAGCGCCCCTGCGTGTCACGTCCCTCTGCGTCGACGTCTCTTTCGGCGCATACAAGCGCGGGAGGCTGGGAAAGCGCACAAAATGGCCACCCTCGTCCGGGCCTGGAGGAATTCGATCGCCTGGACCCGCTCGGCCTCGTAGGACCCCTGCCTTGCCGATTCGGCCGCGTAGTACCCCTGCCGTGCCGATTCGGCCGCCTGGAATTGGGAGTAGCGGCTGGTCGCGTTTTCATGGAGGACGCAGTCTTCGATGGCGGTGGCTAGGGTGAGGCTTTTAATTTTGAGGAGCTGTTGGCATAGGGTGCCCGAGGTGACCCCAAAAACTATCTGGACCCGAATCATGGAATCGGAGGTGGCCTCGTAGCCGCAGGACTGCGCGAGGATACGGAGGTGTGTTAGGAAAGATTGAAAAGGCTCATCCTTACCCTGCAGGCGCTGCTGGAAGAGGTACCTCTCGAAACTCTCATTTACCTCGACGCTGAAGTGTTGCTCGAGTTTAGGGAGGACCGTCTTGTACTTCGTCTTGTCCTCAACTTCCGCGAACACCAGGGAGTTGTAGATGTGGATGGCGTGTTGCCCTGCCGTGGAGAGGAGGAGGGCAATTTTCCTGGTGTCCAAAGCATTCTCCCTTTCTTGGCTTCTAGGAAGAACTGGAAGCGCTGTTTAAACAGCTTCCAGTTAACGCCGAGGTTTCCTGCGATTTGGAGCGGCTGCGGCGGGCTGATGGTGTCCATGGCGCAGGATGGCGGATTCCTGAAGATGTGTAGGTAGGTCTCACAGTTGCTGGGTTCAAATCCTGGTACTATGTAGTGTTGGGTGATCTGCTACACAGACGAACCAACACGGTTGCCGATGGTACAACTCTGTTTTATTACTAACCATAACAACATCTGTAAACTTGTAACTGTGGTTCGTTCATTACCCTTTAACCTGTGGACCCAGCCCTAACACTATCTTGGAGAGGCACTTAGCACATGGTGAATGTCTGAGTGGCTTGCTGTGAGCTCTGTGCCCTGAGCTGTCTCCTGCTGGAAATCCACGGGAACTGTGGTGTTCCCCGTTTTATAGAGCGTGTGCCCTTGCCTGTGATGTTGCGTGTGTGTTGATTGGTCCGTTGATCTGTCCATCAGTGTTTGCACCATGATGTTTATCTGAATATCATGACATGAGGAACGGTTTTGGACTCTGGGTCTGTACTCATTGGAGTTTAGAAGGATGAGAGGGGATCTTATTGAAACTTACAAGATCCTGCGAGGCCTGGATAGAGTGGACGGGGAGAGGATGTTTGTAGGAAAAACTAGAAGCAGAGGACACCATCTCAGACTAAAGGGACGATCCTTTAAAACCGAGATGAGGAGGAATTTCTTCAGCCAGAGGGTGGTGAATCTGTGGAACTTTTTGCCGCAGAAGGCTGTGGAGGCCAATTCACTGAGTGTCTTTAAGACAGAGATAGATAGGTTCTTGATTAATAAGGGGATCAGGGGTTATGGCGAGAAGGCAGGAGAATGGGGATGAGAAAATATCAGCCATGATCGAATGGCGGAGCAGACTTGATGGGCCGAGTGGCCTAATTCTGCTCCTATGTCTTATGGTCTTATAAAACAGCCACACTCTAGGTAAGTCACTGGATTTTCACTCCCCGTCTCCTCACTGTTCACACAGTCCCTCCACCCTTACCTAGTAGTGTTCACCATCCCCCTCCACACCCGACACTCCACCCACCCTTCCAGACAATATTCACCTCCCTCCAAGCAATGTTCAACTGCACCTCCCACGACAATGTTAACTGTAGAAGCAGGTGTACACTGTTGGGGGTGAGGGGTGGAACATTGTTAAGGGATGAAGATGTTAGCACTGTCAATGGGAAAAGACTGTGCAGTCTCGAAGGTTGACAGCTCTATTTAAAGCAATGTAAGTTGATGAACTGAGAGCAGACCTTGAGGGGCGTGTCTTCAATGCATGAGGAGAATATGCAGCAGACCTGGACAGCATTTACATTCACACCACACAAGTGCCAAACCATTTCCAACCAGTGAGAATTTAACCATGTATCGTTTACAATCAATGGCATAGAATTGCTGAATACCCCAATATCCTAGAAACATAGGACTTTACAGCAGTAGTAGGCCATTCGGCCCATCAAGCCTGCTCCACCATTCAACAAGATCATGGCTACTCTGGGTGTGGTCTCAGTTACACTTAAAGGTCCCCCTCCCCCCATAACCCTTGACTTAATTGTCTAACAAAAATCTATCTAACTCTGCCTTTAATAAATTTAAAGACCTTTGGGGCAGAAAATACCACAGGCTAGCAACCTTCAAAGGAAAAACATTTTTTCTCATGTCGGTCTTAAAAGTAGACTTCTTATTCTTAAATTATGTCCCTGAGTTCTAGGCTCTCCCACAAGTGGAAATCCTCCCGGTATCCTGATCAAGTCCCTTCAGGATCTTATATGTTTCAATAGGATCACATCCCATTCCTCCAAACTCCAACGGTTATAGGCCTAACCTGTTCAACCTCTCTTCTGAAGATAAGCCCACCAGCCCAGGAATGAGTGCAGTGAACTTTCACTGACCTGTTTCTAACGCAATTATATCTTTTTCCAAATAAGGAGATCAGAACTGTACACAGTATTCCACATGTGGGGCGCGATCGACTGGCCTCACCATGCACTAGTCGGTGACGCGACGAGGCCGTTAACTCGTGAGATTTACGACACTCGGGAAGCTTCGCGAGAACTAACGAGATCTTGTGACATCGCGATCTGGACCTCGCCCTCAATGGGTGGGATCCAGATTTGCAAATTTAAGTGGGCAGTTAGCTTCACTTAAATATGTCTGCGTCAGAGTGTCCCAAGGCCCGGGATCAAACACCTATGCCTGAGATACCTCTCCATGGCGCCATGGTCAAAAGTAGGGGGAAATGAGACGGTCACCCACCTCCTTGTGGAATGTGCCTTTGCAAAGAAGGTCTGGAGAGAGATGCAGTGGTATTTGTCAAGGTTCATCCCGAGCAGCTCTGTGACACAGGACTCTGTGCTTTACGGACTGTTTCCAGGGACTCACACCGAGACAAACATCAACTGCTGCTGGAAGGTAATCAATTCAGTGAAAGACGCTCTTTGGTCTGCCCGAAACTTGCTGATCTTCCAGTGCAAAGAATTGTCCTCGACCGAGTGTTGCAGACTGGCACATTCCATGGTCCAGGACTACGTGCTGAGGGACGCACTCAAGCTTGGGGCAGCTGCCGCCAAGGCGCAATGGGAAAGGCCACGGTGTAGGGTCTTACCAGCAAATGTACACTGAGGGGTGGGTAACAGTGTAAAACCCCTCGGTCTGGGTCATTAACACTCCAATGCATAAAAGAAACATGACAATGTAAATATTTAAGAAAGAATTGTAACGTAAAGAGCGATATGTGTGTAATGTCATCCCAATTGAATGGAAGAAAGTCAAGTGAATGTGTAACTTTGATGGAAATGTACAGTCATAACAATTTGAAATGTTCTGTAATGTTTATTAGAGATTTTATGAATAAAGTATATTCTTTGTAAAAAAAAAATAAGCAGAGACAGAATTGGCGTCCGCACTGAGACCAATCTAGTTTGGAGGCTGATTATTTACAGAGGCTGAGGTCTCCTAGTATGTTTTCAGATTAATTGCTTTACATTGCATTGAAGTGAGTTTTACAGCGCTGATGCAGGCCATTTAACCCAGCCTGGTGCACACTTGCCTTCTCCCACCCCTAATTAAGCTTACTATCAGGATAATCCTAATTCCTTTCTCACTCACTTACTTATTATGTACCTCCTTAAATGCATCCATATTTAAGCAGCTTCATGTGGTAGCGAGTTTCACATTCACACCCCTCTCTGGATTGAATACTTCCAGGTCAGAAGTTAAGTTTTTTTAATAAATTTCGAGTACCCAATTATTTTTTTCCAATTAAGGGGCAATTTAGCGTGGCCAATCCACCTAGCCTACACATCTTTGGTTTGTGGGGGTGAAACCACGCAGACACGGGGAGAATGTGCAAATTTCACACAGACAGTGACCCAGGTCCGAGATTCGTACCAGGGTCCTCAGCGGCGTAGGCTGCAGTGCTAACCACTATGCCATGTGCCGCCCTTGGCCAGGAATTAAGTTGATCGGACATCGATCGGCTTCGAATGAGGTAGCCCTGCAGTGACATCAAGCTGTGGATGTTTTGCCAAACTGAGAGTGGGACCTACGGCCCTCAGTAGAAGGAAATAACACGCTTGAGATCCGATGACCAATCAGATTAGCCAGAGCTCAGCAGAGGGTGCTGCTGGGAAACTGCAAGGAGACCCAGGAAGAAGACAAAATGGATCTCGGAGACAGCTGGATCGGGCTTTTTTTCCTGTGGTGAGGGAGCAGTCACCCGAGGGAGGGGGCGGAATTTGGAGGTTGAATTTGGAGGCCAAGCGGTGAGGCAGAAAGGAGGGGTACAATCTTGCAGAGGGGGTTGGGGGGGGGAAGGGGCTGATGCATGCAGGGCAGGCCCACAAAGGATGCACCCCACCTTCCTGCCTGCCTTTTCATCAACTTTAGTTAAAAAACAGCCTTTCCACTCTCACTAACCTCCACTGCAATGTGTATTATGGCAGATCAAAGCCCTTAATTGCCTCTTAACAGGGCAGTTAAGGGGCTGAATAAGCCTAATGATGGGTGGGCTGTCAGTGCCTTACCCACTCCCTCCACTTTAAGGGAACCAGTCTGCGATGGTCAGAAAGACTCGCTACCTGTCATATTTTACATGCTCCCCATGCCCCCCACCACCACATGCCCAGCGAGGGCCTGTAACACCCAGCCCTGCTTGTCGATCATGATGTTCATTCAACATTAAGGAAGTTCTGTGGTCATACTGACAGAGTCCAAATGAGTCTTTGCATTGACTATGGATGGGCCAATACACTGAAGTTGCTATCACAATTGTGGAGAGAGGTAGTTAGTGCACATTTCAAACATACACATTTCCCTATTATCACTTAACCTGCACCACAGTACAAACAGGATAACAGAAGCCGTCGCACACCAGCTACTTTATTTGAAGTGGCAAAATGCACATACAAGGCACCCAATGACATTACCAGATTTTTGCAAGTTGTGTCAAATGAGGAGGTAGCTGTATATTATACGGAGAAAACTCTTCAAATATTGGAAGGAGGACCCTTAGTCATTCCAACCCCTGGTGACGTGAGACATTTGTATGAAAGGAGACTGGATGAATATTTACAAGGATGGATATGAAACACTTTGGGGACGTGACAGGGTAAATGCAGGAAGGATATTTCCCCTGGTTGGCGAGCCTCGAACCAGAGGACACAGTAAGGGGTAGGCCATTGAAGACTGAGGCAAGGAGGAATTTCATCACTCAGAGGGCAGTGAATCTCTGGAACTCTCTGCCCCAGAATCGATAGATTCATGGATACTTATGATATCGAGGGTCATGGGAATAATGCAGGAAAATGGTAGAGGTGTAGAT
Source organism: Scyliorhinus torazame (assembly GCF_047496885.1). NCBI lineage: Eukaryota > Metazoa > Chordata > Chondrichthyes > Carcharhiniformes > Scyliorhinidae > Scyliorhinus > Scyliorhinus torazame. The sequence goes on from NC_092709.1 coordinate 334,946,476, forward strand.
GATCAGCCATGATCTAATTGAATGGTGGAGCAGGCTTGGTGGACTGAATGGCCGACCATTCCTCTTTAGTTTCTACGATGTAGGTTTAGATTGAATAATGCATTCTGGAGACCTGGCACCAGCCTTGACATCGTGAATCGTTTGCCCCCCACCCCCTCTCTACATTTTAGAATGGCTTAGCATTTGGGGTCATGTGAATGAAATGCAGGTGATTTAGCAGCAAATATGGTTTCAGAGAAGGACAAACCTTGAATGTCCACCTCCACAACTGACAACCCAAGTGAGCTTAGGCGTGGCATCCAATGATTAAGCTAAAATTCTAGACAGATTTGGATAAAGTTCCACATGAATGTCTTCGAGAAAGACGGGCGGCACGGTAGCACTGTGGTTAGTACTGTTGCTTCACAGCCCCAGGGTCCCAGATTCGATTCCCGGCTTGGGTCACTGTCTGTGCGGAGTCTGTACGTTCTCCCCGTGTCTGCGTGGGTTTCCTCCGGGTGCTCCAATTTCCTCCAAAGATGTGCAGATTAGGTGGATTGGCCATGTTAAATTGCCCTTAGTGCCCAAAAAGGTTGGGTGGGGTTACTGGGATATGGGATAGGATGCTCTTTCCAAGGGCCAGTGCAGACTTGATGGGCCGAATGGCCTCCTTCTGCACTGTAAATTCTATGAGAAAAACTGGTCAGTGGAAAGATCCTTCAGGACTTGCCAGTTTGATCAGAAACAGTCCCTGACATTGAATGAGGCAATGGGTCTCCTGAATAAAACCTGGATGTGGTTAAGGAGCTGGCTAAAGGAAAGGAATTAATTGGTAATACTTAAGGTAGTAAAATTGGTCTGTGGCGCTGTAGTGAGTGGAATGCCGAAGGATTGGTGCTGGTGTTTCTAGAGTTTCATGTTTATGCAACAATGTGGATTCAGAAACTCAATACCTGATGCTCAGATTTGAAGATGATGCCAAACTAGGGGTAGGGAAACATTCAAAGGTGCTGAGAGGGAGTGCTGCATTGTCAGAAGTGTTACCCTTTGGCTGGGATGTTAAGCTGAGGTAAAGATCCAAAGAACAGGGAGATTACACCAGTATCTTGGCCAATACTTTATTTTCCTCAACCAATACCACTAAAACAGATTAACAAAGAATCCCGACAGTGCAGAATAAGGCCAATCGGCCCATCGAGTCGGCACTGACCCATTGAAAGATCATCCTACCTAGGCCCAATCCCTTGCCCTATTCCTGCCCAAGTAAGGGGACTGTTAGCACGGCCAATCCACCTAACCTGCACATCTTTGGACTGTGGGGGGAAACCGGAGCACCCGGAGGAAACCCACACAGTCATAGTGAGAGAGTGCAAACTCCACACACAGTCACCCAAGGCCATAACTGAAGCCGTATCCCTGGCGCTGTGAGGCAGCAGTGCTAGCCACTGTGCCACCGTGCCGCCCAGTCATTATCATATCCTTTTTTGGGGTGGGATCTTGCTGTGCAGAAATTGGTTGCTGTACTCCCTCCATGGCAACGCCCGCTCTTCAAAAGCATTTAATTGGTTGTAAAGTATCTAAGGTTGTGGGTTGTGCTAGACAATTGCAAACCTTTCGTTCCTCCTTTCCAGCAGAAAGACATCGCTCCTTGCTCAGAATTATAATAATTCTCCCCTTTCTGCCATACCCTGACCTAAAGAATATCTAGATGTAGCCTGAGGAGCTCTGTCCAGTCAGCGAACCTGTGGCCAAACTGATGAACGCACAGGAACAAGTCCATTGATTAGCCATATGAAAATAAAGAAATGTGCTTGGTTAGGGAATATGGATTTCTTGTTTTCGATTGACTAATTACTGTTTAATGGGAGCAGAAAGACTCAGTTAATACGCAATTTATTATTAGTAGAGATTGGTCATGTGTTAAATCCTGATTAATAGAAATTGGTTTTGAAGCCAGTTCAAAGTGCTGAAGTGGTCTTTAAATATATTAGGAAATGCTGATTTCAGCAGATGTTCCAAACTTTACCACTCCAGTACGTCCCTTTGTTTTCTGTAGATTTCGAAACACATTCAGGTTTGCCTCAGCGTGTGCAGGTCATTCAGTCCCTCGAGTCAGTTCTGCCGTCCAATGGCTGAACTGTACCTCAACTCTGTTTGCCTGCCTTTGGCCCATTCCCTTTAACACCCTTGCCAAACTAAAATCTGCCAAATAGCGGTTTGCTGGTACGGAACTTGGGTATTGCTAAAAAAAAGACACACGTCGAAGTTTTCTGTCCTGTACTTATCAGGACATTCGCACGCAAGAATACCAAATGTACAAGGAACAACAATTAATACCTCATTTTTCAATGATACTTAAAGTGTATCAGTCTCAGTTTTGAAATTTACAATGAATCCCTGGTCTGAACAGTTATTTGAAAAATCGCTTATTGTCACAAGTCGGCTTCAAATGAAGTTACTGTGAAAAGCTCCTAGTCGCCAAATTCCGGCGCCTGTTCAGGGAGGCTGGTACGGGAATTGAACCCGCGCTGCTGTCCTGTCTTGGTCTGCTTTAAAGGCCAGCTATTTAGCCCTGTGCTGAACCAGGGAGAGTTCCTGATTTCCTAATATCACTGCTGAGTGATCCAGCTCTAATTTTAAGGCAGTAGCTCCCCTGACTGTGTTCCTCACTACAGGAAACAGTGGCTGGTATGTTCCATCCCCTTCATTGTGGGACCCACCGCAGGAGATTCGGCACTGCCAGAAGTCCATTAACTTTCGACGGGACTGAACAATGCCGCTGGTGGCTTGGAATGGAATGTCTCTATAAATGCTACCAAATCCTCTCAATGTTTTGAACAGATCACCCCTTAATTTTCTATGGTCACATTTTCTATGGGTGACAAGTCATCCTCACAATTTAACCCTTTTAGCCCTGGTGTTGTTCTATTGAACATTCACTGCTCCCCTTTCAGGTTTTCCGATGCTTTCTGCCTCGCTCCCTCACCCCCCCCCCCATGGTATGTGTGTCAGCCGTGGAGGTCGTTCGTCCTTGGCCGCCGGTGGGGTCTTCCAGTCCTGTGGTTTGTTTGCATGGATCACTCGCCCTGCCACCGGGGAACCCAGCACAGGAGATCTCCTTCAGCCGGTCCAGAAAATCCCACCGGTGGAAAAGGCTGGAAAATCCCGCCCGATATATCATCCCTGAATTTCAGTGTCGGGAATCCAATGCAGAAGTCCAGACACCTCCGGACCATAGCCTTCAGCAGCTTTGCTAATGGTTTGCTGTAAACTAGCATCTGGAGGTGAACTGTAATAGCACACCGAGAGGGGGTAATTTTTAGCCTGTGTTAACCATCAGTGTAAACGCCGAATCGGGCCCTATATGATGCAAGAGTCAAGAAATGGGATTCTCTCTGGTGAGAACTCGTTTTCCGATTTTCATAGAATCAAGGAATCATAGAATTTACAGTGCAGAAGGAGGCCATTCGGCCGATCGAGTCTGCACCAGCCCTACTTAAGCCCACGCCTCCACCCTATCCCTGGAACCCGACCAAACCTTTTGTACACTAAGGGGCTATTTTGCATGGCCAATCCACCTGACCTGCACGACTGCGGGAGGAAACCGGAGCACCCGGAGGAAACCCACGCAGGCACCGGGAGAAAGTGCAAACCCACGCAGACACCCAAGGAAGGAATTGAACCCGGGACCCTGGAGCTGTGAGACAGCAGTGCTAACCACAGTGCCACCGTGCCGCCCCTAATTTCCCCGCCCCTTGCCCGTGACATAATGAGGTTCCCTCATTTCAACAAATGTTAATAAATTTAGATGTGATTAAAGTGCTTCCCCATAATATGTTCCCCCCCTCACTAAATATTCATACCTCGCTGACGTGACATAGCTGGAGAGCTACACGTCGTTTTTTCTCACTGAAACTGACACTCCGACAATTTATGGGGATATTCTGCCTGCCGTGTGAGGTTAGTGAAGTGAGCAGAAACCAAGGATTAAACCTGGGCATTCCTGCCTAGTTTAATTTAGCAACATATTGAGTCATACATTTATCAACGCAAGTATGAATAGTTGATTTTTTAAATTAAAAAATAAATTCTCGTTTATCGGCAAATTTTCTCAGCAAATTTCTTTCCTCAATTTATTGGTGCATGAATTTGTAATCACAGAGAGTCGTACTCATAATGTAATGATGGAAGCGCAAAGGTTCAAGGCAGAGATTGATAGATTTTTGGATTCTAAGGAAATTATGGGGGAACTCAAAACATAGGACGTGATTTAATGGAAATGAAACAAAGTCTCAGCCTGACAATGCCACTTTGGCACCATGGCATTGTCAGGGTGGCATTCTGGTGGGACAGTCACGGTGCTTAAGTGGCATCGGGGGTGCCAGGGTACTACCCTGCCCAGAGCCCGACCACTCAGGAGCCCCCAATCCCCTGGGAGACTCCCCCCCAGTGCCGGTATGCCTGGTCCACATTTGTGGAAACGAGTGCTAAATAGCGCCCGCTCGGGGTCGCTGAGGCAAAGCTGCCAGATTCTGCGTCCAGCGGGAACAAACTTAAGTGAGCTTAATTGCACATTTATATATGCAAATCTGGATCCCGCACATTATCCAGATTGCGACTCGAAATCTTACGAGGCGTAACGGGCTCCATGAATCAGGTGAGAGGCCTCTTGTGAGATTACTGGCTTGAGACGCAATGAGGACATTAGGTCGCGCCCAAAATGTTTAATTTTAGATGTGATCCCACGATTGGACTGCACTTGTGGAAAAACCTCATGTGTGCTAAGAATCACTCTAATTTAAAATTACATTCATTTCAGATTATCACCTGGACTCGCAATATAACTTACACTTGCTACATAGGTTCATACGCGGCAGCCAGTCTTCTGCAGGAAAAAGGAACATGTCCAGGCATTGCACGTTTTGAATTAAAACATCTGGGGGTCGATAGTTCCCTGTTGCAGACCCCATGGCAGTACCTTGACCAGTCAGAGTGGACTTGCTCACCAATCAGCGCCCTATTCTAACACTGTATAAATTGTTGCTTCTTTTGAAATTTGGTATTCTTGTGTCTGTCCTGATGGGTATGACAAATCCCAAATTTCTTTACCCGTCAGTCTGGCCTCAATAAAAGTCGAGATGGATTTGCAGGTACAGCATTAGTTATTTTATTTGGCTTGCAAGCCTGACTCAGTTCACAGTAAGTACAAAGCACATCTTGCTTCGTACACCTCTGGAATCAAGTGAGTCTGTAGGACAAAGAAGTCTCTACTGATACATTCAAATGGCATCAAGTTTCACATACACGATTCCTATAGGTCATCCTATACCCCTCCTGACCTATCCATACACTCTAATTGGCTCACTTCCAATCCCTTCCTCTGGCCCCTATTACCCAGCATCCTTTTCTCCTCCTTTGGTGGACACACCTCTTCCTTTGCTTTGCCATGCGGTCTGAAATCCTTTGTCTGTGAACTCACCAGGATTAGACTGGCCTATCTCTACATTACAGTAACTAATATCTCTAAACTAACTATTTTATATCACATTCGTCAGGTACAAGGTGAAAAGTTTTGACAGAATGTCTCTTTTCTCAGCAATTCTCAAGTTCTATGCCATAAAGCAACTAATTGGATATGGGAATAGTGTGGGAAGGTGTAGTTGAGGTAGAAGATCAGACATGATCTGATTGAATGGTGGAACAAGTGTCAAATGGCTTATTCCTGTTGCCACTTCTAACGTTCTTATATTTAAACACCCAACTTACATTGCTTCATCAGCTATGCTTCTGGCTGCCTTGCTGCCAAACTTCGGCCTGTGCAAGCAGGCCCATGAGGAAGGCAGCCATAGTTTCCGGATCCAGGTACATCAGGGGTCTTGGACAGGGATGGATTGGGCAGCCAAGGGAGGAGGGTGGGAAGGCATGTTTTAGAGGTCAGGTGGAGAGGAACAGAGGAAGAGTAACATCCTGGGGACGGAAGGTGGCAGTTTACTGATGCGGAAAGGACGCCCTCAAAATGATGTACCCCTCTCCTCCTTTCCCACACTTACAAAAATGTTTTTAAAATCAGCCAGCCCGCTCCCGTTCACCTGTCCACGGCAACCGTTTTATGAGCTTGTTAACAAGCTCAGTTGACCATTAATTATTAACTTAAATATGATGGACGGGTTGCTGCAGCCACCACCCACCTACCCACCGACCAACTGTGATATAGGGAACAGCTTGAGGGTGAGCAGAGGGTGTTAGATGCGTAACACTGCATGCACATTATGGCGGGATTATCTGCGCCTCCCTGCGGCGTGTTTCGCGATGGCCGAGGTGGCCAGCCATCTTTCGATCCCGCCGCTGTCAATGGTATTTCCCGATCTATGCACCCCCCCCCCCCCCCCCCCCCCCCGCATCCCCCCCGCACACCCTCCCCATCGCTGGGAAACCTGCGGCGGGGCTTCGCTGTCAGCAGGACCGGAAGATCCTGCTGGCGGGAATAGCTGGAAAATTTCAGCCAATGAGCCTTCCTGTCGAAAGCACACCTAGCGGGACGGTGATGGGGGGAAGAGGGGGGGTGGCCAGGAAGGGCCGGGAGGCATAAATCCCAGCCCAACATACCTGCAAAGCAGCAATCAAAGCAAAAAGGAGAGAAATTCTTGCATTTCCATTTCAAAATCACCCGAAACATGTTGCAGCCAGTGAAACAGAGCCACGGTTATAATGTAAAACGTGCAGAACCAATATACACACAACAAACTCCCACAAACAGCAATGTCACGATGGCCAGATAATCTATTTGTGAAATAAAAGCAGAGAGGACTGGAATAATTCAGCAGGTCTGGCAGCATCGGTCGGTAAAGTGCAGGGGGGCAGGACAAGGAAAGGAAAAGGTCCGGGATAGGTTGGAGGGTGGTGGAGATTAGGAGCGGGATTCGCCGCACCCCCAGGCGCGTGTTTCCCGGTGGTGTGCCGAGCGCTGCCGACGGGATTCCCTCTTCCCGCTGCTTGTCAATGGGATTTCCCATTGAAGCTACCCCACCAGCCGGGAAACCCACAGGGCGGGGTGCGCAGCTGGCGGCAAGAGAGAATCCTTTCTTAGCTGGGCTCTCCTGACATACAAGCAGCAACTCAAGCGGGAGAATCCAGCTAAGAAGGTCGTGCAGTGCTGGTCCGAGGAAACAGAAGAGCTCTTACGTGACTGCTTAGAGACAGTGGACTGGTCCATATTTAAGAACTCAGCGACCAACTTAAATGAACATGCCGCCACTGTCACAGACTGCATCAGCAAATGTGTGGACGACTGCGTGCCAAAGAAAGTAATACGTGTGTTCCCCAACCGGAAACCATGGCTCAATTGTTGGATTGACTCCCTACTGAAGGACAGATCTGAGGCGTTCAAGTCAGACGACCCTGACCTATACAAGAAAGCCAGGTACGACCTCCGCAAAGTGATCTGAGATGCCAAGAGAGAATATTAAACCAAGCTAGAGTCACAGACAGACTCTCGGCGATTGTGGCAAGGACTAAACAACATAACAGGCTCCAAAGCGAAGTCGAACAGTATCTCTGGCAGCAGCGCACCCCTCCCCGGTGAACTCAATGCATTCTATGCTCGGTTCGAGCAGGTAACCAACAATCTGCGGTCGAGTGCCCCAGCAGCCCATAATTCACCCATACCCACCATCACAGCTTCCCAAGTCAGATCGGCCTTCCTGAAAGTGAACCCTCGGAAGGCGACGGGCCCGGACGGGATCCCTGGTCGTGCACTCAGAGCCTGCGCGGACCAGCTGGCAGAGATGTTCGCGGACATTTTTAAACTGTCCCTACTCCACTCCGAGTTCTCCACCTGCTTCAAGAAGGCCACCACCATACCGGTGCCAAAGAAGAACCAGGCAACGTGCCTCAATGATTACCGTCCGGTGGCCCTGACTTCAGTCGTAATGAAGTGCTTCGAGAGGTTGATCATGAAGCGCATCACCTCCATACTCCCAGAACACCTTGATTAACTGCAATTCGCATACCACCGCAACCGGTCCACATCAGACACCATTTCCCTGGCCCTACATTCATCCCTCGAGCATCGACAACAAGGACTCCTACATCAGACTCCTATTTATTGACTACAGCTCCGCCTTCAACACCATAATCCCAGCCAAGCTCATATCAAAGCTCCAAAACCTAGGACTTGGCTCCCCACTCTGCAACTGGATCCTCGATTTTCTGACCAACAGACCACAATCAGTAAGAATGAACAACAACACCTCCTCCACAATAGTCCTCAACACCAGCACCCCGCAAGGCTGCGTACTTAGCCCCCCACTCTACTCCCTGTACACACACGACTGCGTGGCAAAATTTGGTTCCAACTCCATCTACAGGTTTGCTGACGATACGACCATAGTGGGCCGGATCTCGAATAACGATGAGTCCGAATACAGGAGGGAGATAGAGAACTTAGTGGAGTGGTGCAGCGACAACAATCTCTCCCTCAATGCCAGCAAAACTAAAGAGCTGGACATTGACTTCAGAAGCAAAGTACTGTACACACCCCTGTCAGCATCAACGGGGCCGAGGTGGAGATGGTTAGCAGTTTCAAATTCCGAGGGGGTGCACATCTCCAAAAATCTGTCCTGATCCACCCACGTTGACGCTACCACCAAGAAAGCACAACAGCTCCTAAAGTTCCTCAGGAAACTAAGGAAATTCGGCATGTCCACATTAACCCTTCCCAACTATTACAGATGCACCATAGAAAGCATCCTATCTGGCAGCATCACAGCCTGGTAAGGCAACTGCTCGGCCCAGGACCGCAAGAAACTTCAGAGAGTCGTGAACACCGCCCAGTCCATCACACGAACCTGACTCCCATCCATTGACTCCATCTACACCTCCCGCTGCCTGGGGAAAGCGGGCAGCATAATCAAAGACCCCTCCCACCCAGCTTACTCACTCTTCCAACTTCTTCCATCGGGCAGGAGATACAGTAGTCTGAGAACACGCACGAACAGACTCAAAAACAGCTTCTTCCCCACTGTCACCAGACTCCTAAATGACCCTCTTATGGACTGACCTCATTAACACTACACCCCTGTATGCTTCATCCAATGCCGGTGCTTTTGTAGTTACATTGTATATGTTGTGTTGCCCTATTATGTATTTTCTTTTATTCCCTTTTCTTCCCATGTACTTAATGATCTGTTGAGCTGCTCGCAGAAAAATACTTTTCACTGTACCTCAGTACACATGACAATAAACAAATCCAATCCAATCCAACGGCCGGGGAATTACGGCCTAAATTACAAAGATGTATCTTTTTTAATTCATTCACGGGATGTGGGCGTCGTTGGCTGGGACAGCATTTATTGCCCGTCCTAATTGACCTTGAGAACATGGTGCTGAGCCGCCCTCTTGAACCGCTGCAGTCGATGAGGTGTAGGTGCACCCACTGTGCTGTTAGGGATGGAGCTCCAGGATTTTGATGCAGTGACAGTGATGGATTAGTGATACATTTCCAAGTCAGGATGGCGAGTGACTTGGAGGGGAACTTCCAGGTGGTGGTGTTCCGATGTATCTGCTGCCCTTGTCCTTCCAGGTGGTAGTGGTCATGGGTTTGGATGTTGCCTTGGTTATGGAAAGGTAAAGGCAGTGCTAAAATTAAAGACACGAAGCAGTGGTCCAGAGTAGGTATTAATAGCAGAATAAATGTCAACGCTGTCTGAATGAAAAATCATGAGATAAGGATACAGATATGGGGAACAATAAATCAGAACGGAATTCTATCCATTTTCTGTCTATTCTTTCTAATCTACTTTTGAACTTGATTGAGTGATCAATATTGTGCAGAAAACCAGGGAGAACACCCCGGCTCTCTTGTAAAATGTGGTGTCATGAGACCTTTCTTGTCTGTGTAAGAGGGCAGATGGGAACCTGGTTTAACCTTTCATTGAGAAGATGGCGCCTTTGTGAATGCTGTCCTCGCTTAATACTTGCACGACTGTCAGGCTGGTCATTTGAGCTCAAGTGACACGAATTGGACTTTGAAATCGCACCATTGTGAATTGGTCACCCATGGTGTTAAATCGTTACCCATGACGGTATCAGTGAATGATCTGAAAGGAAGGTTCTCAATGATTGATAATTAACATGTTCAGAAGTCCGCTTTGACCAAATGAATGAAAGCTCAGCCTGTGAGGGCATATTTGAACCCCCGTGCACTGTCAGGGTAGATTCAGAAAGAATGTTCCCGATGGTGGGGAGTACAGAACTAGGGGGCATAGTTTGGGGATAAGGGGTAAACCTTTTAGGACCTAGTTGAGGAGAGATTTCCAGAGAGCGGTGAATCTGTAGAATTCGCTCCCACAGAAAGTAGTTGAGGTGAAAACATTGTGTTATTTCAAGAAGGAATTAGATATAGCTCTTGGGGGCTAAAGGGATCAAGGGATATGGGGGCAAGATGGGATCAGGATATTGAACTTGATAATTATGAATGGTGGAACAGGCTCGAAGGGCTGAATGGCCTCCTCCTGCTTTTATTTTCTATGTATGTTTCTATATATATGTTTCTATAAACAATGGGATTTAAAAGCCTTAATTGGGGCAAGAGTAGGTACCCCGTCCGATGCCCTGCTGACTTTGGCGGAAAATCGGAACCAGCCCAGGAGGGCTCGAATCCAGAGGGAATCTCTTCCATGCAATTTTATGCATCACCTCAAAACCCTCCAGGGGGTTGATTGTTGGGAGGTGCCGGGGTGCGGGGAGAGATTGGTGGTGAGGGATCTAGGGGATGGGATGTGGAGTGCGAAATTCTGGCCCATGAGTGCAGACACCAGGTGGGTGGCTCGGCAGCATCTGCTTCTCAGTCTGGTGTCAGGCCAGTGGGGGAACCACCTTTGGGGTTCACCTGTGCCCATTGGAGGCCCGCGCTCCCCCATAAGGTGAGACCTCCCCTTTAACCCTCCCCCACTTGATCTCAGGCAAGTAACAACCCGTTGAATGGCGAACGGCCGCGGGGCAGCCGAGATCGACAAAGTTGCATTTTCCGTCGACTGGGGGAGGGGCGGGAAACTCTGCCATCGTGAAACCGTGCCCATTATTCAATGCGGGGCCTAACTCCACCAGAACGTCACACCCGAAACAAAGATCATCCAAAGAGGTGGGCTTGAACCCATGGTTTCGGACTCTGAGGCAAAGAGTATCACCGCCATGGCAACACCAGTTTTATGTATATCGACGCACTGGTCATGCTCGACCAGCTGCGATGGGCGGGCCACATTGTCCGCATGCCTAATCCAAGACTCCCGAAACAAGTGTTCTACTCCGAGTTCCGCAGTGGCAAGCGATCACCAGGAGGGCAGAGGACACTTTGAAAGCCTCCATTAATAAGTGCAACATCCCAATCAACACATGGGAATCACTTGCCTTCGAACGCACAAACTAGAGAAGCATCCGCGAAGGTCCAAATCACCTCGAGCGTCGTAGGGTGGAGCACATGGAGAACAAGCCTAAATAGCCGAAAGAGTGTGGAGAATCCAGAACATCGCACCCACCCACCTCATTAAAACACCGCCTCCCAAACCTGTGGCAGAGTCTGCGGATCCAGGATTGGACTATTCAGCCTCCGCAGAAACCACCTCCCCGCAGTGGAGACGCGTCATCCTCGACCCTGAGGGATTGCCCAAGAATAAGATTGTCAAAAGTGTGCAACAGGATTCATCCAAATTGAAAACTTCTGCTGGTTGTCACCGAAGGTATTTATCCTCCTACACTCTGTCAGATTTGGTTTGTTTCCTTTTGTAAGGTAGAGCGGGACGTGACACACTAGTGGGTGGAGGTGTATTGTTTTAGTCATTCTTTAATGGAATGAGTCACACAAACTCCCCAGCAATTCTTAAAAAAAAAAAGCAAAATGAATGGTTGATGTTTTCAATTAGAGTCTTGAAAAAAAGGTCAAACATTGGCTTGAATGGAATTTTGTTCTGGTCTGGAGTGACCGGAATTCAAAGCAATAGACTTTTCATCAATGGATAAGGCCTCAGCTGATTGTTGAAACCAACAGTTTTTTGCTGACATTCCTGGCTTAATGTTTCCTGAATGAGAGTTATCAAAATGTAATCGCTATAAGCACACTCATGATTGAAGGCCTAACATCTCAGTGACATCTAAAAGCCCTCCTCCAGGCCTTTGTTAGCTCTGGACCTGACTATTCCACTACTCCTCTGATCGTCCTTTCACCTTGCACCATCCATCATCTTGAGCTGATCCAAAACCATCCTAACACGTACAGTTCTCATAGAATCATAGAATTTACAGTGCAGAAGGAGGCCATTCAGCCCATCAAGTCTGCACCCACCTAAGCCCATGCCTCCACCCTATCCCTGTAACCCGATAACCCCACATTTTGGACACTGCGGGCAATTTAGCATGGCCAATCCTGCACATCTTTAGACTGTGGGAGGAAACTGGAGCATCCGGAGGAAACCCACACAGACACGGGGAGAACGTGCAGACTCCGCACAGACAGTGACTCAAGCCAGGAATCGAACCTGGGACCCTGGAGCTGTAAGCAACTGCTAACCACTGCGCTACCGTGCCACCCTATTCACCCATCACTTCTGCGTTTGCTGACCTAACGAGGCTCCTGCTCCACAATGCCTCAATGTTAACTTTTTTGTTTTTGTTTTCATAACCACCCATTGCCTCCCCCCCGTCATCATCTGTTGCCTCACCTCCCTACCCTCCATTGCCTCTCCTCTCTATCCTCCATTGCCTCTCCTCCCTATCCTCCATTGCCTTCGCTCCCTATTCTGCCAATCTTACAACTCTCCAACGGCAGATGGGTCGATAACCAGATGATTGAAGGTGGTAGGTAAAAGAACCAGAGAAGACATGAAGAAGGCTTTTATTTTTATTTTCCCACACAGTAAGCTGTTGTGATCTGGAATGCACCGCCTGAAAGGGTGGTGGAAGCAGATTTAATGCCAGCATTCAGAAGGGAATTGGATAAAGGCCTGGATTTTCCAGCCTCACTGTGGTGGAATCCATTGCGGGGGATTCAGCAGGTCGGGCAAAAGTCCATTGACATTCGGCAGGACCGGACGATCCCGGCAGCGGACGGAGCAGGAAGGTTCTGCCCAAATACCAGCAGGAAAGCTACTTACAGGGCTCTTGGGATTCAGGCACAATCAACAATCCAATCACAATGGCCTAAATATGCTCCTTCGGGGTTCTGTCATTCTCTGACTCTATGATCTCTCTGTTCCTTTAATTCTGACAACTTACGTATCCCCGATTTCTTGATTGCACCATTGGCAGTGAAACTTTCAACTGCCTCTACTCCGAGCTCTGAAAACCCTTCCCTGATCCCCTCAGCCTTACTACTGCTCCTCAAAGCCCTCCTTCAACATCCATTCCTCTAATAAAGCTTCAAGCAATCTGGCCCACTGCCTCTTTACACGGAAGGTCTCAAAGTTTGGCTGATGATGTTCCCATAGAGCGTTTTGGGGCAGTTTACTATGCTAAAGGTGCTATATAAATGCAATTTGGTGTTGTTGAATGGCATGTAGTAGATCTGACGGAACCCTGCAACTACAAGGTCACCTTGGAACTTGTAACAAAGAAGATTCTGACTAACGTTTTCCAGTGCTATTTGACTATCGATGTGAGAATTCTGCAGAATGTACCCTTGGTGCATTTCAGCACTCATGGATCGGGTGCAGTTATGGCCTGTTATGATCTTTCTACTCTGACTCATAGTGTAACCTTGACGATAACATCAAAGAACATTGAATAGCGTCACCCCCTTTCCTTCTCACCTCACGCTATCGTTACAAAGTCTCATCTGGGGGAATCTCACCCGTCATCGAAGGAGCTGCCAAATCCTTTTGCATTCTTCATGCTTAATGACGAGTCACCCTCCTCACTGTGAGAAATTGCCACGGGCGTTGAGCATGAAGTGCTGAGGTATGCCACTGGAGGCTGGTTCAGGAACAATGTAGCAGTGGTGAATATGTGGGAGTATTGCACAGCTCTCCAAATAGTTTTTATCCCTTTGTCGGTAGCAGCCTTCTGGAATAAATTAGGGAGGGTCCATCTGGCTTACATGTTTGAGTGAAGCAATGCAAAAAGACTGGGACCTTGTATTTAGAAAAGAGGAGCCTGAGGGGGAGTAACCCGATCAAGATCTTTAAGATTATCAATGAGTTCAGCAGAGTAGATGTGGAGAAGGTGGACAGAATCTTTCAGTCTCTCCAGCAGCAGGGAGCTTGACGGGTCGGGGTGGGGGCGGGGGGGGGGGGGGGGGCGGTGTAATTTGGCGTGAAGCCAAAAATCATTTCTCTGACGCCGGGATGAACTGGAGCGATTAAGGTCTTGGGACTTCAAAGGCGGATTAAAAGCAAGTCGAGCTTCCCGATGAAAAGTGTCAGGAAGAACATTTGCATGCATCAGCATGACACGCACGCCCAGTAAAAGGAATTAAACCCCTCTGTGGTGATATGAATCACTGTAAATACACAATGGGTTAATGTAAATACACTACAACTAAGTAACCACTAGAGGGAGCACCGGAGATGTCATGACATGCAGACATACAGCTAATGAACACATAGAATAGGACACAACCAATGGGCAGTCAAGACACCCAGAGGTGACACTACCACAAGGGGGAAACCCATATAAAAGGACAGGGCACACATGCACTTTCTCTTTCCACAGGTGACGCTCCGAGAGAAGGACAGAGGCAGATCAGAAACATCACACCCACCGCATGGCTTAGAGCAGACTGGTTAGTTAGGCTGAGTTACTACAGCAAGATTAGCAGCAGAGTCGAACTCAAAATTGTTAACTTTGTAATAAATGTGTTAAACCTATGTCCAAGTCTGAACCTTCCTTTGTCAGAGCATACATCAAGGAAGCAGCTTATGCTACATGAAGAAGCAAAACACAACACTCCCCTTCCAAATTAAGTCCCATGCCTGCAAAAAATTAGAATGTTCACCTTCATGATTGCACATAAGTGGCACAGACCTGGTGACATGGGCTTCTCACATGGCGAGCTCCTGCTGCGTTGCCCTCTTTGCAGAGTGTCTGTAAATGCCAGCAGAGGCTTGAGACCCGGTGGCTGCAGGGCACGTTGTGCGGAGGATGACCAAGGAGGGAGGTACGGTTAAAGAAAAAGAGTGGAGCAGTGGCTGGGCAAAGGTGGAAGCCTTTGTGCTGGCTGTCAGAGTGCCCTTTAAATGTGGTGTTCGGACTTTTGGCCCCTTGAGGCAACGGCATGGACAGCAATGTCTGGCCTGCCCCGCGCAAGGATGGGCAAGCGCCTCGCAGAAGCACAAATAATGAGCTGAACAGTATAAGGTCATACATGGTCAGCCCCACTTCCCTCGCACTTCAGCCACCGAATTGAGACTCCAGAATCTGGCAGTTGTTTCCACTTACAGCAGAGTCCAAAACTAGACCATGTCACCAATGTCTCCGTAATGGCTATGAGATCACATCCATCTACCTTGATATGTGCCATTGGCCTGTCTACCTTATTCCAAATGCTTTGTGCATTAAGATACAAAGTCTTGGGGCAGTGGTTAGCACTGGTGCCTCACGGCGTCGAGGTCCCAGGTTCCATCCCGGCTCTGGGTCACTGTCCGTGTGGAGTCTGCACCTTCTCCCCGTGTCTGCGTGGGCTTCGCCCCCACCACACAAAGATGTGCAGGGTAGGTGGATTGGCCAAGCTAAATTGCCTCTTAATTGGAAAATAAAATGAATTGGGTGCTCTAAATTTATAAAAAAAGAAGATACAAAGCCTTTAGCTTTGCCTTTTTGCCATTTTTAATCATCCAAATTTTTCTTTGTGCTGTGGCCCTATTTGCCTCTCGTCTTTGATTACCCTGTCCACCATTTTTGCATTTTACTCTTCTTTCTTTTATTACTATCCTTGCTTCTCCTTTCCTTGTCATCCTGCTTAGGTTCCCATCCCCTCTGGCTACTTCCTTCTGGCAAGAAGTGGCATGGTGTGTGGGAGCACACTGCCACCAGGGACTGAGGGAATGTTCACTGGCACATTGTGGATGTGTGTGTGGGGAAGGGACGGGAGTGGTGGGTGTTATGTTCTATGTTGTGGCCGTAGTACAGATGCACACAGAACATCTAGTTCTTTAACGAGTAGAATGATTGATGTTTTAAAAAAATATTTTATTAAGGTATTTGAAAATTTTTATAACAGTAACATAAACAATGAGATCAACATGGTAAAATAAACATTTCCCTCCCCCCCCAGCCCAATCTTCACGCACCTCAACCATATAACAACAATCCCCCCCCCCTTTGGAATACTGCATCTGCTGACGTTTTAATTTTCCTCGAGAAAGTCGACAAACGGCTGCCACCTCCGGGTGAACCCTAACATTGACCCCTTTAAGGCAAACTTTATTTTCTCGAGACTGAGAAACCCAGCCACGTCACTAACCCAGGTCTCTACACTCGGGGGCTTCGAGTCCCTCCACATTAACAAGATCCGTCTCCGGGCTACCAGGGAGGCAAAGGCCAAGACGTCGGCCTCTCACTCCCTGAACTCCCGGATCTTCTGACACTCCAAAGATCGCTACCTCTGGACTCGGCACCACCCGTGTTTTTAGCACCGTGGACATTGCCTTAGCAAAATCCTGCCAAAACCCTTTAAGCTTCAGGCATGCCCAAAACATGTGGACATGATTTGCTGGGCTTCCTGCGCACCTCGCACATCTATCTTCAACCCCGAAGAACTTACTCATCCTAGCCACTGTCATGTGGGCCCGGTGGACTACCTTAAATTGTACCAGGCTAAGCCTGGTGCATGATGAGGAGGTATTAACCCTGCTTAGGGCATCCGCACATAGCCCCGCCTTTATCTCTCCTCCTAGCTCGTCCTCCACTTGCCCTTAAGCTCCTCCACCGGAGTTTCCTCCGCCTCCGAAAGCTCCTGGTAAATATCCGATACCTTCCCCGCTCCCACCCGGGTACTGGAAACTACTCTGTCCTGTATCCCCCGTGGTGGCAGCAGCGGAAAGGCCGGCACCTGTTTTCTCAGGAAGTCTCGCACCTGCAAATACCTAAAACCATTCCCTGCTGGCAATTAAAATTTATCCTCCAAAGCTTTCAAGCTGGGAAAGCTCCCGTCTATAAATAGATCCCCCATCCTTCCAATTCCTGCCCTCTGCCAACTCCGGAACCCACCATCTAGCCTACCCGGTACAAACCTGTGATTATTATAAATCGGGGTCCAAATCGATGCTCCCTCCACTCTCTTATATCTCCTCCATTGCCCCCAGATCCTCAGAGCCGCCACTACCACCGGACTTGTGGAGAATCGGGCCGGCGAGAACGGCAGAGGTGCTGTTATCGATGCTCCCAGACTGAATCCAAAAATGTGCAGGTTAGGTGGATTGGCCACGATAAATTGCCCTTCGTGTCTCGGAGCACATATGTTCACAAGGACCACTCGCATCCCCTCCAGCTTCCCACTCACCATTATGTACCTACCCCCCTTGTCTGACACGACTCTCCCTGCCGCGAATGCCACTCGTTTGCTGATGAAGATCGCTACACCCCTAGTCTTTGAGTCCAGTCCTGAGTGGAACACTTTAAAAAAAAAAATTTTTTTTAATAAAGGTTTTCATAAAATATCAATAACAAAATAAAAAAGGAACCAAACGGGGTTAAGTACAAAACACAATCTAGAAAAGCAACCCCCCATACCCCCCCCCGTACATAAATAATAAATTAACATTAACACCCCGACTTAACACAACAGGTGTATACACCCCCTCAGCCCCTTCAGTGTAAATAACATAAACAATAATAAAGTAAACCCCCCCTCCCCCCCGAGCTGCTGCTGCCATTGACCAATGTCTATCATTCTGCCAGGAAGTCTAAGAACGGTTTCCACCGCCTAAAGAACCCTTGTACCGACCCTCTCAAGGCGAATTTCACCCTCTCCAATTTAATGAACCCCGCCATATCGTTGATCCAGGATTCCACGCTTGGGGGCCTTGCATCCTTCCACTGAAGAAGAATCCTTCGCCGAGCTACCAGGGACGCAAAGGCCAGAATTCCGGCCTCTTTCGCCTCCTGCACTCCCGGCTCCTCTGCCACCCCAAATATTGTGAGCCCCCAGCCCGGTTTGACCTTGGATCCTACCACCCTCGACACCGTCCTCGCTACGCCCTTCCAAAATTCCTCCAGCGCTGGACATGTCCAGTACATATGGGTGTGATTTGCTGGGCTCCCTGAGCACCTAACACACCTGTCCTCACCCCCAAAAAACTGACTCATCCTTGTCCAGGTCATGTGTGCTCTGTGCAGCACCTTAAACTGTATGAGGCTGAGCCTCGCGCACGATGAGGAAGAGTTCACCCTCCCTGCCCACGTCCCTTCCTCAATCTCCTCTCCCAACTCCTCCTCCCACTTACCTTTCACCTCCACCACCGAGATCTCCTCCTCCTCCTGCATCACCTGATAAGTTTCCGAGATCTTCCCCACTCCCACCCACTCCCCCGAGAGCACCCTGTCCTGTACTGTGTGTGGCAGTAGCCGCGGGAATTCCACCACCTGCCGTCTAGCAAACTCCCTTACCTGTAAGTACCTGAAGGTGTCCCCCGGGGGGGGAGCCCGTACTTCTCCTCCAGCTCACCCAGGCTCGCGAACTTCCCGTCCACAAACAGGTCCCCCAACTTTCGTATCCCTGCCCTGTGCCACCCCGAAAACCCTCCACCTGTTCTTCCTGGGGCGAACCGGTGGTTCCCCCGTAATGGGGTCCACGCCGAGGCCCTAACTTCCCCCCTGTGCCGCCTCCACTGCCCCCAAATTTTGAGGGCAGCCACCACCACCGGGCTCGTGGTATACCTCCTTGGAGGGAGCGGCAGCGGCGCCATTGCCAGCGCCCCCAGACCCGTACCCACACAAGATGCCGTCTCCAGCCTCTTCCATGCAGCCCCCTCCTCCTCCATCACCCACTTGCGCACCATCGTCGCATTGGCGGCCCAGTAGTACCCACATAGGTTGGGCAGTGCCAGTCCCCCCCTATCTCTACTCCGCTCCAGGAACACCCTTCTCACCCTCGGGGTCCCTCGCGCCCACACAAACCCCATTATACTCCTGTTAACCCGCCTGAAAAGAGCCTTCGGGATAAACACGGGGAGGCACTGGAACAGGAACAAAAACCTTGGGAGCACCGTCATTTTGATTGACTGCACCCTACCCGCCAAGGATAGCGGCAACGCGTCCCACCTCTTGAACTCCTCCTCCATTTGCTCCACCAGCCTTGTAAAAGTAAGCCTATGCAGGGCCCCCCAGCTCCTGGCCACCTGGACCCCCAAATACCTGAAGCTCCTCTCCGCCTTTTTTAGTGGGAGCTCGCCAATCCCCCTCTCCTGATCCCCTGGATAAGCTACGAACAGCTCGCTCTTCCCCATGTTGAGCTTGTACCCCGAAAAGTCCCCGACTTCCCTAAGAATCCTCATTACCTCCGACATTCCTCCCACCGGGTCCGCCACATACAGCAGCAGGTTGTCCGCATAAAGTGACACTCTATGCTCCTCCCCACCCCGCACCAACCCCCTCCAGTTCCTTGACTCCCTCAGTGCCATAGCCAAGAGTTCAATCGCCAGTGCGAAGAGCAGGGGGGACAAGGGACACCCCTGTCTCGTCCCTCGGTGCAACCGAAAGTACTCGGACCTCCTCCTGTTTGTGGCCACACTCGCCATCGGGACCTCATACAAAAGCCTAACCCACCTGACAAACCCCTCCCCAAACCCAAACCTCTTCAGCAGCTCCCACAGGTACCCCCACTCTACCCTATCGAAGGCTTTCTCAGCGTCCATCGCCACCACTATCTCCGCCGGCATCATGATAACGTTCAAAAGCCTCCGCACATTCGCGTTCAACTGTCTCCCCTTCACAAACCCCAAAATAGTCACCCAAAAAGCAGAACTAAATTCAAAGCCCATCCCTCCCAAACAAGGTTCTTGCAAGACAGATCAACCTTTAACCAACCACACAACCCATTATTTCACATAGAGCTACTTAAATTTATACAATCCAGCACCACAAATTGCTGCCACAGTACTTTTCCAAGGCTTAAGTGTCTTTTAATTCGCCTCCAGCTTCATTTAGAACATAGAACATTACAGTGCAGTACAGGCCCTTCGGCCTTCGATGCAATGCTACAAAAGACACACCTAAAGGTTACAGACCAGACGAGATTGAGGAAGGGGTTGGTTAGCCAAGTGTTCCACTCAGGACTGGACTCAAAGACCAGGGGGTAGCGATCTTGATCAGCAAACGAGTGGCATTCGAGGCAAGGAGAATCGTGTCAGACAAGGGGGGTAGGTACATTTCTTTAATAAAGGTCCATACTTCGTCTGGCGTTTCAAAGTAGAACTCCTGTTCCTCATGTGTGACCCACAGACGGGCTGGGTACAGCATCCCGAACTTCACCCCCTTCTTAAAGAGGGTCGTTTTTGCCCGATTGAACCAAGCTCGCCTCTTGGCCAAATACGCTCCCAGGTCCTGATAGATGTGCAACTCACAGTTCCCCCACTTGCTGCTCCGTTCTTTCTTGGCCCACCGCAAAACGTGTTCCTTCTCCATGAAACAGTGAAAACGTACCACCATGGCCCTCGGCGCCTCGTTCGTTCTGGGTTTCCTCGCGAGGGCTCTGTGTGCTTTGTCCAATTCCAGGGGCTGAGGGAATGCCCCAGTACCCCATCAACCTCTCCAACATGCCCATCACATAGGTCCTCGCATCCGATCCCTCACTGCCTTCAGGAAGGCCAACAATTCTGAGATTCTACCTCCTGGACCTATACTCCAGGTCCTCCAGCTTCTCCTGCATTCTTTTCTGGCGGTCGTTCATCATCCCCATCTTGCTTTCCAGCATGATTATATACTCCTCGCGCTCGGACAACTTTTGTTCGACCTCCTGGATCGCTCTCCCGTGGGTTTCCACTTGATCTATCGAAGCCTTAATCGGGTCCAGCGTGTCCTTCTTCAGCTTGGCAAAGCAATCCTCGAAGAACTTCACCAGCTGCTCCATCGACCACTGTGCCGTCTCCCCGCGGCCCTTGCTCTCCGCCATGCTGTCCCGTGTTACCAGCTCTGCTTGCGTCTCCCTTATAGGACTTTTGTCTTCTCACACGGCCACTTCTGGTCTAATTCTCCATACACCGGAGGGGGATTTCTCCTTACTGTCTCACTCTTCACTGATTTATCCCATAAAATCCAAAAGAAAACGGGGGAAAAAGGACCAAAAGTCCGTTACAGGCGGGAGCTATCAAATGTGCGACCTACTCCTCCATGGCCGCCACCGGAAGTCGGTAGAATGATTTATTAACAAACACGTGGAACGATAACTAACAAACTATAATACACACAGTAACAAATTAAATGAATCCAGTGAATTTTCCTGGAGCTATTCTTAGTGCGACTATCCTCTTGTACGACTTACTGCCAACTGCTGAATCTCTCACGTCACATGGTGGATCCCAATTGCCACCTGCTGGTCAGAGGTTGTACCAATAACTATGTACATTGATACATAACTACATACATTTTATGTGCAATGCATATCACCACAGTAGGAAATCAGTGGCCGAGGAGGCCTACTGTCTTGTGGTATCCGGTGGTGCACTCCTCCAGAGCCAGTCAATGCAGGGCCTCACCAACCACTCAGAGGATCCCATTTTCTAAATTATTTCATGGGATGTGGGCATCGCAATTATTGCCCAACCCCAATTGCCCTTGAACTGGGTGATCAGGCCACTTCAGAGGGCAGTTCAGAGTCAACCACATTGTGTGGGTCTGGAGTCACATGAAGGCCAGACCAGGTAAGGAGGGCAGATTTCTGTCCCTAAAGGACATTAGTGAACCAGATGGGCTTTTACAAGAATCACCAATGATTTTCTGGCAATCATTAGACTTTAATTACAGATTTCTAAAATTGAATTTGAATATCACCCTCTGCTTTCGTGGGATTTGAACCTGGGTCCCCAAAGCATTGCCGCGGGCCTCTGGGTCACTAGTCCAGTGA
Source organism: Scyliorhinus torazame (assembly GCF_047496885.1). Taxonomy (NCBI): domain Eukaryota; kingdom Metazoa; phylum Chordata; class Chondrichthyes; order Carcharhiniformes; family Scyliorhinidae; genus Scyliorhinus; species Scyliorhinus torazame. The sequence continues at coordinate 334,968,503 of NC_092709.1, forward strand.
CAATACCACTACACTACTGTCTCCTCAAATGTAATATTTAATAAATTATGTCATGGCCGCATGGTTTGCATATTTAAAGAAAGATTTTGGGGGGGCGGCCCACTTGTGGGGTTGGAGGGGTTTTGATAGTTTGCTTATTTTTCCTGGAGGGTCAGGTTTAAAAGTCATTACTTATGGATCGAAGAATCAAGACAAATGTCGATATGGCTGGGTCGAGAAAGCATGAGATTATAGAAGCATAAAATCGTACAGCACAGAAGGTGGGTGTTTGGCACTTTGTCCGTTTGAGAGAGCCATGCAATTGTTTGTGATTGCCCTGTTTTCTCGGGCAAAATCTTCCTTTTCAAGTATATAGCTTAATCACTTCTGAAAGGCATTCTTAAATCTGCTCCCATCCTCTTCTTCCAGGCAGGTTATTTCCGATCTTAAGAACTGACTGCGTTCAAAAATACAAAAAATTCTCATCTCCCCCCCCTCTGGTTCTTTTGCCAATCACCTTAAATCTGCATCCTCTGGTTATCGACTCTCCCGCAAGTGGAAACAATTCCTCCCTATTTATTCCATTAAAACCCTTCAAACATAGCAAGGAAAAAAAGATGGAAAGATGTTGCCTGTAGCTGGAGATAAGTAGGAAAAAAAATCACGAAGATAGCTACGTCAAGAGCCAGACCTATTATTTTCAGGTGTATAATTTTTTTGGTGGGTAAACGTTTTATTCGAGGGATGCAGTTTGATTGTAAGAATTGACTTGCCATCTTGCCTCACAATCAGCAATAAATAATGTAGTCCCACATGTGTGTTGCTGCTTCATTTAATTTCAATCAGATAGGCCCTCACAGCCAAAGTGAGATACAGCTGTTTCGTTGTGTGGAGTGGGATATTTTTGAGCGCGCCAGCGACATTGGCAATTAGTACAAATTACTCTTTGCACTTGTAATCCAAAATCCCGAATCTGCTGTGTGTTTCACCAATTGTGTCCATTGCCATTTCAACTCAATTATTTTGGCTCGCTTCTCCCCTGTTTTTAACACGGCCATGATCTCGGGTGAGTTAATGAACATGTTGGTCTGTTCATAACAACCTGCATTTATATAGCACATTTACTGCAATGGAATGTCCCAAGGTGCTTCACCTGAGCTATATAGATATATGCCTCAGGCCACAAAATCGGAGCTATTAGGTCAGATGACCAAATGAAGCATCTAAAAAGAAGAAAGCAAAGTAGAGAGGCAGAGAGGTGAAGGGAGGCAATTCTAGGGGCAGCGCGGTAGCGTGGAGGTAAGCAATATGGCTTCACAGCACCTAGGTCCCAGGTTCGATTCCCGGTTTGGGTCACTGCCTGTGGGGAGTCTGCACGTTCTCCCCGTGTCTGCGTGGGTTTCCTCCGGGCGCCCCGGTGACCCTCCCACAAGTCCCGAAAGACGTGCTGTTAGGTAATTTGGACATTCTGAATCCTCCCTCTGTATACCCGAACAGGCGCCAGAATGTGGCGACTAGGGGATTTTCACAGTAACTTCATTGCAGTGTTAATGTAAGCCTACTTGTGACAATGAAGATTATTATTATTAATTATTATTAGAGCATGGGGCCGAGGCAACTGAAGGTGTCACCAATGGTGCATCAATTAAATAAAGACAGAAACTTCTGGAAAAACTCAAACAGGTCTGGCCGCATCTACGAAGAGATAAACAGAGTTAACACTTTATGTACGATACGACCCTTCTTTGGAACTGGCTGTAATGGACCTGGGGGAGTTAAAGAAATAGGAAGGGAAAGCATATACCCAAGCCCATGACCTGGACTGAAGCATAAAGGCAGCAAATGCTGAGAACATCACCACCTTCAGGTTAATCACCAAGCCACACACCATCCTGGTCTGGAACTTTACCGTTCTTTCACTGTCACTGTCAATATCCTGGAACTCCCTCCCTAATAGGAGGTAGTGGTACACTGGTATTGTCACTGGACTAGTAACCTAGAGACCCAGGATAATGTTCTGGGGACTTGGGTTTGAATCCCATCACAGCAGATGACGAAATTTGAATTCAATGAAAGTCTGGAATTAAAACTCTAATGATGACCACGAAACCATTGTCGATTGTCGCAAAAAGCCATCTTGTTCACTAATGCCCTTTCGGGGATGCGGGAATGATTTAAGAAAGAAATTCGGGCTTAGGGCCTCGGCACCATTTAAAACCGCGGGGTGCACAAGAGGAGCGAAGATCTCCCAGGATTATGGGGCTAGAGGAGATTATAGACTTATGGAGGGACGAGGGAGAGAGGCCACAGAGAGATTAGAAAATAAGGATGAGAATTTAAAAATAGGGGCACTGCTGAAGCAGGAGTCAATGTAAGCTCATCAGCACAATAGTGATGGGTGAATAGAAGAGGATACAGGCAGCAGAGTTCAGGTTTGTTGTCGGGCAGAATTAATCTGCTCCTGTTTTATTCCTGACAGGTACCTTGACAAAGGTGCAGAAGGAACTTACCAGAATGGCACCAGGGATGAGGAACTTGCATTACTAGAGAAGCTGGCTCAGATGAAACAGGAGCAGGAGTGGGCCATAAAGCCTTTCAAGCCAGCCCCTCTATTCAATGAGATCAGAGCTAATCCAAACTTGGTCTCAACTCTCCATTCCTGCCTGGTCTCCGTCACCCTTAACTCCGCTTTAGTTCAAATATCAGTCGTGTTTCAATTTATATTTCATGAGATGTGAGCATCACTGACAAGACCAGCATTTGTTGTCCATCCCTAATTGCTCTTGCTGGGCCTATTCAGAGGGGCAGTTAAGGGTCATTGCTGTGGATTTGTGGTCAGATGTAGGCCAGATCAGGTAAGGATGGCAAATTTCCTTCCCTGAAGGTACATTCGTGATCCAGATGAATTTTTATGATAATCAGTGATAGCTTCATGGTGACCATGACTGAATTTGCGAATTATTCATTGAATTTAAACCCCATCAGCTGTTGGTGGTGGAATTTGAACCCATGACCCCAGCACGTTAGCCTGTGCCTCTGGATTGCTAGTCCAGTGGTATTGTCACTTGCCCATCACCCCCTGCATGAACGTGCTCAATAACTTACAAATGGGAGATCTCTGAGGCTGAAGCTGTGCCTCCAGCTCTAGATTCCCTCAGAAGAGGAAGCATGCTTTCAGCATCTGCCTTGTAGAATGGGGATTGATGGGGAGTGGGCAAGGGGAGCTGAGAGAAGATTCAATAGGAGATTTTCAAAATTTAGATCGAGTAGCCAGGGAGAAGCAGTTTCCAATGGTCGGAGAGTCAGTAACCAGAGGGCACAGATTTACAATAATTGGCAGAAGAGTCAGAGGGGAGAGGGAGAAAATCGTTCACGCAGTGAGTTGTTACGGAAGGTGCTGCCTGTAAGGGTGCTGGAAACAGATTAAACGGTAACATTCATAATGGAATTGGATAAATGCTTCTAAGCGAGAACATTTAGGTGACTATGGGGAAAGAGCAGGGGAGTGGGCTAATTGGGTTGCTCTTTGAAAGTGTCTGCACAGCCACAATGGACTGAATGGCCGTCCTCTGTGCTTTAAGATTCTGAGATCTAATTCTACCTACTCATACTGATCTTTGGGTTGATCCAATAGCCTATAAGTAGTCATTCACAGTATCTCAGAATTGTTACAGCACAGCAGGAGGCCATTCGGCCCACTGTGTCTGTGCCAGCTCCCCCAATGAACAATGCGCCTCGTGCCATTCCCCTACCTCCTCCCCACAACCCTGCACATTCTTCCTTTCAGAACAGCCTCTCTTGGATGCCTCGATTGAACCTGCCTGCACCACACTCTCTGGCAGCGCTTTCCAGATCTTAACCATTCACTATGTGAAAAGGTTTCTCCTCACATCGCCATTGCTCTTTTTACCATTTACCTTAAACCTGTACCCTCTGGTTCTTGACCCCTCCACCAATGGGAAGGGTTTATCCCTGTCTACTCTGTCCAGATCCCTCATGATCCTGAACACCTCTATCGAATCTCCTCTCAGTCTTCTCTTCTCCAAGGAGGAAAGTCCCAACTTCTCCAATCTTTCCACCTAACTGAAGCTCCTCATCTCCGAAGGGATTCCCGTGCCTCTTTCAGAATTCTATGGCATGTGCTCCAGCTGTAAAATGTGGACATTATGGTTGAACTACTTTTCCCTTTTCATTCGCACTTGGGATTGGCATTTATTGCCTGTCCCTCGTTCTCCTGGGAGCATTGAGAGTCAGTCACATAGGTGTGGAGCTGGAGCCACATGTAGGCCATAGAATGTGATCCTTTTGCTGAAGGGCTTGGGAGAATTGCATTGATTTCCAATGACAGCTGGGCGGCCTTTCGAGACCATTCACTGGTGCTCAGAACAGAGAGCCGGCATGGACACCAGCCGGCCCCAACTCGTGCCGTAACCATACGATTCAAAAATAACCGGATTTATTCAATTCAATTCTGCAACGTGCCCCTGTTTAAAATGACTGACTGGTCACGGCGTCCACAGTTACATTTCGAACAGGCCTCAGGAGGAGCTGGGAGACAATGGGATGGTAGAAACCACCTTTTTGAAGCCTCAGAGGAGGCCTTGCAAATTTAAATAAAACCCTCCTCATCAAATCTGCCGACCGATTTTTATGGATGGGAGTTACTTTAAATTGTGACCATCCGCTGAACTTTCAGAAATCTACTGTATATTTGATTGGAAAAGTCAATAAAAATCCACAGAAAAAAACCTAAGTGGGGGAAATAAAAGGAATTGAGTTTGCCAAAAATTCTAAAGGCATGGATCAGTAACGTCTAAATGAGCTGCACTAATTTGTCCCTTTTCTCTACGGCTGGTATATTGACGAGTGTGACTGGGCCCTGGGTGTGATGAATGATTTAATCAGTGCAATTCAATTGAGACACTGCACTTAAGAGTTTGAAAGGGTTTGGGCCTTGAGTGAATTAAGGAACTGACTGCTTAATTACTTATTTATCTCGACAGGGTGCCTGATTAAACAGATTGGCCACACCCCTCTGAACAATGACAGGAACATTCGAGGGAGCATCAAAAGCATATTAGAGATTGAAGGGAGTTCATTACCAAGGCTTTTTCATACTCACACAATGGTGCCTTGGGGGTGGGGGCGGGGGTGGGGGTGGGGGGGGGGGGGGTTGACAGGGCGCGGCAGAAGGGAGGGTTACTATTTCACACTTGTACAGCAGGGTGTGGTCTTTCATATTGTACAGTAGCGGTGCTCTTTCTCACTCATACAGTAGGCAGAGCAATTTCTTACCCGCACAGCGCGAATGCTCTTTCACACTCACATAGTGGGGGAGGGTGCTGTTTCACATGTGTACAGCAGGGGGCATTCATTCATACAATACCCACACACATACATACGAATTAGGAGCAGGAGCGGACCACTTGGTCCTTCAAGTCTGCCCCGCCATTCAGTACGATCACAGTTGATCTAATTGCAACTTCAACCCCACATTCCTGCCTACCCCTGATAACCTTTCACCCCCTTGTTAATCAAGAATCTATCTGACTCTGCCTTAAAAATATTCAAAGACTCTGCTTCCACTGCCTTTTGAGGAAGAGGCTTTCACAGACTCACAACGCTCTCAAATGAACGATTCCTTATTTTTAAACGGTGAGGCCTGATGATAGGTTCAAAAACAAGAGGAATGTTGTGTTCTATGGCTCCACTGATCATGAAGACACGCATTGAACATGTATGTTCAGCCAGAACAAGTATTTATTATTAAACACGTGGGCAGGTGACCAACAGACCTATGTACAGACAAAGATATTTACGTTCCGTGAGCTACTGTAAAATGCGACTGTCCTACTATCCTGTCCTGCTGCCAACTGCTGAGTCTTCACAGTCACATGGAGTATGTCTGCCTCCACCTACTGGCAGGAGGTCATAACTGTTAAAACATGGACTGATGACCAGCTTTATACATTTGTACAGTTATATACAGATATGCATATATGCATATCACCACATCCCCCTTCCTTTGGAGATAAGAATATTTGGAAACACATTTTCTGGACATTCTGTTTTAAGTTCAGTCTTGTGCCATATTCTGGTCGACCTTCTGAGCAATGGCCGAGTTGGTGAGCGTGTCCCATCTTCATTGAATACTGGCCTTTCCCTATGCACCACAGCATATGTATCATTAACCCCCGGCTGTGCTGGACGGTCTGTGTCTTCCCCCACCTTGGGATTACACCCAAATTCGTATACTGGGTTAAGCACAAAAGGTTGTTGTACTTTGAGGAGCGCTCGTCAGTTCTGGCGCAAAAGTGAGCCATCCTCACAGTGAACATCATATAAAGTGTGGACCCGCTTGTTGAACAACCATTGCTAGCTTCACCCATCCTTTGCCATTGGGGTCCTCGATTTTGACAGTGTCCCTTATCTGAAAAGGCTGGAGTGCCCTTGCAGACCTATCATTGTTTTCTTTCTGCTTTTGTTGCTGAAGAACCAACTTCCTCTTGAGCCATCAATTGACCGTGGAAGCCACCATGGAGGGCAGGGTTGTTCGCAGCTGCCTGTTCATGAGCAGCAGTGCTGGTGACTGGCCATTTACCAGTGGGGCTGAACGGTAAGTGAGTAATGCCAGATACATGTCTTCCTGGCTGTGCAGGGCCTTCATCAGCAGCTGCTTCACGAGGTGTACGCCCCTTTTCCGCCTTCCTATTCAATTGGGGATAGAGCGGGCTTGAGGTAATGTGTCTGAAGTCATACTGGCGAGCTAACTCAGTCCATTCATGATTACTGAAGCATGGACCATTGTCCGACGTGACAATAGATGGTATGCTGTGCTGGGTAAAGATCGCTTTGACCTGCTGAATTACACTGCACGCTGTCGCATTGGACAACTGCGCCACCTCAGGATAATTGGAGAAGTAATCGATTACCACCAGGTAGTCACTCCCATTAAAATGGAACATGTCCATACCGACTTTCTGCCACGAACTGGCAATGACCTCTTCCACATACATTGGTTCCTTGCTCTGTTTGCAGCGAAATTTCTGACAGGTATCGCACTGATCAACCATACATGCCATGTCCTGGGTAATACCTCGCCAGTATATCGTCTCCCGGGCCCTGCGCTTGCAATTTTCCGATGCCCAGGTGCCCTTCGTGAAGCTTCTTCAGCATGAGCGGCCCCCGCTGCAGTTTCATCATGAGTCGTTGTATCCTAGGGGACATCTGACATAAGTTCTTGTGGACTATTGCAACCAGTGGCCTGTAGTTTGTCTCAACCAAAAACGTGGGCAGCCCATATACGTCGTCGTGAAATTTTTTGAAGCCTGTGACTAGCCTCAGGCATTCCTTCTCGATTTACGCATTCCAGATCCTGATGAGAGGGATAGATAGAGTGGACGTTCAGTGACTTTTTCCTCGGGTGGATGTAGCTGTTACAAGGGGGCATAACTATAAGGTTCATGGTGGAAGATATAGGAGGGATGTCAGAGGTAGGTTCTTTACTCAGAGAGTGGTTGGGGCATGGAACTCACTCCCAGCCATGGTAGTGGAGTCGGGCATTTCAGGAACTTTCAAGCGGTTATTGGATAGGCATATGGAGTGTGTCGTGTTGGGTGTTCTGATGTACAAACGATCCAACACGGCTGGAGATGGTGTAACTCAATTTTATTAACTACTCAACTGTAACAGCGCACTGCTAACTTGGGTACGTGCATTACCAGCTAATCTGTGGACCCTGTCCTATCACTATCTTGGTGAGGCACTCAGCACATGGTGAATGTCTGAGTGGCAGGCTCTGAGCTCGGTGTTGCTGGAATGAGCGGGAACTGTAGTTTCCCCTGTTTTTATAGTGCGTGTGCTCTCACTGGTGATTGGCTGCGATGTTGTGTGTGTGTTGCTTGGTCCTACTGCATGTCCATCAGTGTGTGTTTAATTGCACCATGAGATGCTGATCTAAATATCATGACATCCCCCCTTTTCGCAAAGAATATGTGCCTACATGATAATAAATAAAGAAGTGTAGTGAGTGTGTCTGATCATGTGTGTGCAATATTTACAACAATATGTACATATGTGGCTATACTATATACACAGGAAGGTGCCAGGTGCAGAAACTAACTATGTTACACCAAGAACGAAACTAATGTTATTAACAAACAATAACAAAATCTTAAACAGTATGGCAAAAAGTCTGAAACAGTATGTCAGAACAAGTCAGTGAGTCCAATATGAAAAGGTTCATAAATTAAGTCTCTCAGGTGGGCGACGAATTCGGGTTGACCGCCAGGGTGTCATACCACTTGTCATCTGGATCAATGTTGGGCACTGACAGCAGCTGGTGCGTTCGACTCGGGGACAGCTTGTTCTTGTTGATGACAGCAACGCGGAAGGGCTCCCTGTCCTCAGTGTCACTGGTCTGTGTGATGTCGGGATCGGACTCGGTGAACGTGGGTTGAGTTGCCCGAACGTTTCTGCGAGGCTGGTTAAACGGGTACGAGTTGGCAGGCTGAGCTGCTCGACAGCAGGCAGCATAATGGCCCAACCTGCCACAGCGTAGGCATTGTCGCGCTTTGGCAGGACATTGCCGCTTTAAATGGGCGGCGCCACAGTTGCCGCACGTCGTGACGTCAGTGCGTTCATCACGCCATCGCGCATGCGCGGTGTGGTCTTGCGCCGCGTTCCTCTGCATCAACGTCCCCTCTTTTAGCGCGTACAAGCGCGGGAGGCCTTGTGGGGCCCGTGCCGCGCTGTTTTGGCCGCCTGGATGTGTGAGTACCGGTTGGTGGCATTCTCATGCAGGATGCAGGTCTCAATGGCAGTCGCTAGGGTGAGTTGCTTGACCCAAAGGAGCTGCTGGCGCAGGGTGTCCGACATGACTCCGAAAACTATCTGGTCGCATATCATGGAGTCAGAGGTGGCCCCATAGCCGCAGGACTGCAAAAGGATGCGGAGGTGTGTTAAATAAGACTGGAAAGGTTCGTCCTTACCCTGCAGGTGCTGCTGTAACAGGTACCTTTCGAAGATTTTGTTTGCTTCAACGCTGAAGTGTTCGTCGAACTTCAGGAGCACCGCCTTGTATTTGGTTTTGTCCTCGTCGTCCGCAAATGTAAGGGAGTTAAAGATGTGGATGGCGTGTTGCCCCGCTGTGGAGAGAAGAAGGGCAATCTTCCTGGTGTCCAATCCATTTTCCCTGTCTGTGGCCGCGAGGAAGAGCTGGAAGCGCTGCTTGAACAGTTTCCAATTGACCCCGAGATTGCCAGCGATTCGGAGCGGCGGCGGCGGGTTGATGTTCTCCATGGTGCAGGACGGCGGATTGCTGATACGTTGCAGGTAGGTCTCACAGGCGCTGGTTTACGTCCACTTCTGGTATTATGTCGTGTTGGGTGTTCTGATGTACAAACGATCCAACACGGCTGGAGATGGTGTAACTCAATTTTATTAACTACTCAACTGTAACAACACACTGCTAACTTGGGTATGTGCATTACCAGCTAATCTGTGGACCCTGTCCTATCACTATCTGGGTGAGGCACTCAGCACATGGTGAATGTCTGAGTGGCAGGCTCTGAGTTCGGTGCTCTGAGCTGGCTGCTGCTGGAATGAGCGGGAACTGTCGTGTCCCCTGTTTTTATAATGCGTATGCTCTCACTGGTGATTGGCTGCGATGTTGTATGTGTGTTGGTTGGTCCTACTGCATGTCCATCAGTGTGTGTTTGATTGCACCATGATATGCTGATCTAAATATCATGACAGAGTGCACTAGAATGATTGGGAGTAGGTTGATTTGATCTTAGTTTCAGACTAGTTCAGCACAACATCGTGGGCCAAAGGGCCTGTACTGTGTGTACAATTCAGATTTCCTCTGAGCCTTGTTCTCTCCAAGGAGAATCTCTCCAATCTGTTTCTCATCCCTGGAACCATTTTTGTAAAGATCCTCTGCACTCTCTCCAATGCATTCACCCCCTTCCTAAAATGTAATGCCCAGAAATGTATGCAGTACTCTAGCTGAAGTCTAACTACTGTCTCATACACACTCAACATAATATTCTTGTTCTTGTGCTCTATGCCCCTATCAATAAATACAGGATAAAGCAGCCCGCTTCATTGGCACCCAATCTGCAACTTCAAACATTCGCTCGCTCCATCACCAATGCAAGGTGGCAGCAGTGTGTACCATCTATAATATGCACTGCAGCAACTCACCAAAGCTCCTTTGACAGCACTTTCCAAACTGTGAACTCTACCACCTAGAAGGACAAGGCCAGCTGACGCATGGGAACATCACCATTTGCAAATTCCCTGCAAAGCCACAAACCATCCTGACTTGGAAATATATCGCCGTTCCTTCACTGCTGCTGGGCCAAAATCCTTGAACACTCTCCCTAACAGCACTGTGACTGTACCTACACCGCATGGACTGCAGCAGTTCAAGGCTGTGGCTCCGCACCAACTTGTCAAGGGCAATTGCTGGTAGGGGCTGGTTTAGCACACTGGGCTAAATCACTGGCTTTTAAAGCAGACCAAGGCAGGCCAGCAGCACGGTTCAATTCCCGTACCAGCCTCCCCGAACAGGTGCCGGAATGTGGCGACTAGGGGCTTTTCACAGTAACTTCATTGAACTTGAAGCCTACTCGTGACAATAAGCAATTTTCATTTCATTTCATTTCAATTGAGGATAGGCAGTTGATGCTGGCAAAGCACATGTCCCACAAATGAAATCTGCAGTGGTGGCCAGCTGCCATGGGTTTAAAACATGTAACATCTAAATCAGTAAAACCTGAGACCCAGGTGGAGAGTAAGAGGCAAACGAGAGACTTTTTTGTCCAAAAAATGAACGTGAAAAGAAAGAAAAGGGAGAATTGCTTTCTCCCGTGCCTTTCACAAGTTCATGATGTTGCAAAGCCCTTTGCCACCCGATGAAGCATTTCCCTGAAGTGGAGCCACTGGAGCAATGTAGGAAGCCAGACAGCCAATTTTTCTGCAGGTAGACTGTCCTTAAAGGTGAACAGTTAAATGTCTGCCCTTTTGATGAATGGATTCACAATATCATTGTTTAACAAAGGACTGAGGAGGCTTGTCAAACACAGACAATCAGGCATTTTATGTTTCCAGACAATAGTCCTGGACTGCTATTAACTTGAGTCCTGGCGCATTGCTAATGCCCTAAATCCTTGATGGATGATTTCACTATACCAGTGTTTTAAAAAAAGGGATGAATACATCAGCTTGTTAAGGATGGGCAATGTCAGTCCAGTCATACTGCATTACTTGTCTTTGTTGCTCTTTGTGAAGATTTTTAAAATTAAGTGTTGAAGTGCTGAACGTCAAACTCATTTGATGGTTCGGTTAGTAAGTGTTTTCCCATTTTGGAACTCAGCAATATCCTAGGTACGATGCATTGTTTTTGAGTTGAGGTGGTCTTCGGGACTGATGTAAGTGGCCTCAGCTGCCCCCAGGAATGCAATAAAAGAATCAGTCAAGGTTCCCCACTCCTAATGGAGCCCCCTCTGCTGAAACATGTCTATGTCAGTGGATTAAGAATTCCTTTGGCTGATAAGCATAATGCCATTGTAAATGCTTTTCTTAAGCGGATTTATAATAGCATTAGATATGCCGAGCCGAATAAATCTTCGCAAAAATGTTTTTGAAGGAGCTACATACTCTAATGTTTAACATCCCAGGTCTAATGATAATAAATTTAGAGTACACAATTCCTTTTTTCCAATTAAGGGGCAATTTAGCGTGGCCAATCCGCCTATCCTGCACATCTTTGGGTTGTGGGGGCGAAACCCACACAAACACGGGGAGAATGTGCAAACTCCACACGGACAGTGACTCGGGGCCGGGATCGAACCCGGGTCCTCGGCGGCATGAGACAGCAGTGCTAACCACTGTGCCATCGTGTCACCCCGACTATTAATGTCCAGGCCCAAGTAACCCGCTAATGCTCACCATCCTGGGGTTCAGTCGGAGCAGGAGGGCAGCTGATACCAGTTGATCTGTACCCCAACGTTACTAAATACTGGCATGAAAGGAGATTAGAAAATGGATGGATGTAAAGAAAGGACTTGAATCACTTTCTTCCTCCTCTTCACCATCAGCCAGTAATTTTGACCTCAGATCTCATGACCAACGGCCGCACAGAGGTGGAAAGAGGAAAGTGAGATTGAGGTCCTGCTGTTAAATACAACATGTCATCCACTCCCTGGCATTGCTGACCCCTCCCCCTCCTCCGGACTTTCGTTAACACACCATCCTGATCCCTCCCCACCACCCCATAAATAGCAAGTTCAAAGACTTACGGAAAGAGGGAGAACAGGAAAGTTGGGATTTTGTGTCAGGTTTTAGGATGGACGCCATTGCCTCCCGCAAAGGTGGAGATGAAATTTGCGGCACCGGTACTTGTGCTGAGAGACTTTGATTATGAAGGGAAAGAGGTTTTGACAAGTTAATGAATAAAAATTATTCCCCTGGCTGGTGAGTCAGTAGCTGAAGAATGCAAATGTAAGATCACCGAAGGAAGAAAGGGAGAGGTTGGGAGATTGATTTTTAATTCAGGTCGTTAGGGCATCAATCAGATCAAATTGGATGCAGAATCTATAATCGTTCCTGAAAGATTATTTTTGAAGGGCTTGGGGAAAAGGCAAGAAAATGAGACTAATTGAAGAGCTCTTTCAGAAAACGAGCACTCAGAAGGCCAGTGTCGCTCTGTTAGGAGCTTTAATATTCTTTAGTTGCACATTGACCTCGATGGAGGTGAATGCATTGATTGGAACAAAATAAATAGAGCAGTAACAGGTTCTTCTCATGCCTTTAAAACCTTCTTTAAAATCTATACCTTTGACCAAGGTTTTGGTCACTTAAACTGATAGCTTCAAACTTAGCTCCTGACTTGCTGTGAAATGTCTTGAGATGTTTAATCACATTAAAGAATCTGCATAAACGTAAGTTGTTGCTGTCAGATCACAGCTGGAGGGCAGTATGACAGTGGGGCAACTAGTGATGTTGGTGACGTATGTTAAGGAGCCGTTATTGGAACATGTGGCATTATCTCCCCGGAAGTGTCTCCCAGATGGGTAGAACATAGAACATAGAACGATACAGCGCAGTACAGGCCCTTCGGCCCACGATGTTGCACCGAAACAAAAGCCATCTAACCTACACTATGCCATTATCATCCATATGCTTATCCAATAAACTTTTAAATGCCCTCAATGTTGACGAGTTCACTACTGTTGCAGGTAGGGCATTCCACGGCCTCACCACTCTTTGTGTAAAGAACCTACCTCTGACCTCTGTCCTATATCTATTACCCCTCAGTTTAAAGCTATGTCCCCTCGTGCCAGCCATTTCCATCCGCGGGAGAAGGCTCTCACTGTCCACCCTATCTAACCCCCTGATCATTTTGTATGCCTCTATTAAGTCTCCTCTTAACCTTCTTCTCTCCAACGAAAACAACCTCAAGTCCAACAGCCTTTCCTCATAATATTTTCCCTCCATACCAGGCAACATCCTGGTAAATCTCCTCTGCACCCGCTCCAAAGCCTTCACGTCCTTCCTATAATGCGGTGACCAGAACTGTACGCAATACTCTAAATGCAGCCGTACCAGAGTCTTGTACAGCTGCAACATGACCTCCTGACTCCGGAACTCAATCCCTCTACCAATAAAGGCCAACACTCCATAGGCCTTCTTCACAACCCACGTCTAATGGCATCATAATTGCCCTTCCCCCAGCTATAACTCTTGCCCTGCGGTGTATACTTATCCCTTTCCATCACTAACGTAAACATCACCGAATTGTGGTCACTGTCCCCAAAGTGCTCTCCTACCTCCAAATCCAACATCTGGCCTGGTTCATTACCCAAAACCAAATCCAACGTGGCCTCGCCTCTTGTTGGCCTGTCAACATAGTGTGTCAGGAAACCCTCCTGCACACACTGTACAAAAAACGACCCATCTAATGTACTTGAGCTATATCTTTTCCAGTCAATATTTGGAAAGTTAAAGTCTCCCATAATAACTACCCTGTTACTTTCGCTCTTATCCAGGATCATCCTCGCCATCCTTTCCTCTACATCCCTAGAACTATTTGGAGGCCTATAGAAAACTCCCAACAGGGTGACCTCTCCTTTCCTGTTTCTAACCTCAGCCTATACTACCTCGGAAGATGAGTCCCCATCTAGCATCCTCTCCGCCACCGTAATACTGCTCTTGACTAGCAGCACCACACCTCCCCCTCTTTTGCCTCCTTCTCTGAGCTTACTAAAACACCTAAACCCCGGAACCTGCAACATCCATTCCTGTCCCTGCTCTATCCATGTCTCCGAAATGGCCACAACATCGAAGTCCCAGGTACCAACCCATGCTGCCAGTTCCCCTACCTTATTTCGTATACTCCTGGCATTGAAGTAGACACACTTCAAACCACCTACCTGAACACTGGCCCCCTCCTGCAACGTCAAATCCGTGCTCCTGACCTCTATACTCTCATTCTCCCATACCCTAAAACTACAATCCAGGTTCCCATGCCCCTGCTGCATTAGTTTAAACCGTTGGGGTTGGGGATTTGATACTTACTGGCTGGTGCAGCTCTCAGATGTTGAAAGCTGAACACAGAAAATTGCATGGATCTGGTTTGATGCCTTTGGTACACAGATAGAGATCTGCTCCATCGATGGAAGCTTAAAGAGCTGAAAGAAAGTAAGTTCCCCATAGAGCCATGCTAGAGGAAATTAGACACTGTCAGAGAGTGATGAGGGCTATGTGGAGGAACATAATTATAGACGTATATAGATGGGCACCAGTCCAGCAGAGCAGTTCTAGTATCCGTGAACTCATATCATAATCATTATAATAATATTCTTTATTATTGTCACAAGTATGCTTACATTAACACTGCAATGAAGTTACTGTGAAAAGCCCCTAGTCACCACACTACGGCGCCTGTTTGGGTACACTGAAGGAGAATTCAGAATGTCCAATTCACCTAACAAGCACTTCTTCCAGGCATTATGTTTACCCAGACAAATATGAATCCCTTAAAACTACCTTTGGTTTCCTAACACTGCCATTCTCAAAGAGCTTCAGCCCACTGGAAGCAAAGTCGTGAGACCGGCCAGTCCAACAGAAAGAAACCCTCCGATCCTCCCACTTCACCAACTGTCTGAATGAACATGGTTCAGTCCTGGATGTGACTAACAGCAGCAATAACAGCTAAATCCAACCCCTGTCATCACTTGTGAACTCGCTGGTGGGGCAGCAGAGGTTTTGATTGAGTGAATCCCTTCCCACAAACAGAGCAGATAAATGGTCTCTCCAAGTGTGGACTCTCTGGTGTGCCCACAGGTCAGACGAGTTTCTATAGAGTCATAGAGTCATAGATGTTTACAGCATGGATACAGGCCCTTCGGCCCAGCTTGTCCATGCCGCCTAGTTTCTATCACTAAGCTAGTCCCGCTTGCCCGCATTTGGCCCATATCCCTCTTTCCCCACCTTGCCCATTACAGCACAGATAAAGGCCCTTCAGTCCACCGTGTCAGTGCCAGCCATCAAGCACCTATCTATCCACTGCTTTATTCATTAATCAACTGTGGCTTTAATATATATGGTCCATAGAAAGCACAGCAGCCACACACCAAGACCACCTCAGTGGCAAACGTATTGTTCAGTGAGAAGCTCTAGCTCTTCTTAGCTCCATTCTTAAGAGCTTATATATGGTCCACTCATATCTGGTGATCAATATTGGAAGAATTAGTTAGTGAAGTCCTATAATTTCTTGTTTATTTCCCCCTTGCTGCCCTCCATGGGCCTGTGGGAGGCCCCACTATAGTTGTAAACTAATTCTGTACTGTTTACGGACACAACTACGTGAAGTGAGCTGAAAGGAATATTGACATTATGGTCAAATTCTTGGAAGAAAGTACAACACAAAGCAAACAGTGCGCACGGCATGTGGGTGCGGTAACATCGCGGTTATATTATTGGCTAATACTCCATAGGCGTGGATGAGTAAATCAGAGACATGGGACTGGATTTAGTGCTCCCCTGCTGATAGGGAGAACATGCTAAATCCAATGGGTGACCTCATAGAATCATAGAATTTACAGTGCAGAAGGAGGCCATTCGGCCCATTGAGTCTGCACCGGCTCTTGCAAAGAGCACCCTACTTAAGCCCACACCTCCAGCCTATCCCCATAACCCAATAACCCCACTTAACCTTTGGACACTAAGGGGCAATTTATCATGGCCAATCCACCTAACCTGCACATCTTTGGACTGTGGGAGGAAACCGGAGCACCCGGAGGAAACCCACGCAGACACAGGTAGAACGTGCAGACTCCGCACAGACAGTGACCCAAGCCGGGATTCGAACCTGGGACCCTGGAGCTGTGAGGCAACAGTGGTAACCACTGTGCTACCGTGCCACCCTGTCCATTTGTAGCCCAAATTGGCAATTTATGCCCATTTAAGAGCCTCTTCTCACTACGTCCAGTATTTAGCCAGCTATGGGAGAGGCCCAAGCACCAGAGTACCCTCCCAGCAAAGTGTTACCCATGCAGATTTCTATTCCCCTACATATGTCCTCAAACCCTGGCCCTCGCCCCTCACATAAATACCCCTCATTGACCCTCAAACCTATGCAAAGTTCCAACCCATCACAGCTTGCTTCCTCGTTTCCTCTTCTACATTGCCTGGCCAGATGAAACATGTTCTCACCTCTGGCCTGCTTAGCCCCTCAAGAATTTTACATGTTTCAGTGAGATCACCTCTAATTTTTCTTAACTCCAGGGACTATTGGCCTTGTCTACTCAAGGAGATGGCAAGTGGAGAGGACATCAAAGGAAAGCTTGCACACAATTATTGACATTGGGGCTGTTAAGTCCCACCTACGGTGCACAGTAATGTTGGATTGCTGAGCAAAGACCGCTTGGGGTCTTGGGTGAACTGCGAGAGACAGAAAAAGAGAAAGAGAGATGGAAGGGACATATAGGGAGAGTAGGTACACAGAAATATTGGAATGAAATGCCAAGCTGTAAAAGAGATTACTCAGCCCTACGCAAATGCATCAAGCCAGGAAACTCTTGAGCTGTCTTGTTGAAGCACTAAATAAAAATAAGCTTGCAGAAGGACTGTTGGAAGAATAAAAGGACTAATCATGATGTATGTTATTCAGTGAGTTACATAGCAATTGTTCTCATATTACAGTAGACTAAAAGGATGAGGAAGCCTTAAGAATTTAAGTGATGCAGGGGCCGATATTGATAGTAGAGTGGAGGCTACCTGAACCCTTTAGATTACAAGATGCACTGCAATAACTCACCCAGGCTCCAAAGACAGCACCACCTTCCAAGCCAATGACCACTACTATCTAGAAGGACGTGAGCAGTAAATGCAACCACCAACAGGTTCCCCTGCCAATCGGCACACCTTCCTGACTTGGAAATATATCGCCTTTCCATCACTGTCGCTGAGTTAAAATCCTGGAAAGCCTTCACTAACAGCATTGTGGGTGTAGTGACGCCACAGGGACTGCAGCAGTTAAAGAAGGCTGCTCACCACCACCTTCTCAAGGGCAATTAGGGATGGGCAATAAATGCTGGCCTCACCAGCGAAGCCCACATCCCATAAATGGATCTAAAAAAAAGACTAACGGACTTCCGGGTCGCGGCGATGCGGAGCTAAGCCGCGCGAGTCGGCAGCTCCCGCAGAAATGGACTTTTGGGCCCGCTAACGGAGCCCCAACGGACCTGTAAAAAAAAAAAAACCCGTGGGGAAGAACGGAGGAAGCCCCCTACAGCCCTGCATGGACCGGACCCGCAGTGAAACGGCAAGAAAAGCGGCCCTGGAGCAGCGGGAGAAGAAAGAAGAAAAAAACAAAATGGCGGCGCCCACAGACAGAGAGGAGATGAAAGAGTTCATCAAGTGCTGCTTCGAGGAGCTGCGTAAGGAGATGGTGGCGCCTATACTTGGGGGGGCATACAAAATGATCAGGGGGTTGGATAGGGTGGACAGTGAGAGCCTTCTCCCGCGGATGGATATGGCTGGCACGAGGGGACATAACTTTAAACTGAGGGGTAATAGATATAGGACAGAGGTCAGAGGTAGGTTCTTTACGCAAAGAGTAGTGAGGCTGTGGAATGCCCTACCTGCTACAGTAGTGAACTCGCCAACATTGAGGGCATTTAAAAGTTTATTGGATAAACATATGGATGATAATGGCATAGTGTAGGTTAGATGGCTTTTGATTCGGTGCAACATCGTGGGCCGAAGGGCCTGTACTGCGCTGTATTGTTCTATGTTCTATGTTCTATACTGGAAATGGTGGAAAAACTTGGAGCAACCCAGAAAGCCCAAGAGGTGAAGATTCAGGAGATCCAGGAAAAAGTGAGTGAGAACGGCGACGAGCTCGTGGGCCTGGCGGAGAGAGTGGAGCGGCACGAGGCGTTGCACAGGACGTGGGCGGGAAGACTCGAAGACCTGGAGAACAGATCAAGGAGAAACAACTTGAGGATCCTGGGTCTCCCAGAAGGAATGGAGGGGGCCGATGCCGCGGCATATGTGGGCACAATGATCGGGACGCTGATGGGTGCGGAGGCCCCCCCGGGATTGCTAGAGCTGGATGGGACGCACCGAGTGCTAGCGAGGAAGCCCAATGCAAAAGAGCCGCCAAGGGCGATGGTGGTGAGATTTCACCGGTTTACGGACAGAGAGAGGGTCCTGAAATGGGCCAAGAAGGAACGGAGCAGCAAGTGGGACAATGCGGAGATCAGAATATACCCGGACTGGAGCGCGGAGGTCGCTAAGCGGAGAGCGGGTTTCAACCGGGCCAAAGCGGTGCTGCACCGGAAAGGGGTGAAATTTGGAATGCTGCAGCCAGCGCGACTGTGGGTTACACATAATGGCCAACACCACTACTTCAAAACGCCCGAAGAGGCGTGGACCTTTATATTAGCTGAAAAATTGGACTCTAATTGAGGGTTTGCGTGGGAGGGGGGTGTTTGAGGGGTGAAGTATGATGTTTGTTGTACACAGGGGGTCAACCACGTGCAGGAAAGGATATATGGGCTGGGGGAGAGGGACAAGGCCATGACAGGAGCAGTGCCATGGGGGGCGGGGCAGGCTTTGGGAAGCACGGGGTTTTTCCCGCGCGCGGCAAAAAAAAAAAATAAAAAGGGCAGGAAGGGGACAAAGGAATGTACATTGATTGGAAGAGTCCCACACGGGGGGGTTAAAGGGATGGAGGGGGAAGCCGGGGTCAGCAGGTGTCAGCTGACTTACGGGAGGGATATGGGGGAGCAAAAAAGCTAGACGGGGATCTAGCGGGAGGGGGGGAAGGGGGGGAGAGGAGGGAGGTGGGGAAGGGGGGGGGGGGGAAGGGTTGCTGCTGCACTGGCCGAAAGAGAACGGGACGCAGAAGAGGTGGCTGGGACGGGGGTCCCCCAGCTGGGGGACTGGAGAGTGAGGGAGACGCGGACAAGGGACTGGCCCAGAAAAGGAGATGGATAGTCGGCGGCGGGGGGGGGGGGGGGGTGAGATTCCCTCCAATCCGGCTGATGACGTGGAACGTGAGGGGCCTGAATGGGCCGTTGAAGCGGGCTCGAGTGTTCGCGCACTTGAAGGGACTGAAGGCAGATGTGGCAATGCTCCAAGAGACACACCTGAAGGTGGCGGACCAGGTCAGGTTAAGAAAGGGATGGGTAGGACAGGTATTTCACTCGGGATTGGACGCAAAAAATAGAGGGGTGGCAATTCTGGTGGGAAAGCATGTGTCATTTGAGGCCAAGACTATCGTAGCGGATAATGGAGGGAGATATGTGATGGTGAGCGGTAGGTTGCAAGGGACGTGGGTGGTGTTGGTAAATGTATACGCCCCGAACTGGGATGATGCTGGATTCATGAAGCGCATGTTAGGGCGCATTCCGGACCTGGAGATAGGAGGACTAATAATGGGAGGGGACTTCAATACGGTGCTGGACCCAGCACTGGACCGCTCCAGATCAAGGACGGGAAGGAGGCCGGCGGCGGCCAAGGTACTTAGGGGGTTTAGGGATCAGATGGGGGGAGTGGACCCATGGAGGTTTGCAAGACCGCAGGCCAGGGAATTTTATTTTTTCTCCCACGTGCATAAGGCTTACTCCCGGATAGATTTCTTTGTTCTGGGCAGGGCGCTCATCCCGAGAGTGGGGGGGACGGAGTATTCGGCCAATGCCGTTTCGGACCATGCCCCGCACTGGGTGGAACTGGAGCTGGGAGAGGAGAGGGACCAACGCCCGCTGTGGCGGCTGGATGTGGGACTGCTGGCCGATGAGGTGTTGTGTGGGAAGGTGAGGGGGTGTATTGAAAGGTACTTGGAGGCCAACGACAACGGGGAGGTGTGAGTGGGGGTGGTATGGGAGGCATTGAAGGTGGTGATCAGGGGAGAGCTGATCTCCATCAGGGCTCATAGGGAGAAGACAGAGGGCATGGAAAGTGAGAGGTTAGTGGGGGAGATCTTGCGGGTGGACAGGAGATATGCAGAGGCCCCGGAGGAAAGATTACTTGGGGAAAGGCGACGGCTCCAGACGGAGTTTGACCTGTTGACCACGGGCAAGGCGAAGGCACAGTGGAGGAAGGCGCAAGGGGCGACTTACGAGTACGGGGAAAAGGCTAGTTGGATGCTGGCGCACCAGCTCCGTAAGAGGGCGGCAGCGAGGGAAATAGGGGGAATCAAAGATGGAAGGGGAGCCACGGTACGAAGTGCAACAAAAATAAATAAGGTATTTAAGGACTTTTATGAAGAGCTGTACAGATCCCAGCCCCCAGTGGGGGAAGGGGCGATGAGGCGATTCCTGGACCAGCTGGGGTTCCCGAGGGTGGAGGAGCAGGAGGCGGTTGGTTTGGGGGCACCAATTGGGCTGGAGGAGTTGAGTAAGGGTTTGGGGAGCATGCAGGCGGGGAAGGCCCCGGGGCCGGACGGGTTCCCGGTGGAATTCTACAGAAAATATGTGGACCTGCTGGCCCCGCTACTAGTGAGGACCTTCAACGAGGCAAGAGAGGAGGTAACCCTGCCCCAGACAATGTCGGAGGCGACAATCTCCCTGATCCTAAAGCGAGACAAGGATCCACTGCAATGTGGATCGTACAGGCCGATTTCGCTCCTCAATGTGGATGCTAAGCTATTGGCGAAGGTACTGGCCACTAGGATTGAGGACTGTGTCCCGGGGGTGATTCACAAGCACCAAACGGGATTTGTAAAGGGCAGGCAGTTAAATACCAATGTGCGGTGGCTCTTAAACGTGATAACGATGACATTGGAGGAGGGAGAGGCGGAGATAGTGGCAGCTATGGACGCGGAAAAAGCCTTTGACCGAGTAGAGTGGGAGTGCCTCTGGGAGGTATTGCGCAGGTTTGAGTTCGGGGGAGGGTTTATTAGATGGGTTAAGCTCCTTTACAGCGCCCCGGTGGCGAGCGTAGTGACAAACCGGCGGAGGTCAGAGTACTTTCGGCTGTACCGAGGGACGAGACAGGGGTGCCCCCTGTCCCCCCTGTTGTTTGCATTGGTGATCGAACACTTGGCCATATCACTTAGGGAGTCTCAGAAATGGAGGGGGATAGTCCGCGGGGGAGAGGAGCATCGGGTATCGCTATATGCGGATGACCTGCTGCTATACGTGGCGGACCCAATGGAGGGGATGGTGGAGGTCATGCAGACTCTGAAGGAGTTTGGAGAGTTTTCGGGCTACAAGCTTAATGTAGAGAAGAGTGAGCTTTTTGTATTACAGGCAGGGGACCAAGAAAGAGGGATAGGGGACCTGCCGCTGAGGAGGGCGGAGAGGAGTTTTCGGTATCTGGGGATCCAGATAGCCAGAGGTTGGGGGCCCTACATAAATTGAATTTGACGAGGGTGGTGGAGCAAATGGAGGAGGATTTTAAAAGATGGGACATGCTCCCGCTCTCGTTGGCGGGTAGGGTGCAGTCAGTCAAAACGGTGGTCCTTCCGAGGTTTTTGTTCGTGTTTCAGTGCCTCCCCATCGTGATCACCAACGGCTTTTTCAAGAGAGTAGGTAGGAGTATTATGGGGTATGTGTGGGCAAATAAGACCCCGAGGGTTAGGAGAGGGTTCTTGGAACGCAGCAGGGACCGAGGAGGGTTAACCTAGAGAGTTACTACTAGGCAGCAAATGTGGCGATGATCCGTAAGTGGGTTATGGAGGGAGAGGGGGCGGCATGGAAGAGGATGGAGATGGCGTCCTGCAAAGGAACGAGCCTGGGGGCGTTGGTAACGGCACCGCTGCCGCTCTCGCCGACAAAATACACCACAAGCTCGGTGGTGGCGGCAACATTAAAGATCTGGGGCCAGTGGAGAAGACACAGGGGTGCAATGGGAGCATCGGTGTGGTCCCCGATCAGGGGTAACCACCGGTTTGTCCCGGGGAAGATGGACGGGGGGTTCCAAGGCTGGCATCGGGCGGGGATAAGAAGAATGGGGGACCTGTTCATTGACGGGACATTTGCGAGCCTAGGGGCACTGGAGGAGAAATTTGAGTTACCCCTGGGAAATGCATTTAGATATATGCAGTTGAGGGCTTTTGTGAGGCGACAGGTGAGGGAATTTCCGTTGCTCCCGGCACAAGAAGTTCAAGATAGGGTGATCTCGGGGGTATGGGTCGGGGAGGGCAAGGTATCGGAAATATACCAAGAGATGAAAGAAGAGGGGGAAGCGCTAGTAGAAGAACTGAAAGGTAAATGGGAGGAGGAGCTGGGGGAGGAGATTGAGGAAGGGCTATGGGCCGACGCCCTGGGTAGGGTTAATACCTCTTCCTCGTGTGCCAGGCTCAGTCTGATACAATTTAAGGTGGTTCACAGAGCGCATTTGACGAGGGCGAGGTTGAGTAGGTTCTTTGGGGTAGAGGACAGATGTGAAAGATGTTCAGGGAGCCCGGCGAACCATGTCCATATGTTTTGGTCATGCCCGGCATTGGAAGGGTTCTGGAGAGGAGTGGCGGGAGTAATATACCAGGTGGTGAAAGTCCGGGTCAAGCCAAGCTGGGGGCTAGCAATATTTGGAGTAGTGGACGAGCCGGGAGTGCAGGAGGCGAAAGAGGCCGGCATTCTGGCCTTTGCGTCCCTAGTAGCCCGGCGAAGGGTCTTGCTATTGTGGAAGGAGGCGAAGCCCCCTAGCCTGGAGGCCTGGATTAATGACATGGCGGGGTTCATAAAATTGGAGAGAATTAAGTTTGCTTTGAGAGGGTCTGCACAGGGGTTTTACAGGCGGTGGCAACCGTTCCTAGATTATCTCGCGGAGCGTTAGAAGAAGGTCGATCAGCAGCAGCAGCAACCCTGGGGGGGGGGGGGGGGGAACGAGAGACTGTCTGGGGGGATGGACGAGCGGGAGATAGCATGGAGGGTGGGGTGAAACGGTACGCGCGGCCAAGAGCCAGTGTATAAAGCTATGTAAATATACCATCTTGCCATGTATATATCTTGCTCAGGGAGAATTTGCGTTATTTTGTTACGGGGGTGGGGGTTATTGTTTGTAAGGGGAAAAAATTGTGTTGTTAAAAAACCTTAATAAAAATATTTTTTAAAAAAAAAGACTAACATCTCAATTTTAAAATTCTTCTCCTTTCATTCGCATCCTTCATGCCTGCATCCCTCTCCATCACCTCTAACTCCTCCAC
Source organism: Scyliorhinus torazame (assembly GCF_047496885.1). Taxonomy (NCBI): domain Eukaryota; kingdom Metazoa; phylum Chordata; class Chondrichthyes; order Carcharhiniformes; family Scyliorhinidae; genus Scyliorhinus; species Scyliorhinus torazame. The sequence continues at coordinate 334,992,147 of NC_092709.1, forward strand.
CCATTACAATTTCTGTAAGCTCCACCAGCCCTACAACCCTCCAAGATCCCTGTACTCCTGGGATTCTGGTCTCTCGTCCACTCCTTCCCTTCCATTATCTTCACAGCCGGACATCAGCAGTCCTCATGCTCTGGAATTCCCGACCCAAACTTTGCTGTTCTCTCTCCCTTTAATATGCTGTATAAAACCTATCCCTGTGACCCAGCTTTTGGTCAATTCTCCTCCTTTAGCATGGTGCCAAGTCTTGTTGGCACTCCTCTGAAGTGCCTTGGAACATCCAACTGCATCAAAAATGCTCTGAATATGCATAGAGGGTTGTCGGAGATTACTATCTTTCTGCTATGCTGCCTAATTATGTTGCAGCTTGGTATCAGCGAAATCGAGAATCAAATTTAAATGAAAAATCAGCCGCAACTATTTTATACTTCTGTTCTCAAGAATGGGACATTGATCATAAAACAGCTACCACTTGAACTGTTACGAGGATTCAGACTTGAACAGAATAAATAATGATGCTGGCAAAGGTATAGGATGAAAAACATTCTTCAACTAACTTGATTGAAGTATGTTTCTAAATCCAAAGGGTATGAATAGCACACTGATAGCTGATGGACAAGTGAATAAAACCCGAGGGTCTATCAATGAAAAACAAAGCTTGCAAACTGATTTCTTTCAGTTCAATTGTCTCCTCATTTTACAAATACCTCACATAATCTGAATTCTCCTAATTCAGTTCACGTTTTCCATAAAATTCTTACATGTAGAAGGAGGCCATTCAACCTATTGAGTCTGCACTGACCCTCCGAAAGCACCCACTCCCCTGCCCCATCCCCGTAACTTGACCTGCACATCCATGGACACTGAGGGGCAATTTACCATGGCCAATCCACCTAACCTGTACATCTTTGGACTGTCGGAGGAATCAACAGCACCCGGAGAAACGCACGCAGACACGGGAAAAACATGCAAACCCCCCACAGACAGTCACCCAAGGCTGGAATTGAACCCAGATCCCTGGCACTGTGAGGCAGCAGTGCTAACCACTGTGCCGCCATGCTGCCCTGAAAGATTCAATCAGGAGTTCATTTTCCTCCAGTGTTAGAATGAGCTCCTGTCTGTTTTTTGGGGTGTCAGCCATGGCTTAATGAGTCGCATGCTTGCCTTCTGAATTAGAACCTTGTGGGTCCAGATCCCACACCTGAGTCTTGAGAATATAACCTAGGACTGGCACCCAGTGAAACATTGAAAAAGGTGGCATATTTCCGATGGGATATGCAACCCAGATTCCGTCTGCCATTTCAAAGTAATTGTAGCACAATTTCGAAGAAAAAGGAGTGAATTTCCCACATGGTCAGTACTAGTCCCTCATCCAATATGACTAAAAAGGGAGACAGTGCTTTAGTAGTATTGTCATTGGACTAGAATCTGGGGACCCAGGTTCAAATCCCACCATGGAAGACGGTGATATTTGAATTGAATAAAAATCTCAAATGAAAAGGAATTATGACCATGTCGATTGTCACAAAATCCATTTGGTTCACTAATGTCCTTTAGGGCTGGTTTAGCTCAGTGGGCTAGTCAGCCGGGTTGTGATGCAGAACAAGGCCAGTAGCGCAGGTTCAATCCCGTACCAGCTTACCCGAACAGGCGCCGGAATGTGGCGACTGAGGGCTTTTCACAGTAACTTCATACTTGTGACAATAAAGGATAATTATAATTATTATTAGGGAAGGAAATCTGTCGTCCTTACCTGGTCTGGCCTACATGTGACTCCAGACCCACAGCAATGTGGTTGACTCAATATGCTCTCTCAAGGGCAATTAGGGTTACGCAATAAATACTGGCCCAACCAGCAATGCCAACAAATGATCTGGCCATTCTCATATTGCTGTTTGTGCACCCATCCTGTGTGCAAATTGGCTGCTGGATTTCCTACATGACAACAGCCGACAAATACTTCAGAGGCTATCAGTGCTTTGAGCTGAGTTTGAGAATGACGCTGTAAAAATAAAAGGGGTAGGGCGGTTTGGATGGCAGGATGGCTGCTAGCTGTGTACTCCGGCAGTGACCAGTGGTGGGACCGCAGCCAGTCCGTGAAGCAGAGAATCTGATGGAGGCCAGACTTCAGGTGAACCTGGGGTATGCGGGGTCTGGCTTCAGCGAGGGGAATCTGGGCGCCGGTTTTGAGAGGCTGTGAGTCGGTTCAGGAACATGGGGGGTTGGGGGGGGTATGATCTTTGGGGGGGTGAGAGTGATTCTGATGGGCATATGGCCAATGGCTGCCACTTTCCTGACACTGGCCCATGCGGCTAAAACCACCAGACTATTTACTTGGCATAGACCTCCCTCAGCTGCAGACCAATTGGTTTTGGGGGGTGGGGGGGATGAGGCAATTAAACAGTCATTACTTCACCACATAATTGCCTCCATAGGTCGAAGGGTGGGCAGGCTATCTGATGTTTCCTCACGCCTACCCTCCCTCTCCCACCGCATGTAAAATGGAAGACAGGGTGGGTGGGTATCAGTGGGTAGGTCACTGTATTCAATCAGCCTCCCTGGCACATTGAAACCCACCAGCGTGGGACTGTAAAATTCTATTCAAAGTATTTTATCTTCCATTACTCAATGCCCTGTCCATTGGCCAGATTGTGTCATGGGACTCAATCTGCATCGGGCTTTGAGTTAACATGGGCTGTGACTCAACCAAGAGGCTCACCTGCTGCAGTTTATCAGCGCTGTGACGGACAAGCAATCTCCCATTACGCCCTAAATCACCAAAATTAATCAATGGGGACCATTGCAGCATAGGAATGATAGTTGTATTCAAAACGAAGATCCATTTGGCTTTCTTCCTGTTGTGGCTCCTCAAGAAATTTGGGGCTTTTGGTATCGTGGAAGCAGACCAAATTTAATTATAAGACTCGCAAGCTCCAAGCAAGGCTAGGCCCTGGGTTGAAATTTAATTTCTTCACTATCACCTCCAGCGCTCCCTCAGTCCTGCACCGAAATATCAGTATGGAAAGAAGTTTTGCTGTGGAATTTGAACCTATAACCTTCTAACTCATAGGCAAGTGAGCTACCAAACTGAGCTGGGCAGATGGATGAGCGCAGACTAATTTCTGTTACAGTATTCAATTTGATATCAATTTAAATTTTGCATTAATTTTTAAAATTCATTTTGAATTAATTTAGATTCACGCACTGGTGCTTTAGTGTGCGATCTAATCTAGCTTCTCCATTATATCTGTAACCCTCCACTGTTCATTTTATATTCCCGCTGCTTATTCCCATCCCCTAGTCTAATCATGTTGCTCTTATTCACATCAGATTTATCAGCCCTGCTCCATCCAGATTGCTCTATTCTTTAACTTTGATTATCAGCCCAGAGTTGCATAAAGCAGAAGTGCCGAGGCAGGGAAAATCTGCATGCTGCGCAGGTAGCAATCTCAATGCTACACAGGGGAGGAAACAAAACTCTGAAAGCTCTGTATCCAGACGAGAGAAAAATTGCAGAAATGGATGGCAATCAGTCAGCATTTTGGGCAGCCCCTTCAAGGAGCTAGCACAGGCAGGCTGGGCTGCGTGGCTCCCCTTCTCTGCTGCATCCTCCCATGATTGATCTGTAGAGAGAGGCCAATAACATTTTAGCTGGGCCCTTTATGTCCTGAACAATGTAGTGGACTGGCAGTAAATGTTCAAATCACATAATGTCGCTGCATGTTTACCTTGTGACTTTGACAGAGAAAGCATATCTTAAGGTCCTCGAAGTGGGAAGGCAACTCTTGTTTGTTTGTTCCATTGCGGTTTTCAAGCCTTTCCTTTAACAATGCCACACAAAACTGGCGATGAGGAGGTCGGAACCACGCTGGCTGACTCCCCAGAGAATAAAAACAAAATATCGAAAAATCCCCGATCCGTGGGCAGCCATCCTAAAAGGAATAGGAAGCTAAATTCATCACTGCTCCGACGCTGGCGACGGAAGGGTGCCAAATATCCATACCATCGAAGGAAGTGTAAATCTAGATTTTGGAGAAAACAACATCGAAAAGAAGCTCGCCCCGTGCTCTTCCCCAAAAGATCTGGAACAGTAGGGGGACCCTCAATAATCATTTAGAGTTGGAGGTGTTCCAAACTCAGAAGGAAACAGGCTGAGCTCAGGGGTACCTTGTTTGACAAAAGAAGCAAGGTAGTGCTAAAAAGTTCATAGCACACCATGCTTAAGCAAGCCCTTTCCATAATAAAAATGGTGGGAATCTATATCCGAACTTTCCTGAGTATAATGTGGGGAGGGGGGGGGGGGGGAACATTCAACTTCCAACCAAGTTTGGTGCAGCAGAAAAACCAGGCTCGAAAACCTATGATGAGATTGTGGAGATATTGCTGGGCCACTTCTCACCTAAACCTTTGGCCATCGCCGAGAGATTCTTGTATCTATAAGCGTAACCAACAAGAAGGTGAATCAATCACATAATTCGCAGCGACTTTGAAGAAATTAGCTGAACACTGTGAATTTGGAGATGGCTTGAATGACATCATTAGAGACAGACTAGTGTGTGGGTTAAGAAGTGAAACTATCTAAACAAGGCTGTTAACAGAATGCAACTTAAACCTAAAGAAGGCTGTAGAAATCGCAATCTCTATGAAATTACCAGCTAAGGCAGCCCAACCATTACGTTTGAGCACCAGAATGCATAAAATGTCGACGTCGACCCGAATACAGATATTGGTTCAAAATTGTCTTTGATGTGCAGAAGCTGGACATGCAGCAAACTGTTTAATGTGACCTTGTTTCAACCAGGAACAGACATGAATGCACAACACCAAGCAAGACACCCAAAGGTATCAACCAGCTAACCTGTCAGTAACAGTTCAAGACCACCATCTTCCCAAGGACAATTAATGATGGACAGTAAATGCTGGCCTAGCCAGCGACACCCACATCCCCCAAATGAGTAAAAGAAAAATACACAGTGGGGTGAGGACTAGGAGGAATTTATGAACCAGGAAAATAATATTAAATTTAATACTTAAGGGGCCAATAAACATCCGTAAAGGACAGGGTGATGGACTGGGAGGACTTTATATTGTATGAAGCCTGGAGCTGTGTTTCCCACATTTTCACCTCACCTCAATGTAAGCTCCATGTTCATGTGGATGCCCCCACTGACCACAGGTAAGTGGGGGGATAATAGAGATACAGCAGTGCACATTCCCAAGTTGCTTCATCCCTCCACTCTAATCAGCTGAAAATTTGAGAAAGTCATAGAGCTAATCTAAAAGTCTTTTTCAGTGTGCTACAAGCTGCAAGGCTTCTGGGCTGCAATGTGGCACAGTGGTTTGCACTGCTGCCTCAGAGCACCACAGACCGGGTTCAATTCCGACGCTGGGTGACTGTCTGTGCGGAGTTTGCACATTCTCCCTGTGTCTGCGTGGGTTTCCTCCGGATGCTCCGGTTTCCTCCAGTCCAAAGATGTGCAGGTTAGGTGGGTTTGCAGGGGATAGGGCGGGGGAGTAGGCCGAGGTTTGTTTTTCCGAATGGAGGTCTGTAACTAGTGGTGTTCTGCAGGGATCAGTACTAGGACCTCTGCTCTTTGTAATATATATAAATGACTTGGAAGAAAACGTAGCGGGTCTGATTAGCACGTTTGTGGATGATACTAAGATTTCAGGAGTTGCAGATAGTGATGAAGATTATCAGAGAATACAGCAGGTTAGGCTACAAAATTGGACAGTGAATTGGCAGATGGAATTTAACCGGGGCAAATGCGAGTGATGCATTTTGGTCGATCCAATTCAGGTGGGAACTATAAAATAAATGGCAGAACCATCAGGAGTATAGAGGCACAGAGAGATCTGGGCGTGCAGGTCCACAGATCCTTAAAATTGGCCACACAGGTGGAAACGGTGGTAAAGAAAGCATTTGGCATGCTTGCCTTCATAGGATGGGGTATCGAGTATAAAAGCTCGAAAGTTATATAGAACGTTGGTTAGGCCACATTTGGAATATTGTGTCCAATTTTTGTTACCACACTACCAGAAGGACGTGGAGACTTTGGAGAGAGTACAGAAAAGGTTTACCAGGAAGCTGTCTGGTATGGAGGGTATTAGCTATGAAGAGAGATTGAATAAACTGGGATTGTTCTCCCTCGACAGACGGAGGCTGAGGGGAGACCTGATAGAAGCTTATAACATTTTGAGGGATATTGATAGGGTGAACAGTTGGCGGCTTTTTCCCAGGGCGGAAATGACAATTACAAGGGATCACAAGTTCAAGCACCCATCTATTCTAATCCCATTTTCCAGCACTTGGTCCATAGCCCCTTGTATGTTGTGGCGTTTCAAGTGCTTATCTAAATACTTCTTAAATATTGTGAGGGTTCCTGCCTCCACCACCCTTTCAGGCAGTGGGATCCAGATTCCCACCACCTTCTGGGTGAAATTTGTTTTCCTCAAGTCCGCTCTGGATCTGAGCTGTTTTTTTCCTATTGGGAAGGGTCAGGGAGGGAAAGGGTGGCTGGGGGATGGGATAATGCTGGAGAGAGGAATATTAATGGAGCTCGCTCTAATTCAAATTGTACTTTATTTTTGCAGCAATGGACATAACCGACATTTTGAAGGGAAAAGCAGACAGTGATGAGGACAAACACCATTTTATTCCCTTTCAGCAGTAAGTGATAACTTAAGTTTGACGTAATGTTTGGCATAGCATCCTCTGTGGTGAAGAGCCAGATAACAATTAGAGCTTTGCTGCTTGATCTTTCTTTACAGAATTGCCAGGCCACATTTTGGAAATCAAATATGAAAATCAACAGATAATTACAGATGAGACAAACCATTTTTGGCCAATGTTAGATTCTCTGCCGGGAAGGACTTCACAAGCTTTCCGTTGCAGCAAAATATTTGTTTCCTAAATAATTGCTTGCACAATGACACAATATCGGGAGAGATTCGGAAAACACAAATCTTGCAGGCAAGATCATGAGTTCTGATTTTCAACGCCTCTCGCCGGCAGAGTACGCCTCAGAGTCGGGGAACGTCATTCTGATACATGAGCGAGCAGTCACTCTGAGACTACCTCCTCCCTCCCTGAATATTCATCGGGCGACGCCATGATGTTACATTGGTGCCTTTTACACCAGCTTTACATAAACGTGAACCTGGCTGCCTCACCTCTAATGGGGATTTCAGAGGTGAGCGCTCAGACAGTCATCGCCCTCCACGGTGTTGAATGCTCAGAGTGCACTAGAGGATGCGGAGGACACAGATAAGTTTAACGTGGGGCTAGAAGTGCGTATCACAAACACGGAGCAGTGATCACTTGCAGGCCTTCAGGCATGATCCATTGGTCACGCTGCACTGGAAAAGCAGCTCGCCGTGGCGCAGCTTGGCCGAAGAAAGCTGGGATATTCCGCTCCCGGGATCTACCCCGCTCGCAACGGCTAGCAAGGTCCAACGCGACCTCTATAGACGTTGCGATGTGAATCCTGCCCACAATGGGCGGATCACGTTTTGACAAATCTGCATTAGAGTGAGGCAGTAAGCCTCATGCTAATGTGTAGATTCCTGGGGCTTTGGGATTCAATCGCTGAGTCACGATCAATTACACAAGACAAGAGTAGGATGTAATCGAGGCTTTATTACACTGAGATGTGTGGCCTCCTACAGCAGCTGACGAAATGGCTGCTGTACTGGGAGCACACATATTTATACTCCGCCTACTGGGCGGAGCCAGCAGGCAGGGATCTACCCCGTACCTGTAGTACAGGGGCCTTACCGTAAAGCACCTATATCAACATCCTATATGTACAATATATACATCAGTGGTGACTACTACATTCACCCCCTGTTAAAAAAATGAGTCCGGCGGGGGTGGTGGAGAACTATATACAGAAAGTTGTGTTTGAAAAGTACAGATAATATTACAAATTCAGGCGGTCCGGTGCCTTGATCTGTCGTTGAGAGCGCCGCAGTGCTGGTGGCGACTCCGGCGGCGGCTTGGTCTTCGGTGACTCCGGGAGCGTGTCGAAGTCCTCTTCATCCCCGGGTGTGAGCAAGGGGAGGAGGGAATGTCCCAGAGCGGGGGTGCGGTGGGGTGCGCCGCAGGGTTGGGGGGGGGGGGTGGCGCCGGGTCGGAGGGGGGGGTTATGTGTGGAACCAGCTTGTGCCAGATCCCTGAGGGAGACTGGGTCTTGGCGGCCGTCGGGGTACGCTACGTAGGCGCACTGCAGGTTGGCGTGAAGTAGCTGTACCCTCTCAATCAACGAGTCCACCTTGTGGAATCGAACGTGTCTACAGAGGAGAACGGGTCCTGGAGCTGCCAAATCCCGGATGTAGACATCCTAGGGAAGGCTAAGAGACATTCATGGGGGCTTTCATTAGTAGCGGTGCACAGGAGCGACCAAATGGAGCGAAGTGCATCGGGGAGGACCCCCTGCCAGCGGGTGGCCGGGAGATTTCTGGACAGTAGGGGCAGCTGGACGGCCCTCCAGACCGTCCCATTCTCCCTCTCCACCTGCCCATTTCCCTTGGGGTTGTAGCTGGTTGTCTTGCTCGAGGCAATGCCCCTGTTGAGCAGGTACTGGCGCAGCTCATCGCTCATGAATGAGGATCCCCGGTCGCTGTGGACGTAGGCGGGGAAGCTGAACAGAGCAAAGTTGGTGTTGAGGGCTTTGATGACGGTGGCAGACATCATGTCGGGGCATGGGACAGCAAAGGAGAATCGGAATATTCATCGACCACATTGAGAAAGTACATGTTGCGGTCGGTGGAGGGGAGGGGCCCTTTGAAGTCCACGTTGAGGCGTTCAAAGGGGTGGGGGGCCTTCACCAGGCGCGCACGATTTGGCTGGTAGAAGTGTGGTTTACGCTCCGCGCAGACCTGGCAGTCTCTGGTGATCGTCCTCACTTCCTCGATGGAGTAGGGCAGGTTGCGGGCCTTGATGAAATAATAAAAATGTGTGACCCCTGGGTGACAGAGGTTGTCGTGCAGGGTCTGGAGTCGGTCCACTTGTGCGCTGTGCATCGGGGGGCTCATTGAGCTTACCGAGGCGATACAAAATCTCGTAATTGTAGGTGGAGAGCTCGATCCTCCACCTCAAGATTTTATCGTTTTTGATCTTGCCCCGCTGTGTGTTCTTACACATCAAGGCAACCGACCATTGGTCAATGAGGAGGGTGAATCTCCTGCCGGCCAGGCAATGCCTCCAGTGCCACATAGCTTCAACGATGGCTTGGGCCTCTTTTTCGACGGAGGAGTGCCGAATTTCGGAGGCATGGAGGGTGCGGGAAAAGAATGCCACGGGCCTGCCTGCCTGGTTGAGGGTGGCGGCCAGAGCGACGTCTGATGCATCGCTCTCGACTTGGAAGGGGAGCGTCTCGTCGACCGCGTGCATCGTGGCCTTGATACCGTTTATAAATATGGACTGGGATGAGATGAGCCCGGATGCCAGGGCCATGGGCTTCGCACATTTGGCAGGCATCCCTCAATGTCCAGATCTTTTGTGACCACACAATGCGCATAATGAGGCATGCCTGTTTCCGGGAAGCGGCCATGGCAATTGCATCTTGGAGAACTCGCAGATCCCAGACATTTTTGAGGGAGAGCAGCAGCTGAAGGAATAGCTCCTCAGGGATAAGGGTGCTCACTCAGAAGATTGTTAACGACGCCAATGCAGAAGCCACAAACACTTGTGGTGACTCGCTACAATGTGGCTCTTGCATCAATGCGCATGCTAGTCAAGCAGGCATTAGATGCAGTTACAGTGCCTGGACTGTTCTGTGGGCACCCTCCGGTACAGTGCCTAGAGGGTGCTCGGCATAATTGCGGTCTGCTGTGCTCTCCACTAGTTGGCGCTGCAGAGGGGAGATCAGCTGGACCCTGAAGAGATGGGGGAGTGACACATCTCCTCGGGTAAGGAGGAGGTTGAGGAGGGTGATGAGGGGCAGTCCAGGAGGAGGAGGGAGGACCTTGGGTGATGGCCAGGGCCCGCATGGAACGAAAAAGTAGGGACGTCCTCATAACGTCTCGGTTTGGGAACAAGCAGGACTAGGGAGTGAAGAGCTCTCCCACCATGGAGTCTGACATCGTAACAGTAATGTGGTGTCACGATGTCAAACCTACCACTAACAGTAATGTGGTGTCAGTGGTAGGTTTACGTGATAGTGCTCAAGATCATGGGCAGGGTGCTAACACCATTGATCGAATTCTTCAGGAGAAGGATGATGACTTGAGGGCTGAATGATGCTCCTCTCATCTCAGTGATGTGTCTGACTGCTGGGTGACAGAGAGCTGAACGCATCCTGCCAATGACTGGCTTTTCCTGAGGTTCAGGGATGCTGGATGACCTCTCATTTGCTTCTGCCCCCTCCAAGGTCATGGGTTCTGGTATTTTCCTCCATCTCGCATCCAAGGTGAGCAGCCTCTCTACACTTTCAGCCCCCTCATCACTGGAGAAGAGTGGCAGAAATGAGAGGCCTAAACTTTGATGCTGGGGGCAGGGGATGAGTTGCCGAGTGTGCACGGGAGTTTGCAGAGATGGTGCCATGAATTATCAGGTGTAGGATCTGCTGGTGAACGAAATGATGATTAATAAATGTCCACCAGGTGCCTACAGTTTTGTACTCTTCATCATCCTCCCACCAGGTCTAGGTGTACCCCCGGGATCCCCAGCTGAGACAGCCTTCAAGTCCAACACCATTTGAGGCCTTTTAATTACCAATTAATGCCCAATTAAGGGCCATGTCCCATTGTCACTAGTATTAACTGGTGTGTTTGTTTACAGTCTCCAAGGTAGGGTGGGAGCCCCTCATTCAAAGGCATTGAGTGCCTAATGGAGATACCTGACATTGGAATGGGAGGACCTACTGAAAGCCCCTCCTCCTGCCCTTGCTGCCGATTCCCCTTCCTCCTTCACTGTGACCTTCGGCCCATGACCTCCTACCTCTCAGGGTCTCCCTTTGGCCCCCAGGTGCTGGGTGGGTGCTGGAAGCAGCATTGCCTACCTGATGTCACTGCTGAGCACAGAAGAACTTCTGGTCTCTGATTGGTGGGCAGGTCTTGGTTGGGTGGGACCTGTTCCCTCAGGGTCCTTGATCCCCAAGGGTGGCCGACCGGTAGCCTGTTAAGTGTCTGAGTGGTACAAGATGCAGTGGGCCTTCTCAAAAAGAGGCAATGCCGCGGGTGTCAGCGAACTTCCAGCCGGTGGTCGCCACACACACGCCCCCCACCTCCACAAGATTCTGTCCAAAGATATGTTGATTATTAATTTTATAACTGAGATTGGTAGATTTCTGTTCACCCCAGGCATTCAGGGATATGGGGCATAGGTAGTGTAGCACCATCGATCACACACGAGGCGAGACGGAGAGAACTTCAATCGAGGCTTTATTAAGCAGACTTGTTCCCCAGCCGCTCAGTTACAGAATGCAGCTGCTGGGAGAAACCGGGTTCTTATACCCCGCCTTTCTGGGTGGAGCCTAGTAGGCGGCAGATCCAATCAGGACGCAGCATCTGTCCTCCAATAGCTCCTCGGCATCATGGTGTACCGTATTAGCCCTAATACATACCACCACAGGTAGGTATATGGAGCCCCATTGAGGACCAGCCCATGATCTCATTGAATGGTGGAACAGGTTTGTGATGCATCGTTGGCAGTGCAGCACTCCATCACTCCTGCACAGTGAGGAACAGTCTGGATTATGTTTCTCCCGCGTGTGGATTGAACTCAGAACCTTCTGAAACAAGGGAAGAGTGTTACCCACGGAGCCACGACAGGTTACCTGCGGTACCAGATTACCTCCCGGGGGCACGAGGGGCGGGGGAGGACAATTCCGATGGAAATGTGGCCCAATATTTTTCCCAATATTGTCAAAATGAAGGGGTAGAGGGGGTTAAGATACAGATCGGCCATGTCGTGATAGGAAATGGTACATGCTTGAACGGCCTCCTCCTGTAGTGTGCTTCCCTGCAGTGCAGCGTACACCTGCTCCTTTCTATGCCGATGGTTAAAATTCAATCCACTCTCCCCTACGCAACCACTGAAGAGCCAACATGCACAAATGCGAAGAACAATTTCACGGCTGAGTGACCTGCTGCCCTCCCAGGTGGCAGGAAAGCCTTGACAATCCTCCCCGTGATGTGGGTAGCTTTGGCTTTATTTCGAGGGTAACGAGTTTGGTCAGTTCTGGCATTATACTGCTCAAGCGACTGCCAACAAGCAATAATATTCCATAAGTATCTCCCATAGTTAATTATTTTTGAAACATTTTTTCTTCTCTCCCTGCAGAGTCGCGGCCGAAAATGATTTCCTCCACACTTTAATCCATAAAGTCGTGGCTGCCAAAGATATAAACCACAAAGGACAAGGTAAAATGTTCCCATCCAAGTTGCTTTAGCATAGCAAAGCCATTGTCTTTTGCAAATCCAGTTTTATTAATATTTATCGAAACACAGGCTACATTTAGGCAGCCGAATTTGGCCTTGTCGAGGAGCTGATCAAATGTAACTGCAAGTACAAAATCCATCGCTGCCCGAACAGCGCACCGTGGCTGACAGAGCGCTGGCGCTGGTGAGCCTTGTGCGCGCGAAACTGACCTGGGGCAAGACATGCCATTTTGTACGGTGCAGGCCCATTTGCCACCTCCTGATCGAAGATAAGTTCGGCTGCTCAAGGGCTCCAACTCCAGCTGAGGTGCTTTAGCCATTTCTTTGCAAGATTACGTTATTTAAATTTCAAGGGGATCCTGACGAGGAGGACATAGCAACCCGCTTGTAGAATCATAGAATTTACAGTGCAGAAGGAGGCCATTTGAGTCTGCACCAGCCCTTGGAAAGAGCATCCCACTTAAGCTCAGATTCCCAACCTACCCCATAACCCAGTAACCGAACCTAACCATTTTGGACACAACAGGGCAGTTTAGCATGGCCAATCCACCTAACCTGCACATCTTTGGACTGCGCGAGGAAACCGGAGCACCCGGAGGAAACCCATGCAGACACGGGGAGAACGTGCAAACTCCACACAGTCACCCAAGGCTGGAATTGAGTTCGGGTCCCTGGAGCTGTGAGGCAGCAGTGCTAACCGCTGTGCCACCCCATTCGCTGGTGGTGGGATTCTATCCTCTCGTCAATTTTCAATGGATTATCCTATTGAAGCCACCCCACGCCGCCGAGAATCCCGCTGGCCAGGTTCAGCTGCCAGCGGGATAAGTGAATCGCAATGACTGGAGAATCATGACCATTAGAACTCCAGCCTTGCTCAATGATAGGGCCAACTTAACACTCAAAGAATCTTTAGTCCTTAGGTAAAATGGAAGAGCCTTTCAGGAGGTTAAACACCAAACACACTGCCACTCATCAATCTGTAACACTCTCTCTTGGCTTACCATCAGCCCAAATTTGCCCAAAGCCATTTCAATTATTTTTCAGCCCATTAGTGTCAAATGAGAGAACACATTGTGCTGCAGACTCATGTCGTTGCCCAATCTCATTCCACACAGGTTATTTATTTGCAGTAATGAGGCAAGAGACCTCCATTCTTTTTTGCTCTGAGAATATAAAAAGGACATTCAGCCCATTTAGTGCATCCTATCTGAAATGCAGCATTTCACAAACATTTGCCCAGTTTTTAACCTTCTGAGGCAACACTTGCCAGCAGTATTGATGGCGGGAAACACAAAAAAAGGGGATTTTCAAACCCCTGCTCCCCCTGAAAAAGCAGATGGTTCTGAATTAGACGAAGGGTTAAGGTGTTAAAAACCTAAAATCTGATCCTCCCCACCCCCACACCACCCACGAATCCACTTCCAACCCTCCCATTTCCAATTTTAACAGAGGAGGAGTAGTAGGGGTGGAGACAGCTTAGACAGCACCTTCCAAACCCACGACTAGAAGGACAAGAGCAGCAGATACCTGGGAACCCCACCACCTGGAGGTTCCCCTCCAAGTCACTCACCACCCTGGGGCTGTTTAGCACAGGGCTAAATCGCTGGCTTTGAAAGCAGACCAAGGCAGGCCAGCAGCATGGTTCAATTCCCGTATCAGCCTCCCCAAACAGGTGCCGGAATGTGGCGACGAGGGGCTTTTCACAGTAACTTCATTTGAAGCCTACTTGTGACAATAAGCGATTTTCATTTCATTTTTCATTTTTCACCCTGACTTGGAAATATATCGCCGTTCCTTCACTGTCGCTGGGGCAAAATCCTGGAACTCCCTCCCTAACAGCACTGTGGATGTACCTACACCTCAGGGACTGCAGCGGTTAAAGCTCACCACTACCTTCTGGAGGACAACACATGCCATAAATGAATTTTTACAAAAGCTTGATTTGTGCATGACCAAGGAGGAAATTTAGGCACTTTTAATATTCTAATGAGGCTGTTGTGGGCCCTGAGAAATGTCAACTAAAGCGAGGTTTCCATTTACCTACAGAATCCAGTGTGCTAGCCAGACCAACTCGCATTAACTAGACATCAGTGCCCCCATCCTTCAAATCTTCCGAACTCTCTCTCCCCTTGCACCCCCACCTTCATCAAAGTTTCCCCATGAGGCCTCTGATCACACTCCAAGCCCAAAAGTTTTCACCAGGCTTTCTGGCCTCTCTGCAAAAGGCTTCTGCCTCCCACCTGTAACCTCTGACATTTCCCCCTCAAAGCCTCTGATCCCCACCACTGGGAGGCCTTCTCCCACCCTACCCCATCTTTTTGAGACCTCCGACCCCTTCGACCTCCATTTTCCTCTTAACTCTGATCCTGCCATATGAACCTTCCCAGAGGCATCCAAATTCAATCTCCCAGAAACTTTCCCTTTTGCCCCCCTGCCCCAGAGACTTTCAACTCCCCCCCCCCCCCCCCCCACCCACCCACACACACTCATACCGTTGAACTGCAACATCACTGTCCCCATTGTGGGCCCAACCTCTGGAATCATTCGTATCCCTCACCCCGGCCTAGGATCAGATGCCCTCCTGCCTCAGTTAGATATACCAGAACCTGTAGCCCCCTCTGGCCTGCCACCCGCTCAGTTGTCAATTAGAAGACCCCGTTGCAATATTTGAAGAAGAAGGGAGGCCTCCTTATGTCCTAAGCAACATTTAGCCCTCAAACAATACCTAAAGGCAGATTCACTAGTTATTTATCACATTGCTGTTTCTGGAATCTTGCCGTGCAGAAATTAGCCATTTCAATTCTTACATTATAAGTGGCTACACTTCAAAAATTACTTCATTGGTTGAAAACACAGAAGAAGGTAAATTAAACACTAAGTATGCATTTCTTTTCTTGTGTCATGGGATGCGAGGCCTTGAGCTGAGTGATTTGCCACACCGTTTCGGAGTCAATTACGTTGCTGTGGGTCTGGAGTCACATGTAGGCCAGACACAGGCATTCATGATTCAGGTTTTTATTGCAATCAGTGTTTGATTTATATTACAAACATACATATGTACATATGAATTATGTTCATATGTATAATTTGTATAATAATTGAAATATGAATCAGCCCCTCAAGCCTGCCACTCCATTCTTTGGCTGATCCAATTGCAACTTCAACCCCACACACATGCCTAACCTCTATAAGCTTTCAGCAGCTGTCATGGTGGAACTAGAACACATATGTCATCAAACACGTTAGTGGTTAGCACCATGGCTTCACAGCGCCAGGGTCCCAGATTGAATTCCCCGCTGGGTCACTGTCTGTGCTGAGTCTGCACGTTCTCCCCGTGTCTGTGTGGGTTTCCTCCGGGTGCTCCGGTTTCCTCCCACAAGTCCCGAAAGATGTGCTGTTAGGTGAATTGGACATTCTGAATTCTCCCTCCGTGTAGGCACCGGAATGTGGCGACTAGGGATTTTTTCACAGTAACTTCATTGCGGTATTAATGTAAGCCTACTTGTGACAACAAAGATTATTATTATTAATAATATGGAGAAAAAGAAAACACGGAATCACACACAAAATATTGAACTTTAAGTAAGACCTGAGCTTTAATTTATTTTTAATTGGATAAAAATGGACAATGGCTGAGTCTGTACAGTCAGCCACTGGCTGAATTACTGCAGGGTGATTCTCCAAGAAACAATGGAACCCCTTCCTCTTGCCAACCAAGGTACTTTTAAAAGCATCCAGAATTCAATTGCCATCTCCAGTACAGACAAAGGAACATAATGGCCACCTCATCGCGGTTTCTAACGTTTGGGTGAATCAGTTGGTCTACAGGATGGAGGACTTATGGAGTTTTCACTTTTCTTAATTGTGCCCCTCTCACAGGTCTCTGGGTCTCCATGAAATTACTGACAGGTGATCTGAAACAGATTCGGAAGGACCACCCTCACCTGGTGGACAGAAACACAGTGGTGGCGAGGAAAATGGGATTCCCTGAGATTATCATGCCAGGTCTGTCAACTGTAAATGGAGTTAATCGTGCTGGATGACTGCATAGAAATGCTCTGTTAACCAATTAAGTGTTACCTCATTATATTTTAACTCTGGGATACAAAAGTGCAGCTTATCCACTCCCTAATGTTTGGAGCAAATTCAGATTACATGAATGCATATGATGAATTGTTGAAAAAGAGACAAGCAGTCAAAGTTTTTTGTCTTGCACTCATCAGGACAGTTTGCAAGAATATCAATAGTAAAGGGAACAACAATTTATACTGCATGAGAGTGAGTGCTGATTGGTAACCAAAGGTAATCACTGATAACCAGAGTGCACTTGCCAACCAATGAGCACTCCTCTGGAAATAAACCGCAGGCGAGCAATTTTTGTTAACCAATGTTGCTACTTTTAATGATGCGTGCATCTGTACTCCTAGATCCTTTATTGCCTCGAATCAATTTAGACTATTGCTTCCCAAATCTCTGTACTTCTTCAACCAAAATGCATATATCACATTTAAACACAGTGGAATTAAATGCCCATTCTGCACTTTGCCAATTCCCACCTCACTAATTTGGAACCATCTGCAAATTTAGACATTGTGTTTCCAATTTCTTTGTCCCAAGGCTGGATCTTTAATCAGTGGTCAGCGTAGTTTGGGGTCCTCATCCTAAACAGTGTGCTTTAGGCATCCCACCACAATTTTCAATGCACCAACCAATTAAAGTGCATGGGGGGGCTCGCTGTCCAATCAGAGATAGCTGATGGGTTCCCCATGCTGGATGTCCAGTGGGGGGCCCTCCAGCACTCAATGATTGTCAGTCCCACCAGCTGAGGTGTGGGAGCCATCTATGCAAGAATGCAAGCAGCAAAGGGAACATGGAGCTGAGTTTATTTTGCTTTTTTAAAAAGCCATAGCTGGTTGCTAGAGGGGAAGTCCCACCAGGCGATGACCAGTGGTTGCAGCTCTGGGCCCAGTCGCTGTTATCTGTTGAGGTGGTCTGCCATGTGCACTTCCCTCTTCCTGCCCTGAAGCCACCATTTTGACATGACCGGGCTGCCCGCCTTTCCGATTGGAAACCCTGGCCAATGTGAGAATGGGGCCTTCATTGAATTTCATTGGCCCAAGTTGATTGCCAGAGGGCACCCATGGCATCACCCAGCTGCCCTCATTCAAAATGGTTTGGGTTTGGTGAACCGGCCACCAGTGCTTTGCACCCATACGTCTCCGATCCCCACCCTGGCCCATTTGAAAACCCAGTCCCAAATCATGTCCTCCCAGCACCCCTCCCTCGGGACATCCACTCCCCAAATTCTGCCAGCCTGAGGGACTACCCTTAACCGTTTTCTCACCATCTTGCTATCTAACTTGCTGTTTGTCCGTACACACCACATGCTCTGACCTTAATTATGAGGCGGGGTAAGGGGGTATAGCAGAATAGAACAGGTGGAGAAGGAAAAATCCATGTTATTATCGCATGTGCAGCAAAATATAGTGTAAGAATTAATTTAGTGAGAGTCAAATTGAGCGTGGCGCAGAGCAATTCTGACCTGCCCCAAGCAGCGAGGAGAAAACCCATATATGAGGTACCTTTAGAGCAATATCGACACGATCCACCAAACAATGTCTGCACTTGTCCAATAATTTAACTTCAGATTAATGAGCAGTGGGCCGGGACGTCAATAGTCATGTGTATTACATCATTATCCTCACAAAGTAACAGGACGCTAACAATCCTAATGCTATAAAGGGCCAAGGGCTAATATCTGAAGTGGAAATCAGAGTAATTGTCTTGATGGAGCGTCTACCTGTCGCATTATTGATTGCTTTTCACGTTTAAAAATGGGTTTGAAATTTTTGTTTAATTCTGATATTTCCTCAACTGTGAAATTAAAGTCCAAAGATAAATAAAACCGAGTGTTAATAATAAAAATCCCAATATTAAATCCTGCTTAATCCTCATTTAAATTGGTTAGTATCATACTCATCTCCAGGTCAGAAGGTTCCGGTTGCTCACCAGAGATTCGATTGCATAAATCTGTCTGGCGCTTCAGTGGAGCACTGAGGGATGTGCCTTACTTCCGATAAGGTGTGAAAAGCAAGACCCTTTGCTGAAGGCCTCAGTCATCCAGTGTTGTTATGTCAAGAGAATGGAGTTCTCGGGCCCCATTCTCCCCCCAAATTTCAAAGTTAATTTGAGGCGGGTTTTTCAGGGAGTTTCCCGTCGGCTCTGCCGGCGAGTTCTCCAGCGCTATCCAATGATACTTAATCACTTTTTGGGCCCTGTGGGGCTTCTCACCGGTTTACCCCATATTTCTTTTAGCATTGGGGGGCTGAACTCTGAGATCGGGCCTCCATTTTGGTACCCCTATCTCTAAGTGAGCTTGTGGGTCCCCCACACCCCCCAACCATGGGTAATGTCACCTTCCACACACATGGACAATACGCCACACCCCTAAGTGAGGACACCCTACTATCGATCCCTGGGAGTCCCTCCTCGTCAGGCCGCCCCCCGCCAAGCTCCCTTACAGCACCCCCTTCGTTCTAGAACCCCCACCCATCACGCCCTTCAACCTCCCAGAGGCCCCTACCTACCTTCCCTGCAGTCCCCCACCCTTCAAACCCCCTCCTCCACCCTCATTTCATGGGCATGGCCCCCCTGACCCTTGGTAGTGCCACCCTGGCACTCGGGCACTCTTGCACTGCCACCCTGGCACCCAGGCAGTGTTCCCGCTGGCTTTGCGGTGCCATATGGGCACGTTGGCAGTGCCAACTGCCAGCTGGGCAGTTCCAAGGTGCCCACATTCCAGAGGGAGGGCTAGGGAGCCACCGTATACTGACCCTGATGAGCCAGGAGTATCCGATGGTCCGGGAGACCCACAAGGTGGCATTCCGCCTGGTCCACGTTTGTGTGGACCAGTACTGATTGGCGCCCAGCTGCAGCCTCCCTGGGGAGACCGAAGAATCGGTGGAGGCCAGCGGATGCAACGTTAGTAGGTCGTGGGTAAGTTTGATCCCACGAGTATCATTCGACCTCGATGTCTCACAGGTCTCCGGAGTATCTCGTGAGGCGCAGAGCCTGCCAGGAGGCTGGCTGCACGCCTCTCCCGGCATTCTCCGGCCGTATTGCGTTCAGCCAAGAGCCCAACGCGGCTGCAGATTCGCGTCCCTCACATTGTTTGAACACTTTCTTCTCTCAGTCAACCGAATCAAGATAGTCAATAATCTCACAGCTGTTTATGCAACATTGCTATACTCAAAATAGCCACCCCATATTCTTGCATTATCACAATGACTGTTCTTTACGAAAAACCTGAATTTCTGTGGCATCTTTTGCAATCGAGGATGCCCCAAAGCACTTTACAGCCAATGAAGTACTGCTGATCACTACTGTAATGTTGGATACACAAGAGCCAATTTGGACACAGCAATGTCCCACGTGAAGGAATGTAATAACAGCCAGATTATCTGGTTCTGATGAGGTCAGTTGAGGGATTAGCCAGGGCACCAAGGAGAACTCCCCTGGCCGCCTTTGATATAGTGCCACAGTCTGTTACATTCACTGGAAAGTAAACATGGCCTCAGTTTATCTGAAAGACGAACCTCTGACAATGCAGCGCTCCCTCCATGCTGCACTGGGAGTGTCAGCTTGCATTATGTGCTCAGGTTTTGCCATTGGTATTACTGAGCCATAGTTGATGGGCACGATTTGATGGCCACGCTGCACCCAAAAGGCAGCTCACCACAGCTCAACATGGCCGACAAAAGCCTGGAGACTCCGCCCCCAGGATCTACCTGGCTCGCAGTGCCTTGCGAGATTGCGAGACGTCGCAAAGGGAACCCTGCCCATTGTGGGAGGGATCACTTTTTAGAAAATTTGCATAGTGAAGCAAGACAACTAGTCTCACTTTAATGTGAAAATTCCTGAGCTACCCGAGGCATTGGGATCAATCCCTTCACCTCAGAAACTTTGGCAAACACCGTTCAATACTGGTCTCCACAAGTGGGCACCAGATGGAATGGCACTCGTGGGGGTAGCCTGGGAGATCGGAGGCCCCCAGGTGCATGTCCTTTGGGAATGGTGGCACCCTGGCACTGCTGGTGCCACCTGGGCATCCTGGCATTCCAGCTTGGCATTGCTTAGGTGGCACTGGCAGGGGCACTGCTAAGGTGATATGTTGGCACTGCCAAAGTGGCAGCTTGGCACTGCCAGGGTGCAAAGCTGGCATGTTTTGTGCGGATGCAATGGGGCTGCGGCTGCCCTGCATGGAGGGCTGGGGACCGCCCCCCCCCATTGTTGGGGCTGGGGGCGGCACTTCAAGGGCCTGAGAGATCGGGATGCCATTTAAAAATGGCATCCCGATCTCTCACTACACTGAGGAGCTCTGGCAAGTAGAGGTCCTCAGTGTACAGAACGGGGCTATGTGCGGTCTCGCGTGTGCATTTCTCATTGAGGTCCCTTATCAAAAGCGAGTTGCGTTTTATAGCCTTGTATTTCTCTGCGGTGCGAGAGCTGGGAAACACCCAGCTAAACGCACTTGCTTTGGGACTTTGTTCCCATTAAGTTAAAGCGTGCCTGAAGCCTTTAAAGTAAATTTCTTTGGGTGTTAAGCACTTTGAGCAATTGGATTTGAGAAGTTGCTACATAAGTTAGGACACAATTTGCCTTATTATTATAAACTGTTTTAAGTCTTTGAAATGTTATTGATTTTATTAATTAGGTTTCCTTTATATCACAGAATGTAGCCCAGCTAATGGTGTAGCATAGGAATATCATGTCGCAGAGTTGTAGGAAAGCGTCCCCAGTGCCTTTGACCATTTTCCCTTTGTTGACCGAACTGAGCAGGCTGGGATAGCACTAACGACAGCCGACAACATGCATATAAATGATCATGTTGTCATAGCAACTCGGACTCCCTGAATGAACTGTAGCACACCACCACCTCTCATTGTCAAAGCTTAAAAATAAAGAGTAACCATTTGGGTGGATAATGTCAAAATGTCATCTCTGCTGTGTGGGTGGAGTTTTCCAGGCATTCCAAGAGAGTAGAGACTAGGGCTTGATATTTAGGCCCACTGGGCCAGGATTGGGTCTGGGCAGCTACTAAAGGCAGAACTGCTGGCCTGTGAGCCGGGTGCGCCCTTCTCCCTCTCAGACCATATTTTAGGCTGGGTGATGGGAGGCCCACCAACGCAAGGCAGGGAGCTAACCTGGATAGTTAGTTAATGGACACTTCTGGTCAATTAAGGGAGGCTAACTGGGCCTATTAGTTGGCCTCCAGGTTTCCAGAGGCAGCAGGAGCTAGTTAAACTGTCGAGATGAGGTTTCCAGCAGACTAATTGGCCTATCGACTGATATCAAGGTTGTTACAGCCATGCAAGGATTGTGAATCCTGGCTCCACTTGAAATGGAAGAGTGCAAATGTGCAAAAAGAAACTTCACAATTATTTGGGTACAGAATTAGAGATTACGTTGTGGATAAATAGAATTGACAAAAAAACAGGCCTTCCAAACCATCAGAGCCATGTGTAAATGGTTCTAATCATTTATATTTGACCTTTCCTGTTAGCCAGGTTTTAACCAACACCCCAAGAGGGGAGAAGGAACAGAGACTTGTTTTGAAAGAAAATGTTGTCTTTTGGTCTTTTACCAATGCTTTATCATAGATAAAAGTTGAATTCATTAGCAGTTAACACAAAAAAACAATTGTACTGACTCTTCGACTATTATACTTTCCTGAAGTATAATCAATTAAATCACATAAGACGTTCAGTCTTCGGGCACAATTTAGTGGCCTCATCGCACCCGACTTGGTGACGCGACGAGGCCATTTAATTTCTCCGGAGATTCGTGATGTTCGGAATGCCTCGAGAGATCTAACGAAATCTCATGAGATGTCACCAGCTGGATCTTGTCCTCGATGGGCGAGATCCAGATTAACGTATTCAAATGGGTGGGGAGGAGGGGTGGGGGGGGTGGGGAGAGTCTCCCAGGCCATTGGAGGCCTCAGGGTGTTTGGGATCTGGGCACTGCTGCTGGCACCTTGGCACTGCCAGCCTGACACTTTGGAACTGCAACCTGATCACCCCGTCAGTGCCACCCTGACACTGCCAGGGTGCCCAGGTGGCATTGCCAGACTGCCAAGGGCAGTACCAGGGTTCCAGGATGGCTGTGCTTAGGTGCCCATGTGCCAGGTTGTCCATGCCAGGGAGCAGGGCCGGGGGCATGCCCTGCCCTGAAGGTGTGGGGGGAGGGGGAAGGGGCTTGAGTACCCCCTAGCAGGTAAGCTGGGGCAGTGGGGGGTGGTCCAGAGGCCATGGTGGGGAATGCCGAAGGGGGGGGTCCAAGGATCGGGTGGCATTTAAAATTGGCTGAGGTCATCAGTGCAGGGAATGTGGTAAGAGAGGTCTGGGGGAGGGGGGAAGGGCGTTCCCTGCAGAGGCCAAAACAAACGGCAGAGTCCCGTTAGATAGCGGGGTGGTCTGAAAAATCCTGCCCTTGGTATCCACTTCAATAAACAGATCGCAATATCGGTTTGATACGTCCTTGAAGCAATGGTATTTCTGACTTTGCAGCTCCCCCTCTGATTGACAGAGGAATCACAACGATTCAGTGGGAAATATTGCTTTTTTCCCCCCAAAATCCAGGTGATGTCCGGAACGATATTTACGTCACTCTGGTCCAAGGAGAGTTTGACAAACAGAACAAGACCACTCAGAAGAATGTTGAGGTTTTGATGTGTGTCTGCGACGAAAGAGGAGATGTCATTCCGGTAAGATAATTCAGAGTTCTGAGCCCATTCCCCCCTATTGCTGGTGGGTGTGGAACGAGGAGGCTAGATTCTCAGCTCCAATTGTCAGGAATCAAAAGGGAAATTGTGAGAATTGCAGCCCCCAAGTGGCATCAGAGAAAATCATGAATGGTCCCGACTTGAACGGTTCACTTGCCGGTGCAGAGTGACCCTGATATGCACTCTCATTTCCTGTCTTTCGTGAGAGTAAGATAGATTGTACAGCTCAGGAACAGGCCATTTGGTCCAGTTGGTCGAATCCAGTGTTAATATTCCACCCTTTTATTCCTAACTCCCTCACCTAAATTAGCTTGTCTGCAAATGCTATCAAATTTAATTTTACATTCTTATATTTGCATTGTTTTTCTCTATTTATCACCAGTTGAGTTCAACTGCAAAGGGTCACTGTCTCCTTGAACAGATGTTTAGCGAATGGTTCATCGAGTCAGCTGCATGTGTTAAAGTGCAGCTGACTCCAAACAGATCCAATTTTCACTAGTATAATGTCCAAAACACGATTGGTTGGCTTTACACATTTCAAGGAAAGTTTAAAGCTATCTCAGTTATTTCTATAGGCAGTGCACCCTTTTGGAGAGGTGAGCTACTCCTTTGTGTAGCTCCAGGGACACCTTTGGGAGAACTTACGATGCCCTTGGGAGAGGTAAAATGCCCTTTGGCAGAGGTCAAGTGCCCATTGGCATTATTTAATGTAAACATGACTGTGAATAAAAATTAGATACACTCACTGGATCTGTCAAGCTCACTGGAGCTGTCAAGCTCACTGGAGCTGTCAAGGCATTTAAATCTCCTTTCTTTATTTTCTTTTGCAAAAAATCAATCAGTAATTTAAAAAATCATCAGTGTTTGCTATTTCATTCTTTCTGTTGATGTAAGCCTGAGGGTAATCATTCACTGATTTGTGCTGTATGACTGATTCCACAACCTAGCATTATCACAGTGGGGTGCCTATCAGTTCACAGTTTGATTGGCAGTTCCAAGTCATTAATGTTTTTGACGTGGGCTATGAATACAACTAATTTTTTTACAAGGGTAAAGGCATTTAAAGGAATGTAAATGTATTGAATGGGTCCTAATGAATGAGAGTGTGTTATTTTCATTATGGTAAATAATAATAGGGCAGCACGGTAGCACAAGTGGATAGCACTGTGGCTTCACAGCGCCAGGGTCCCAGGTTCGATTCCCCGCTGGGTCACAGCGTAGTCTGCACGTTCTCCCCATGTCTGGGTGGGTTTCCTCCGGGTGCTCCAGTTTCCTCCCACAGTCCAAAGACGTGCAGGTTAGGTGGATTGGCCATGCTAAATTGCCCTTAGTGTCCAAAAAGGTCAGGAGGGGTTATTGGGTTATGGGGATGGAGTGGAAGTGAGGGCTTAAAGTGGGTCGGTGCAGACTCGATGGGCCGAAAGGCCTCCTTCTGCACTGTATGGTCTATGTAATAATAATATTATTCATCAATAGACACTTAATAAATTTATTTTAATTTATCTCAGCATGAATACTGAGGTCTCCCCATGGTAGATACTGGTTTAGTGGGTTTGTACGGTGCAGAAGGGTTGGCATGAGTTGACACTAAATTGACAGGAGCTAACAAGGGCCAAGGGGGTTGGATAGATGGGACATAGGTTGACATATAGAGTAGGATAGCCTATGAGTGTGGATAGAGGGTCATATGTTGGCATGGTAGGTATGGGGGGTGGTTTGGAAGTATGAGATGGCATGGGTTGGCATGAATGGGGATTGTGTGGAAGGTAAAGGGCTGTGGGGAATGAGGGCTATTTTTTAGTTTTATTATTGTTGAAACAGCTGCGATGAAGTCCCAGAGCAGTCCAGTAGCCCATGTGTCTTTGCCCGAATTCGGTTCCAGGGGGGCAATGGGCCTCCCCACCTCACTGGAATGAAAATGAGAACATCTGGAGCTCTTTCTCCCGAATCAGGAATTTTCCCGCCTCTGCACCCCCGACTAACAAACGGAAATTCAGGCTTTTGTCAGGCCGGGGCATCAAGGATTGTGAGCCAAGTCGAGTAGATGGAGATACATGTGGAGCAGACACAGATCTGAATTTTTCAATTGGTGGGATCTCGCTTCCCGCCACTCGAAGTGTCGGTGGGGAATACATCAGATGGATGTAGGCATCACTCTAGATGAAGGCCCATCTCAGAGAGCTCATGGCCAATCTAGTTAGCTGGCAGATCTCCAGTCCCTGCAACGACAGGAGCTACAGTGGACTGAAGAGGCAATGCACCAACAGATCTGAGCCTAAGTCTGGGAACTGGAGGACAAGGTAGGTTTAAGGGGTCCCAGGGCCTGGTATTTTTCAGGCTTCCCCCCACACAAGGTAAATCCGTCTGCCTGTGGTTGGGCAGGAAATAGCCCTTAAGTGGTGAATAACTGGCCACTTAAGGGCCTCTATTGAGGTTAGGGTGGGTTTCCCGTTCGAGGCCTCGCCCTTGATAGCATAAAATTGCTGTGTGATCGGGAACCCGGAGATAACACCATTCCTTCATGCTCCCCCCGCCACCACCCTGGCCTAAAATTCCCACCAGTGGGGGAGCGTAAAATTCCAGCCATGATCTGACCGAATGATGGACTAATCTCAAGGGCCTGAAGAGCTGTCCCACATTCCCGCTCCCCTCAGGTTGAATTCTTGTTCTCTGCCCTTCTCCAACCCCAGGAATTCCAGGAGCCGTGTCTGAAATGGATTAGTTGTACAGGGGGAGGGAGAGAGATCAAACGAGAATACCAAGGTGTAAATCTTGAAGGAACACATCACCTTCGTCTGCCAGCGATAAAGGCTCCAGTGGGAACTGCAGAATTTTGTGTGTGGAAAATTAAAGAGATCTGTGGGTCCTGGTTGACAATAAATTGAAGCAATTGCAACAATGCTCAGCAGCAACGAGGAAAGCAAATCAAATGTTGGGGTGTATTAAAAGTTCAATATTCAGTCGAAATAGTGAGGTAATCCTGCTACTGTATAAATCATTGGCGTGATGACACTGAGAATATTGTATACAGTTCTGGTCAACCTCAGGACAAAAAGGATTTGCAGCCATTGGAAGAATCTATGGGAATGTAACTAGATTGATTTAGGTGTGAAGGGTTAGGATTATGAAAAATGATTATGAAAATAGGTTTTCACCGGGAAAGTGAAGTTTCTCAGAGTCTAAAGGAACGAGATGATGTCCAGCTATCAGAAGATATTTCACCTTAGCCAGAGCAGTAGAACCAGAGGACCTGACTTGTGCTTGGTGTAAATTGAAGAACTCATCTGTGGAATACATCAGTGAATAAAGCAGTCTCTGGAGCGGTTTTCGCTGGGAGATGGTTTGAACAGTCATTGCTAATTCATTTAGATGCAAATTAGATTTCTTTCAGAAAATCACATCTTGGGCGACGGTATGTGAATAATTTGAGGCATGATATTAGGGCAGGATTTATCTGAAGGGGAATGTTTCCCCACCTGACACCCGAAGCATGGGGAACGCATCCCCATCGATCACAGCTGCCGCGCAGCCATTTGCCATTCCGAGGAGCGTCACTTGGCTGGAGAGGGGCCTTCCATCCCCCATTCAGGTGGAAGTCCTCCCTCAGATAGCTGCTGGCCAACCTCACGTCCTCTAGCACCAGAGACTCAAGACTGGATTACAAGCAAAGAATAAAGGACAAATAACAATACAGCACAGGAACAGACCCTTCGGCCCTCCAAGCCTGCGCTGACCATGGTACCTGCCCAAACAAAAACCATCTGCACTTATGGAGTCTGTATCCTTCCATTCCCACCCATATTTATCTCGATGCCGCCTAAGTGCCACTATCGTACCTGCTCCCACCACCTCCCCAGGCACCACGTTCCATATATTTCCCACCCTCTGTGTAAAAAATGTGCCTCGAACCTCTGTTCTAAACTTTTCCCCACGCACTTTAAACATACGTCCCCCAGTACTTGACTCTTATACCCTAGGAAAGAGCATCTGACAATCCACTCTGTCTATGCCACTGATAATCTTGTAGACCTCTATCAGGTTGCCTCTCAACCTCCGTCGTTCCAGTGAGAACAGATTCTAAGACCCCCCAACCTTACTCCTGAAAATTTGGTTCTAATTTTTAGACTACCTCGTCCCAGACTCCTCAATCACTGGGAATAGTTTCTCCTCCTCAATATTTGTTGCATTGCATAACTTGAAAACTTCTAATTATCTCTTGTGATGTGTCACAGATCACTCAGGGGGTCCACATTGCTGTGGCAACATACTTGTAGTCGTCTGGAGTTATGGATAGTGATGGTAGTGCACCCAACTTTCTTTTCATCACTTGGCTGACCAGGAGTCTCTCCCACTCTTACCGCCAGCCACCGGCGTGCATTGGAAAGATTTTGGAGGTTGACACTCAATCTATTTGGCTGCATTATGAACCCACCTTCCTTGGTCATCAAATTCTGGAGTGGGACTCAAACCCTGAGGTTCTAGTTCAGAGGCAGAGACGCTACCCACTTCACAACAAGACCTCCAAACCACCCCTTAACGTTCTGAATTCCAGAAAGTAGAACCTTAGCTATTGCAATCTCTCCGGGCAATTTTTTTTCTTTTAAATTTAGAGTACCCAATTCATTTTTTCAATTAAGGGGCAATTTAGCGTGGCCAATCCACCTACCCTGCACATCTTTGGGTTGTGGGGGCGAAACCCACGCAAACACGGGGAGAATGTACAAACTCCACATGGACAGTGACCCAGAGCCGGGTTCGAACCTGGGACCTCGGCGGCGTGAGGCAACAGGGCTAACCCACTGTGCCACCATGCTGCCCTCTCCAGGCAATGTAACCCTTGGATTTTGGGTATCATTCTGGAAAATTTCTCGTGCACCTTCTCTAGGGCCAGTAGATCCTTCATCAGGCGTGCTGTCCAGAATTGCTCAGAGTGCTCCAGCTGTAGTCTAACCAGGACCGTGTATTAGAACATAGAACATAGAACAGTACAGCACAGTACAGGCCCTTCAGCCCACGATGTTGTGCCGACCATTTATCCTAAGCTAAGATCAACCTAACCTACACCCCTTCAATTTACTGCTGTCCATGTGCTTGTCTAAGAGTCGCTTAAATGGGGCTTTTCACAGTAACTTCATTTGAAGCCTACATGTGACAATAAGCGATTTTCATTTCATTTCAATGTCCCTAATGACTCTGACTCCACTACTTCTGCTGGCAGTGCATTCCACACACCCACCACTCTCTGTGTAAAGAACCGACCTCTGACATCTCCCCCATACCTTCCTCCAATCACCTTAAAATTATGTCCCCCTCGTGACAGCCATTTCCACCCTGGGGAAAAGTCTCTGGCTAGCCACTCTATCCATGCCTCTCATCACCTTGTACACCTCTATCACGTCACCTCTCTGCCTTCTTCGCTCCAGTGAGAAAAGCCCTAGCTCCCTCAACCTTTCTTCATAAGACATGCATTGTACTGTTGAAGTATGATTTCTATCCCCTATATTAAGGTTAGCATTCCACTAGCGTTTTTGATTGTTTTCAGCTCCTCTTTATGATATTTTAATAATCTGTGTACCTTGAACCCCCAATATCTCAAGTCCTCCAGTATATTGAGCCTTTCAGCATTTGGAAAGTACACCGTTCAATCATTTTTATGTCCTAAGTGGATGACTTTGCACTTGTCTGCACTGAAATTGCACAAGTTTTGCCAATTCAATTAACCTATTCATATTTCTCATTATTTACATTGTAAATATGTTTACAATTCTTTGTGCCATTCAGAAACTTGGATGGGTGACTTTATATCCCATCATCTGAATCCTTAATAAATACAGCGAGCAGTTGAGGCCCCAACACAGATCCTTGCAAGATGCCACTTGCCACTTCCTGCCAAGTATTTGCCCTTTCTCCCTGTCAACCAGCCAATTTCCTATCAAGGTTAAATGATTTGCTTTCAATTCCAAAGGCTAATGAGAATGATAAATATTGACCAGGACACTGGGGGAATATGGTGTATTTTTTTGGTCACCATATTTAAGGAATGATATACTTTCACTTGAACAAGTTCAGAGAAGATTCACGAGGCTGATTCCCTGGGATGAGGGGTATGTCTTATGAGGAAAGGTTGAGCAGGTTGGGCCTATATCCATAGGAGTTTAGAAGAATGAGAGGTGATCCTGGAATAGAAAAGGTTCTCAGGGTGCTTGATAGGGTAGATGCTCAGAGGATGATTCCCCTTGTTGGAGAGTCTAAGCCATAGGGCATAATCTCAGAGTAAGGGGGGGTCACCCATTCAAGACAGGGGTGAGGGGGTATTTCTTCATAGAACCCCTACAGTGCAGAAGGAGGCCATTCAGCCCATTGAGTCTGCACTGCCCCTCTGAAAGGGCACCCTACCTAGGCCCACTTCCCGACCCTATCCCGATAACGCCATAACCTAACTTGCATATCCCTGGACACTAAGCGGCAATTTATCATGATCAATCCACCTAACCTGCACATATTTGGACTGTGGGAGGAAACCGGAGCACCCGGAGGAAATCCACGCAGACAAGGGGAGAAAGTGCAAACTCCACACA
Organism: Scyliorhinus torazame; assembly: GCF_047496885.1. Classification (NCBI taxonomy): domain Eukaryota; kingdom Metazoa; phylum Chordata; class Chondrichthyes; order Carcharhiniformes; family Scyliorhinidae; genus Scyliorhinus; species Scyliorhinus torazame. The sequence continues at coordinate 335,021,889 of NC_092709.1, forward strand.
GGTTGTTACCCAAGGCCAGAATTGAACCTGGGTCCCTGGCACTGTGAGGCAACAGTGCTAACCACTGTGCCACCGTGCCTCCCCAGAGGGTAGTGAATCTGTGTTGTTATTTCCTGCAGAGAGCTGTAGAGGTTGGGTCGTTCAAGACTGAGATAGACAGATTTTTAATTCCAAAGGGAATCAAGTGTTATCGGGGAAAGGCGGGAAAGTGAAGTTGCGATTATCATATAAGGTCAGTTATGATCGCATTGAATGGCAGAGCAGACTCGATGGGCCGAATGGTCCCCTTCTGCTCCTCTGTCTTATTGTGTTATGGTCTTCTGGTCAGGGGGCACGGTTTAAAAATAAGGGGTTTCCCATCCAAGAAAGAGATGAGGAATTAATTTTCTCAGAAGGTTATTTGCGTTTGGATTTCTCTTCCTCCAGCGGTTGGTGAACTATTGAAGGCTGAAGTAAACAGGCATTTGATCTCCAAGGGAATCAAAGGTGATTGGGTAGGCGGGGGTAGGCAGGAAAATAGAGTTAAGGATGCAATCTGCTCAACTATGAGTCCTTAATCTGTATGCTCTTAATCCTGTTCTTAATCTGTACGTTCTTGTGAGAATCTCCATGTTCCTCTTCAAAACAATGCTTTGGGATATATTTTGCGTGACAGGACAGGTGGAATCTTGGTTTCAGATCTCATCCGAAGCCCATCTAAATATTTTGTTCGAGCCTTCAGAGTAACACTTGAACTCACAACCTTCTGACTCTCTGCTGAGTGGAGACCAGGGCTGACAGGAGAACTTCACCACCGTACTTTGTCGTGAAGAAAGTAGGTTCCCTTCCCCCGTGCTGTCAGTCTCCACCTGACAAAGTGCCAAGAAAGAAAGAGGTATTGCCTTCTGTAATGTCTGAAGGGATGTTATCTCTCCAAGCAGTTTGTCGTTATTAAAATATAACCTGTCGTCTCCTTATAAGTAATGTAATTATTTCGGCCTCACATGAATATCACACTGTGCCTTTTCAAAAAGTAATCAATTTTACCGCCCACTCCAGACATTTTATTAATGAAGTACTCAGAGCATGGACTGGCAATAGATGGAATTTTTATCTCAAAACGAGAAGTGGGCACAATTAATCATTTTTGAAAAGTGTGGCTTTGTGGAAATTGCTGCTCTGAATTCTTTATTTTTTTCCTCTCCCTCCGATGCCTAGAATGCCGTTAGCCAAGGGGCTGGAGACAAACCTGTCACTCACTACCAATCGGTGGTTTATTACCAGATCAAGCAACAGCGCTGGATGGAGACTGTCAAGGTCAGTGCGAGCTTTATGCTAACTCCGTCTCGGCTAAAGATCTAAATCAGAGCAAGGGAACAGGACATGGAGGAGTGGCAAACGGTTCCGCCAGCTGCTTCAAGGCTGTTTTGTAAAACCAGACCGCAAGAGAATAGAAATGGACTGTGTTCAGGAATAGACATCAGATCCGAGACTTAGAACTCTGTCTCCGCAGATACTGTCTGACCGGCTGGGTTAACTTCACAAATGTAATGTGCGCACATGGGCTGGGTTTCAAGGGGTACCATGACAAACCCCCCCTCCCCCCCCCCCCACACCCCTTCCCTCGCCCACCAGCTAATACATTGAGCGGCACCTGTCCACAGGCCCAATTGTGCCCTGCAGCAATTTAACACTGGGAGCAGCGTTTGCAGCTTTCAGGCCAGACCTCTACCCCTATCCTGGGAGGATGTTCTAATTAGAGAGCTGCCAGCCAATTGGATGGCCAGCAACTCTGCAGTCCCAGCAGCGCCAGCCAGGAGCGGTGGTCCCTGCTGGGATTACAAACGGTCCCATCATGATGCTGCAGTGGGGGGTGGTGGGTGTAATGCGGTGGGGATGGGGGGTGGGGGCAGGGGCGGGAAAACTGAGAGGGAGTCAGATACTCTAAATACCTAAGAAACCTGTCAAATCCAATTTAAGTTGTAGAATTCTATACACCCGAACCTGGAGTTTCCACTGTGGTATTACCATAACTGTAAGAACTGCAAGGGTTAATAAAGTGTCCAGAGTAGCCACTAGAGGGAGCTACAGTTACATGTATATAAGGCAGTGATGCTAAGCCTTGTGGGAGAGTGTGTGCAGGAGTTAGCTAGAGAGAGTAGTCAGAAGTACAAATAGTGTGAGTGAGAGCAGATCATAGTTTATATCAGTATTAAGATTAGCTGCAGATAAGTGTGGTTTAAATGTTAATAATCAACTGTGTATTCTTTCAGCCTACGTGTCGAATCCAAGTTAGTAGTGTTAATAAATTTATCGCTTTGTTTAAGTTCAAGCTATTTTTGTTTTTTGTGAACACTATGCCAACCATCCTGAAATAAGCAACACAAAGAACACCACATCCACTTCATCAACACGCTGATTTCTCTGATTCAACTCCGCAACCCCCCACCTGATATCAGTATAACTGACGTAAAATAATTATTTCTGAGCTTCACTAATCTCTTGCGCTCATTTTAGAGAGCATTGTCCTGGAATCATCCACCCTCCCCCTCCCCCCCCAAAACCTGACCATAACCCCAAGGTGAATGAATTTGTCACCGCTGGGCGTTTCAGTGAACTGCACTTGGCTATTAAGGAAGAACAATGCAGCTGGGATCTATTGGATGCGAGAATGTGAATTTTAAAAGATCTTGAATTTTATTTCAAAATTTGCGAATTAAATTCACAATTGTACCGCAATCTCAGAAAATAGCTTTGCACAATGTTGTTAAAGGTCATTTTCAGTCATTTAAATCTAGGACACGCACAGGATTAACACAGCGATGGAAAATGTAAGATTTATGTTTGTGAAAAATTCACCTCCAGCAGGATTAATCAAACTTGCACCAAATTATCATCATTAAATATATCAAGGAACCTTTTTACAAGACATGACATTGTAAACCATGTGATGCCTGATCATAATAGTTTTGGGCAGATCTTGCGTGAAAATGAATCCGGCTGACTGCTGGATATACCTTCAGCTCAGGCTGGATTTGAAGAACAGAGGTGATGGAGGGTGGTGCCTTGGGATGGGGCATGAATCAGCCGACAGCTGGAGATATTGGAGGGGGCTATAGACACATTGGTGGTCAGGTAAATCAGAGTGCAGGGGTGTGAAAAGCCGAGAGATAACAAAGACATTGGCAGAGACAATTTTGGGGTGTGGAAACACCTCGGGGAGTGGGGGTGTTGCTCAGTGGAGTGAGGGGGATTAGACGCCGGGAGGAACATCGGAGATGTTGGAAGGGAGAATGATCGAAAGCCACCTGCCGCTGGGAGATGGGTTCAGTGTGGAAGTGTTCAAGCATAGTGGGCAGAGGGGAACATAGATACATAGGAATGAGGAGCAGAAGTAGGCAATTTAGCCCTTCGAGCCTGCTCCGTCATTCAATCACAGCTGATCTCTTCCTGGTCTCAAATCCACCTCCCCACCTGTGCCTCATGTCCCTTTAACCTGTTTGTTAAATCAAAAATATATCCATCTCCTTCTTGAAACCATTAAATGGCACCGATTCCACTGTACTATGGGGCAGCAAATTCCATAAATTCACCACCCGCTGCGAGAAGTAATTCCTCCTCATCTCAGTTTAAGGAAGGGAGTGCAGTGATGGGGAGCAGGTGAGTTCCATCCAACAGATAAGTGGAAAGACGCTTGAAAACCATTACAAGCTGGACCCAGCATTCATCACCTTCCTTATTTATTGCTGGCTTTTCCAAGGGCCGGGAAGCCAGACTGCCTCACATGACAGTTAAAATGGACATTGAAATCTAAGGTACGCAGACTTGCTATAATATTCAAATGACCAATCCAACTCCAGGGAGCAGATTAGTCACCCATACTGCCCCCACCCTGCCCATTCTTCTCTCTGTTAAATCCAGAAATGGCAGGTTGGATTTGATATTCTTAATATTTTGACAAATTCCACCCAACCCCAACTTAACCATTTTGGGGGGGAATTTAACTTATCCACATGCTTTCCATGTCCAAAACTGTCTCCGGCCGATTATTTGGTGTCTCAGGAGAGATCCGCGTTAAAGAAAATACCCATCCTTTCTGTTCATTAATTAGTCCCACCTCTCTGCTCCTCATCCTTCATTTTGTCAGAAACCTAATTGCTCCAACTTGTGCTCGCGTTTGCTCACGGCTGCCCTTCCTCAGAGCTTTTGTCCTTGTCACAAGTAATCCTTCCAGGAAAAACAATTTCCCGTGCTCTCAGAACACTTCCGACTGACCCATCCGGCAAAGTGGCACAGTGGCTGCTGCCTCACAGAGCCAGGGACCGGGGTTCAATTTTATCCTTGGGTGACTGTCTGTGCGGAGTCTGCAGGTTCTCCCTGTGTGAGTTTCCTATGGGTGCTCCAGTTTCCTCCCACAGTCCAAAGGTGTGCCATGCTAAAAAACATTTTTTTCTTTTCTTTATAAATTTAGAATACTCAATTCATTTTTTCCAATTAAGGGACACTTTAGTGTGGCCAATCCACCTACCCTGCATATAAGAACATAAGAACTAGGAGCAGGAGTAGGCCATCTGGCCCCTCGAGCCTGCTCCGCCAGTCAATGAGATCATGGCTGATCTTTTGTGGATTCAGCTCCACTTTCCGGCCCGAACACCATAACCCTTAATCCCTTTATTCTTCAAAAAACTATCTACCTTTATCTTGAAAACATTTAATGAAGGCGCCTCAACTGCTTCACTGGGCAGGGAATTCCCTGGATTTACAATCCTTTGGGTGAAGAAGTTCCTCCTAAACTCAGTCCTAAATCTACTTCCCCTTATTTTGAGGCTATGCCCCCTAGTTCTACTTTCACCCGCCAGTGGAAACAACCTCCCTGCATCAATCCTATCTATTCCCTTCATAATTTTATATATTTCTATAAGGTCCCCCCACATCCTTCTAAACTTCAACGAGGACAATCCCTGTCTACTCAACCTCTCCTCATAATCCAACCCCTTCAACTCTGTGATTAACCTAATGAATCTCCTCTGCACACCCTCCAGCGCCAATACATCTTTCTCAGGTAAGGAGACCAAAACTGAACACAATACTCCAGGCGTGGCCTCACTAACACCTTATACAGTTGCAGCATAACCTCCCCAGTCTTAAACTCCATCCCTCTAGCAATGAAGGGCAAAATTCCATTCGCCTTCTTAATCACCTGTTGGACCTGTAAAGCAACATTTTGCGACTCATGTACTAGTACACCAAGGTCCCTCGGCACAGCAGCATGTTTTAATATTTTATCATTGAAATAATAATCTTTTTTGCTGTTATTCCTACCAAAATGGATAGCCTCACATTTGTAACCTCACATCTTTTGGGTTGTGGGGGCGAAACACACGCAAACACAGGGAGAATGTGCAAACTCCACACGGACAGTGACCCAGAGCCGGGATCGAACCTGGGACCTCGGCGCCATGAGGCTGGCCATGCTAAATTGCACCTAGGTGGGATTATGTGGAAAGTTTGAGGGATTGGTGCTCTTTCAGAGGTTGGTGCAGACTCTATGGGTTGAATGGCCTCCTTCTGTACTGTAGGGATTCTATGATTCTATGATCCTATTTCAATGGATGACCAGCCAGATCTTCTCCATTACAGAATCACAGAAAAATACAGAGCAGATAGGCTCTTCAGCCCATCGAGTCTGCACCAACGCATGAAAGGCACCTGGGGCGAAATTCTCCGACCCCCCCCGCCGGGTCGGAGAATCGCCGGGGGCTGGCGTGAATCCCGCTGGTTGCCGAAGTCTCCAGCACCGGTTCGGCGGGGGCGGGAATCGCGCCGTGCCGGTTGGCGGGCCCCCCCGCTCGATTCCCGCCGCTAAAATGCCTGTCCCGCCGGCGTAAATTAAATCACCTACCTTACCGGCGGGACAAGGCGGCGCGGGCGGGCTCCAGGCTCCTGGGGGGACGCGGGGCGATCTGGCCCTGGGGGGTGCCCCCACGGTGGCCTGGCCCGCGATCGGGGCCCACCGATCCGCGGGCGGGCCTGTGCCGTGGGGGCACTCTTTCCCTTCCACCTCCACCACGGTCTCCACCATGGCGGAGGCGGAAGAGACTCCCTCCACTGCGCATGCGTGGGAAGCTCTCAACGGCGCTTACGCTCCCGCGTATGCGCCGCCCGGAGATGTCATTTTCGCGCCAGCTGGAGGGGCACCAAAGGCCTTTTCCGCAAGCTGGTGGGGTGGAAATTCGTCCGGCGCCGGACTAGCCCCTCAATGTTGGGGCTCAGCCCCCAAAGATGCGGAGCATTCCGCACCTTTGGGGCGGCGCGCTGCCCGTCTGATTTGCGCCATTTTGGGCGCCAGTCGGCGGACATCGCGCCATTTCCGGAGAATTACGCCCCTGATCTGCCAATCCTAATCTCGATGATGTGGAGATGCCGCCGTTGGACTGGGGTGAGCACAGTACGAAGTCTTACAACACCAGGTTAAAGTCCAACAGGTTTGTTTCGATGTCACTAGCTTTCGGAGCGCTGCTCCTTCCTCAGGTGAATGCAGAGGTCTGTTCCAGAAACACATATATAGACAAATTCAAAGATGCCAAACAATGCTAGGAATGCGAGCATTAGCAGGTGATTAAATCTTTACAGATCCAGAGATGGGGTAACCCCAGGTTAAAGAGGTGTGAATTGTAGCAAGCCAGGACAGTTGGTAGGATTTCGCAGGCCAGATGGTGGGGGATGAATGTAATGCAACATGAATCCCAGGTCCCGGATGAGGCCGCACTCATGTGTGCGGAACTTGGCTATAAGTTTCTGCTCGGCGATTCTGCGTTGTCGCGGGTCCTGAAGGCCGCCTTGGTTCCAAGTTCCATCCAACCATCAGACTCACCATGGACTACTCTCCAAAATCAGTTGCATTCTTGGACACACTCGTCTCCATCAAGGACGGTCACCTCAGCACTTCGCTTTACCGCAAACCCACGGATAACCTCATGATGCTCCACTTCTCCAGCTTCCACCCTAAACACATTAAAGAAGCCATCCCCTATGGACAAGCGCTCCGTATACACAGGATCTGCTCAGATGAGGAGGAGCGTAACAGAGATCTACAGACGTTGAAAGATGCCCTCGTACGAACGGGATATGGCACTCGACTCATCGATCGACAGCTCCAACGCGCCACAGCGAAAAACCGCACCAACCTCCTCAGAAGACAAACATGGGACACAACCGACAGAATACCCTTCGTCGTCCAGTACTTCCCCGGAGCGGAGAAACTACGTCATCTTCTTCACAGCCTTCAACACGTCATTGATGAAGATGAACATCTTGCCAAGGTCATCCCCACACCCCCACTATTTGCCTTCAAACAACCGCGCAACCTCAAACGAACCATTGTTTGCAGCAAACTACCCAGTCTTCAGAACAGTGACCACGACACCACACAACCCTGTCATGGCAATCTCTGCAAGACGTGCCAGATCATCGACATGGATACCACTATTACACGTGAGAACACCACCCACCAGGTACGCGGTACATACTCGTGCGACTCGGCCAACGTTGTCTACCTCATACGCTGCAGGAAAGGATGTCCTGAAGCGTGGTACATTGGCGAGACCATGCAGACGCTGCGACAACGAATGAACGGACATCGCGCAACAATCACCAGGCAGGAATGTTCCCTTCCAGTCGGGGAACACTTCAGCAGTCAAGGGCATTCAGCCTCTGATCTCCGGGTAAGCGTTCTCCAAGGCGGCCTTCAGGACCCGCGACAACGCAGAATCGCCGAGCAGAAACTTATAGCCAAGTTCCGCACACATGAGTGCGGCCTCAACCGGGACCTGGGATTCACGTCGCATTACATTCATCCCCCACCATCTGGCCTGCGAAATCCTACCAACTGTCCTGGCTTGGTACAATTCACACCTCTTTAACCTGGGGTTACTCCATCTCTGGATCTGTAAAGATTTAATCACCTGCTAATGCTCGCATTCCTAGCATTGTTTGGCATCTTTGAATTTGTCTATATATATGTTTCTGGAACAGACCTCTGCATTCACCTGAGGAAGGAGCAGCGCTCCGAAAGCTAGTGACATCGAAACAAACCTGTTGGACTTTTACCTGGTGTTGTAAGACTTCGTACAATCCTAATCTCATTTGCCAGCACTTGGCCCACAGCCTGTTAAGATGTGCCAAATACTCATCCAGGTACTTTGTAAAGGATGTGAGGTAACCTGCCTCTACCACCCTCCCAGGCAACGAGTTCCAGACCCTCACCACCCTCTGGGTAAAAAGGTTTCCCCTCAAAATCCCCGCTGAACCTCCCACCCCTGAACTTGTACTTGTGTCCCCTCGTAACTGACCCTTCAACTATGAGTGTGTGTGGGGAGTGTAATATGTGTGCAGCTGGGATGAGTATGTGTGGGGAGTGTAATGTGTGTGTGCGGCTGGGATGAGTGTGTGTGGGGCGTTTAATGTGTGTGTGCGAGGCTGGGAGCAGCTGTTTCCCTATCCCCTGTCCGTGCCCCTCATAATCTTGCACACCTCGATCAGGTTGCACCTTATTCATCTCTTATTATTCACCTTAATCTTCTCTGCTCCAGTGAAAATAACCCAAGCCTATCCAACCATTCTTCATAAATAAAATGTTCCATCCCAGGCAATATCCTGGTGAAATGCCTCTGCACCCGCTCCAGTGCAATCACATCCTTCCTATAATGTGGGGACCAGGGGCGACATTCTCCGACCCCCTGCCGGGTCAGAGAATTGTCGGGGGCTGGCGTGAATCCCGCCCCCGCCGGTTGCCGAAGTCTCCGGCACCGGAGATTCGGTGGGGGCGGGAATCGCGCCGCGCCGGTTGGCGGGCCCCTCCGCTCGATTCTCCGGCCTGGATGGGCCAAAGTCCCGCCGATAAATTGCCTGTCCCCCCGGCGTAAATTAAATCGCCTACCTTACCGGCGGGACAAGGCGGCGTGGGCGGGCTCCGGGGTCCTGGGGGGGGCGCGGGGCGATCTGGCCCTGGGGGGTGCCCCCACGGTGGCCTGGCCAGCGATCGGGGCCCACCGATCCGCGGGTGGGCCTGTGCCGTGGGGGCACTCTTTCCCTTCCGCCTCCGCCACGGTCTCCACCATGGCGGAGGCAGAAGAGACTCCCTCCACTGCGTATGCGTGGGAAGCTGTCAGCGGCCGCTGACGCTCACGCGCATGCGCCGCCCCGAGATGTCATTTCCGCGCCAGCTGGCGGGGCAACAAAGGCCTTTTCCGCCAGCTGGCGGGGCGGAAATTCCTCCGCCGTCAGCCTAGCCCCTCAATGTTGGAGCATTCCGCACCTTTGGGGCGGCGCGATGCCCGTCTGATTGGCGCCGTTTTGGGCGCCAGTCGGCAGACATAGCGCCGTTTCCGGAGAACTTCTCCCCAGAACTGCACACAGTACTCCACAGTACTATGGTGGCCTCACCAAAGTTCTATATAACTCCAACATGACTTCCTTGCTTTTGTAATGTATTGATAAAGGCAAGTGTACTATATGCCTTTTTCACCACCCAATTAACCTGCCCTTCTGCCTTCAGAGATCTATTTATAAACACACCAAGATCTCTTTGTTTCTCAGGACTCCCCAGTGTGGTGCCATTCATTGAATACCTCCTTGTCAAATTGCTCCTTCCAAAGTGTAACACCTCACATTTTTCAGGATTAAATTCCATCTGCTACCTTTCTGCCCATTTGACAGAAAATATATCTTCCCATAATTCAATACTCTCAGTCTCACTGTTAACCACCAGACCAATCTTTGTGTCATCGGCAGACTTACTGATCCTACCCCCAACATAGTCATCCAAGTCATTTACATAAGTGACAAACAATAGGGAACCAGCACTGATCTCTGTGGTACATCACTGGACACTGGCTTCCAGTTACTAAAGCAGCCGTCTGTCATCACCCTCCGTCTCCTGCAGCTCAGCCAGCTTTGAATCCAGCATATCACGTTCCCCTGTATCCCATGTGCATTTGCCTTCTTTATAAACCTCCCATATGGTACCTTGTCAAATGCTTTACTGAAACCCGTGTGAACTATATCAACTGCACTACCTCATCTGCACACTTAGTCACGTGCTCAAAAAAAATCAATCAAATTTGTTAGGCATGACCCCCCTCTGACAAAGCCTTGCTGACTATTCCTGATCAAACCTTGCCTCCCCAAGTGGAGACAGATTCTCTCCTTTAGAATTTTCTCCATTAGTTTCCCCACCACTGACGTGAGACTCACTGGAATGTAGTTTCCTGGTTTATCCTACAGCCTTTCCTAAATAGTGGGACTACATTCGTAGTTCTCCAGTCCTCAGACACCTCTCCCGTGGCCGAGAAGAATTAAAAATTTGGATCAGAGCCCCTGCGATCTCCTCCCTCGCCTCCCACAGCAACCTGGGACACAATTCGTCCGGAACTGGAGATTACTCCACTTTTAAGCCTGCCAAACCTCCAATACCATGTACCTCCCTATGATAATTTGCTCAACAACCTCACAGTCTCAACCCCAAGTTCCATATCTTCTTCCTCATTCTCTTAGGTGAAGACAGGTGTGAAATATTATTTTAACACTCTACCAATGTCCTCTGGCTCCACCCACAGATGCCCCTCTTGGTTCCTAATGGGCCCTACCTTTTCCCGAGTTATCCTCCTCCCCTGATATACTCATAGAATATTGTGGGATTGTCCCTACTTTTACTACCTAGAGATTTCTCACATCCCCTCTTTGCTCTCTTAATTGCTTTCTTAATCTCCATCCTGCACTTTCTGTACTCCACTAATGCCTCTGTTGATTTGCTCCCCTTGTACTTACTAAAAGCCTCTCTCTTCCTTCTCATTGTATCCTGAATATCTCTGGCCATTCATGGTTCTCTGGGCTTGTTACTCCTTCCTATTACCCTAGAGGGAACATTTTGGGCCTGTACCCTCCCCATTTCCTCTTTGAACACCCCCCACTGCTCTCCTGTAGATCTCCCCACCAGTCTACCTTGGCCATAACCTGCGTTACTTTACGAAAGTCTGCTTTCCCCCAATCCAAGATCTTTTTCTGCAATTTGTCTCTTTCCTTGTCCATGACAAACTTAAATCATAGAATTTACAGTGCAGAAAGAGACCATTCGGCCCATCAAGTCTGCACTGGCCCTTAGAAAGAGCACCCTACCTAAGCCCAGAACTCAACCCTATTCCCCATAACCTAGCAACCCAACTAACCTTTTTTTCTGAATACTAATAAGGGCAATTTAGCATGGCCAATCCACCTAACTGCACATCTTTGGACTGTGGGAGGAAACTGGAGCACCCGGAGGAAACCCACGCAGTCACGGGGAGAACATGCAGACTCCGCACAGAGAGTGACCGAAGCCAGGAATCGAACCTGGGACCCTGGAGCTGTGAAGCAACTGTGCTAACCAATGTGCCACCGTGCCTCCCTGGTTAAATAGAACCATGTTCTCACTAAAATGCTCCCCCACCATCACATCAATCACCTGTCTGGCTTCATTAACTTGCTGTAACTTGGCGGATGGGAGGCAGGGCACAGAACAGACAGTGTTGCATCGATTTCCCATTGCACACTCTACATGATTGCTGGGCACGTCATATAACAGGCAACAAGATATATTCCGCCTGCTTTGCATTTCCACGCATGTCAGTCTCCAACCTCTGTAGTCATGCTGGAAATTCCTTGATGCATGTCATTGCCTAAAGATGTTGACCTCCATGATAAACAACACCATTTCCACTCAACTAATAAAATTATAAGCAATAAATTATTCGTTTCACCCTTCAATTTTAATTTTAGGCCACCTGCACCTCAGAACTGAGGTGAGACTCAAAGTTCCCCTGGTTGGCTTGACCTCCACGAGCCTCCTCAATCATCCGTTAAGAATGTTTTTTCTAAGGCAAGATGTTGCAGATGAATGAAGGAAAATGTGCGTTATGTGTCTTCCACTGCTATTGAGGGAAGGTTGAGCATGTGCACATTTGAGTTTGGAAGAATGAGAACTGATCTTAGCGAAACATATACGATTCTGAAGGGGGTTTGACAGGATAGAAGCTAAAAGGATGTTTGCCCTTCTGTGGCAATCCCAAATGAGGGGAAACCATTTCAGAATAAGGGGCAGGATTCTCCGACCCCCCACCGGGTTGGAGAATCGTCGGGGGGGGGGGGGGCGTGAATCCCGCCCCCGCCGGCCGTCAAATTCTCTGCAGGCGGGCCTGTGCTGTGGGGGAACTCTTTTACTACGTGTCGGCCGTGTAGGTCTCCGCGATGGCCGACACGTAGGTGACCACCCCCCTGCGCATGCGCGGGGATGACGTCAGCAGTCGCTGACGCTCCCGCGCATGCGCGGACTTCCGCCGGCCGGCGAAGTCCCTTCGGCGCCAAAGGCCTTCCACGCCAGCCGGCGGAACGGCAACCACTCCGGCATGGGCCTAGCCCCTAAAGGTGAGGGCTTGGCCCCTAATGGTGCGGAGAAATCCGCACCTTTGGGGCGGCCCGACGCCGGAGTGGTTCACGCCACTCCATCCCGCCGGGACCCCCCGCCCCACCGGGTAGGGGAGAATCCCAGTCAAGGTGTCTCCCATTTAAGACAGAGGCAAGGAGAAACTTCTTCCACCAGAGGGTCACTAAATTTTGGAACTCTTCTTCTCCGGAGAGCAGTGGAGGCTGGGTCATTGAATGTATCGAAGATTGAGTTGCACAGAGTTTTGATCTACATGGGGTCAAGGGTTATGACGGGCAATGCAGGAATATGGCGTTAAGGTCGCAATTAGATCAACCATGACCTTTTTGAAAGATGGAACAGCCAAATGATCTACTCCTATTCTTTTTTTTCTTCTGTTTTGATGTTCAAGGTCCAACTTTTACCCTTCCTCCCCCCGTCTCTGCCCTTGGCTCCTTTGCATGGTGAGAACCTGGTGTGTCCCAACCTTTGCCAGCTAGTGAGCCGTGAGAAATTTGGCAGAGGATCTTGAGACGGGCAGCACGGTAGCCTTGTGGATAGCACAATTGCTTCACAGCTCCAGGGTCCCAGGTTCGATTCTGGCTTGGGTCACTGTCTGTGCGGAGTCTGCACATCCTCCCCGTGTGTGCGTGGGTTTCCTCCGGGTGCTCCGGTTTCCTCCCACAGTCCAAAGATGTGCAGGTTAGGTGGATTGGCCATGATAAATTGCCCTTAGTGTCCAAAATTGCCCTTAGTGTTGGGTGGGATTACTGGGATATGGGGATAGGGTGGCGGTGTTGACATTGGGTAGGGTGCTCTTTCCAAGAGCCGGTGCAGACTCGATGGGCCGAATGGCCTCCTTCTGCACTGTAAATTCTATGATAATCTATGAGAAAAAAGTAGTAATGGGCTCCAGTTGGTAAGGATCTTGCAGTAACCTCCTCTCCATCCAGTCCAGTCCCTCAACGCTTACTGCTGACCCATGAGGAAAACAAAAACAGTAAAATGGGGAAATAAAAATACTGGCCTGAACTGGTCTCGCAAACTTTAAAATGGAACACCAATAAACTGGTGAAATGAGAACACTGGTGAGAAGGTTTTTCTCTTTCTGGGACATTCCCAGCCTTTGGAGGGTCATAACTTTTGATCTTTGGGATGCTTCCATCTATTTAAGGAATTATGGTGGTGTAGTGGCACCCCTTTATCCAGATTGGTTTAGATTCAGAGGGACAGGTGGAAGCTGTGTTCCCCGGGTCTCTCGGAATATAGGCCTGCCCTCTTCAATCTATAACCATACAAAAAAAAGATCTTGCATTTATGTCGTGCCCACACAACCACAGGACATCCCAAAGTACTTTGCAGCCAATGAACAACTTGAAGTGTTGTCACTGGTGCAATGTGCAGCAGCACAGCAAGATCCCACAGAAATGTTATCATGACCAGATAGTCTAAATTAGGGGTGTTGGTTGAGGGACACATGTTGGCCCAAGGTGCCAGAAGGATTATCCCTGCTCTTCTAAACAGTCATGGGGTCTTTTCTATCAATCTGAGAGGGCTGATGGGACCTGAGTTTAACATCTCATCAGCAAGGAGAGGATTAAGTGCTCCATCCGAACTTCATGAAGGCCCCGCCTTCTCAAACCTTGCCCCTCGCCTGAGGTGTGGTGATCCTCCAGTTAAGTCGCCACCAGTCAGCTCTCCCCCTCAAAGGGGAAAGCAGCCTATGGTCATCTCTGACTATGGCGACTTGAATTTACTGGAGCATCAGGTTAAATTGGGTATTCAAATCTCCGGGCTGGGGCTTGAACCTACCACCTTCTGACTGTGAACTAGGCCTGACTGAGATACACGTTATTCTCTTACTGGCTCTTAGGTACAATTGATTTGATTGTTGATATAGCACGACTGTGTAAGCACGTCTATTTTTTCTATTTATTTGCTCTCCCACCCCCCTCAGAGAAGAAGCTGATTTCTTCACAATAAAAACAACAGATTTAAACCTCTCCAACTGAGGCAAAATTAACTTTGTCTGCCCTGACTCACAAGCTATTGAAAAGCACTCGACTTTATTGAATTGAGAAGCAGGTTCCTAGCTGAGTCACATACGAGACATTATGCAGCTGCAGAGCTTGTTGCAGACTCAGTGGGCTGAAATCGGACGGTCTGCTCCTTTAACTCGTTTGCTTTCTGGTATCTGAAAACCCATACCTGGTCCACTCGCTTCTCCCTCCTTCCCCCAGGCCTGGGCTCATGTCAGGTGGAGCGTAGGTCCGGTCCACCTGATCGCTCCTGGCCCTGCTGATCTCTGAGGCCAGGTTGTTCGCATAGACCCATAATTTCTCACCGACAGGCCTGCACCTGGTCATGGGGATGGAAATCCAATTCTTGCCTGAGAGGCCTTGTTGACCTCTGGATGGGCCGGGTACTCTCCGCTATTGAGAAACACGAGAGAGCCTCTGACTCTGGTCTCTGTACTGCTGGTCAGGAAAGAGGAAACCAATTGCTATCTTTCTCACATCCTCTGATCTTAAACCGTACAAATTAAAATAAGAAATAGAGCAGTAGATCGGACATCTCTTCGAACCTGCTCTACAGTTCAGTAAGATCATGGTTGACCTTTGACCTGAACACTTTTCCATCTGATTCCCATTTACCTTAATTCCCATCAAATCAAAAAATCTGTTGATCACAGCCTGGAGC
Organism: Scyliorhinus torazame; assembly: GCF_047496885.1. Classification (NCBI taxonomy): domain Eukaryota; kingdom Metazoa; phylum Chordata; class Chondrichthyes; order Carcharhiniformes; family Scyliorhinidae; genus Scyliorhinus; species Scyliorhinus torazame. The sequence goes on from NC_092709.1 coordinate 335,037,025, forward strand.
GTTCTTCAGGATTGAACATTGACAGCTCTCTGGGGTAGATAATTTGAAAGATTAATGACCCCCTCCTCCCCCGGAAGACGCTCCTCATCTCATCCAAACTTGCAATGAAGGCCAGCAGACCATTTCTAATTGCCTACTCTTCCTGCATGTTAACTTTCCAATTTCTATACCCTGTTTCAATCTGCTTCTGCCAGCCAACCCAACTCCACACGTACAGCGTTTCCTCTCACTTCAGGAAATCTACAGGAACATTGTAAGGTTAGGAAGCTAGAGACTTTCTTCCTTGTTCCTAATGCCTGACCATTCCCTGGATAAACATGGCAGGAAGATCTGTCCCTGGATTTTGTTATCTCCTTCAGGCCTTGCAATTATTCATGTTATGAGGGGGCTACTTAGATTCACACGTGTAGTCCACTTGGACACTACTCTTGGAACAATAAGAACTTACACCATATAGCGCCTTTGGTTTTGTTTATTGTCACGTGTACCGAGATACAGTGAAAAGTATTTTTCTGCGAGCAGCTCATTCATTAAGTATCTGAAAAGAAAAGGAAATAAAATAAAATACATAATAGGGCAACACAAGGTAAAAGATGAGAACAAGTACAAGATAAATAAAAAGAGGATCTGTTAGGGAGAGCTCGCAGAGAGTCGCCTCGCCCCTGAAGGTGCGGAGGATTCCGCACTTTTGGGGCAGCCTGACGCCGGAGTGGTTCACGCCACTCCTCGGCGCCGGAGTTGTCCGCCCCACCGATTCCCGCAGAATCCCGCTCCTCATCTCTGGAATCAACCCAGTGAACCTCCTCTAAACTGCCTCCAATACAACTACAACCCTCCTCAAATAAGGGGACCAAAGTTGTGCACAATACTCCAATTGCAGTCTCACCAGTGCCTTGTGTAGTTGCAACAACACTTCCCTACTTTTATACTCCATTAGCTATAAAGACCGAAATTCTATTTGCCTTCCTTATTACCTGCTGTACCTGCATGCTAGTTTTCTGCAATTCATGCATGAGGACACCCAGGTCCCTCTGAATCAAAGCACTCTGAATGTTTCTTTCCATTTAAAAAATAAGTTGCCTTTCCATTTTTCCAACCAAAATGGACAATCTAACACTTAAACACCACCTGCCAGATTTTGGCCCACTCACCTAACTTATCTATATGCATTTGTAAATTTCTTATTTCCTCATTGCAACTTACTATCTCACCACCTTTTTAGTCTCATCTGCAAATTTGAATATAGTACCTTCTATCCCGACATCCAAGTCAGTAATACATATTGTAAATAGTTGGGGCCTAAGGACCGAACCCTTGGCACCTCACGAGTTACATCTTACCAACTGGAAAAAGATCTATTTATCCCGACTCTGCCTTCTGTCAGTTCGGCAGTCTACTATCCAGGCTAATAAATTATCCCAAACCCCTCGTGTATTAACCTTTTCTGCGGCACCTTATCAAATGCCTTCTGCAAGTCTAGGTATACTGCATCTACAGGACCCCCAGTATCCATTTGGTTTGTTACATCTTCGAAGAACTGGAGAAAATTAGTCAAACACGATTTACCTTCATAAAATCACGCTGCCTCTGATGGATTGTGTTTTGACTTTTCAAATGTCCTGTTATTCCTTACTTAATAATGGATTCTAACAATTTCCCAATGACAGACGTTAAATTAACTGGTCTATAGTTTTCTACTTTCTGCCTCCCTCCCTTTTTGAATAAGGGCGTTACATTCGTATTTTCCAGTCTACCGGAACCTCTCCCCCATCCAAGGAATTTGGGAATATTATAACCAATGTATCAATGAAGCAGTTTAGACTCCTCGTTTAAACTCCCTCAAGTTTAGAAGAATGAGCGGAGATCTAATTGAGGAAAAAACTAATGCAGCAATTGTTAGCACTGCTGCCTCACAGAGACAGGGATCCGGGTTCAATTTCAGCCTTGGGTGACTGTCCGTGTGGAGTTTGGATTTCTCCCCGTGTCTCCGTGGGTTTCCTCCTGGTGTTCTGGTTTCCTCCCACAGTCCAAAGGTGTGCCGGTTAGGTGGATTGGCCATACTAAATTGCCCCGTTGTGTCCAAAAGGTTAGGTGAGGTTACTGAGTTATGGGGATAGGATGAGGGCCTGATCCTAGGTCAGGTGCTCATAGAGGATGGGCTGAATGGAATCTTTCTGCACTGTTGTTATCTTTAACTTCCATGCTTATCCCTCTCTTACACTGTTTCTTCCTCTCTAGACTCCATTTTAGTTGTGTGGATTTTTAGAAAAATTCATTTTATGGGTTGTGGACATCGCTGGTTAGGCCAGCATTTATTGTCCATTTCTAGTTGCCCTTCAGAAGATGGTGGTGAGTTGCCTTCTTGAACCGCAGCAGTCCCTGAGGCGTAGGTACACTGCCACTGCTCATCAACTGTCCTACCTTTTAGCCTTACTTCCCAATGTTCTAGGGCCAAATCTATTCTCATACCGATATAATTACCTTTGTTTAACTCCATAATGAGAGTGTGGGACTCCAGTTTTGCGCCCTCAAACTGAATGTGAAATTCTGTCATGCTGTGATCACTCTTGCTGAGAGGATCCTTAACTCTGAGGTCATTAATTAATCCCTCCTCATTACACAATATTAAATCCAGAATAGCCTGCTCCCTGTTTATTTCCACAACATTTCCCATGAAACAATCTCTTATATATTCATTTAACTCTCCCTCAAGGATACCTTTGCTAATTTGATTAATCCACACTATATGCATATTAAAATCACCGATAATTATTGATGTACTTTTCTTACAAGCCTCCAATATTTTCTGGTTTATACTTTGCCTCACTTCAGAACTCCTCTTTGGGCACCTATAGATTACTCCCACCAGGATTTATTTCCTTTGCTATTTTTTATTTCTACCCAGGCTGTCTTGATCTCCAGTGCCTATATCGTTTCTTACTACAGCACTGATTCCCTTCCTTTACTAGCAAAGCTACATCTTCTCCTTTTTCTTTCTGTCTATCCTTCCAAAAAACTGAGTACCCTTGAATATTCAACTCCCAGACCTGGTCTCCTTGCAACCATGTCTCGGTAATTGCAACCAAATCATAGCTCTTGGGGCTAAAGGTATCAAGGGATATGGGGGGAAGGCGGGGTCACGGTACTGAACTTGATGATCAGCCATGATCATAATGTATGGCAGAGTAGGCTCTATTTGCGCTGTTAACTCAACAATTTTGTTCCAAATGATTTAAGCATTTTTGACCTTTTATCAAATTTCCCTACTCTTGTCTGATTCCTTGGTTCAGTATGACGTACACATGTTCTATTCCTTCCTTTTATTTTCTGGTAACAATCCACCTCATCATTAACCTGTACTTACCTTCTCCGTTAACGTTGATTTTCTAATTTCCATGCAACTGCTTTCTCCCCATTACAACAGTGACTACATTTCAAACTTGTTTCACTGGCTGTAAAGCACTTTGGGGCATCTGATGATTATGAAAGGTGTTATATGAATGCAAGTCTTTATTTTACTTTATATGAGCAAAAGCTTGATCAAAGAAGCCACTTTAAGGGGAGTCTGAAGGAGGGGGGGGGGAGATGGGGAGGTGGAGAGGATTAATAAGAACATAAGAACGTAAGAACTAGGAGCAGGAGTAGGCCATCTGGCCCCTCGAGCCTGCTCCGTCATTACATGAGACCATGGCTGATCTTTTGTGGACTCAGCTCCACTTTCCGACTCGAACACCATAACCCTTAATCCCCTTATTCTTCAAAAAGCTATCTATCTTTATCTTAAAAACATTTAATGAAGGAGCCTCAACTGCTTCACTGGGCAAGAAATTCCATAGACAACAACCATTTGGGTGAAGAAGTTCCTCCTAAACTCAGTCCTAAATCTACTTCCCCTTATTTGAGGCTATGCCCCCTAGTTCTGCTTTCACCCGCCAGTGGAAAAAACCTGCCCGCATCTATCCTATCTATTCCCTTCATAATTTTATATGTTTCTGTAAGATCTCCCCTCATCCTTCTAAATTCCAACGAGTACAATCCCAGTCTACTCAACCTCTCCTCATAATCCAACCCCCTCAACTCTGGGATTAACCTAGTGAATCTCCTCTGCATACCCTCCAGCGCCAGTACGTCCCTTCTCAAGTAAGGAGACCAAAACTGAACACAATACTCCAGGTGTGGCCTCACTAACACCTTATACAATTGCAGCATAACCTCCCTAGTCTTAAACGCCATCCCTCTAGCATTGAAGGACAAAATTACAGAGCTTTATGCCCAGGCAACAGTGAGCTGTTTAAAATCAGGAATGCACCACGTGTCCAGAATTGGAGAGGTGCCGACATCTCAGAGAGTTTTTGAGGACTGGAAGGGACGTGGAGAAAGGAATGAGGCCATGAAAAGATCTGAAATTCTCAGTGAGAATTTAATGGCGTTGCTGGATCAGGAGTCAATCAGTCAGCGCACACAGTGGTGATGGACGAACAAGGCTTGGTGCCAGTTAGGTTACAGGCTACAGAGTTTTGGACGTGTTCAAGTTTATGGAAGCTGCAAGATAGGACACCAGCCAGAATTGCTTTGGAATGAATAATTTGGTAACGAAAAAGGGATGGATGATGTTTGGTGGCACAACAGGCAATGCAATCAGACTCTCACCTCGGGCTTGAATAGCACTCCAACGCTATGCATACTGGCTCAATTTAATTTTTTAGGAATTAGAGATTCTTGTTGGGTAAAGATATCAAGGGATTTAGAACTAAAGGTAGCAAAGTGAAGCTGCAGTGCAGATTAGCCACAATCGAATTGAATGGTGAAACAGGATTAATGAACTGAATTGTCTACTTCTGCTCCATTATTTCTGTGGAGAGATGCTTATACATTTATTTTGATGTGGTTAAGACTGTTATTAAATAGGGAGAAAAGAATTACATTCAGATACATTAAGCAATCGCATACGAATATTCATACATAAATTTCAGGTCTGGTTTTCTCTTCCTTTCACAAACTTCAGGCTATAAGAGCCCATGTTAAAAGTCATGTGCACAATCAATTCCAGCCCAATTGACCTGGAGTTGCAATACAATTGAAATTAACAGATTAATTCTTAGAAAATAGCCGAACCCTCTGCCTTTGGTCTGCCCAATAACTACAGTCACCAGATTTGTAAATTTAAGCACAATTAATTTTTATTAATAACAAAAACTATGAGTAAATAGACAGAAAATACAGCTGGTTAACTAATATCTAGTTCCTAACATTCCTCTTTAACTGTCCCACCCTCTACACACACAAGACAGACAAACACAGAGGGGAAAGAGGAGTGTGAAGAAAAATAAAAAGAATAAAAGTCTGTTTCAGATGGACATCTTCCAGGGGCTGGTTTAGCACAGGGCTAAATCTCTGGCTTTGAAAGCAGACCAAGGCAGGCTAGCAGCACAGTTCAATTCCCTTCCCAGCCTCCCCGAACAGGCGCCGGAATATGGCGACTAGGGGCCTTTCATAGTAACTTCATTTGAAGGCTACTTGTGACAATAAGCGATTTTCATTTCAATTTTCATTTCAGTACACCTTTCTTAAGTCTGGGCCTTCAGTTGGAGATTTTTGCTTCCAGTCTGTAATGGTTTTCATTGTAGATTCATCCAGGCCTCAAGCAAGTCCCTGCAGTTTCAAAAGTTCTAATCTAAAACTCCTGCCTGTCCCCTCAGCAAACTCTGAACCAGTAGTTTCCACTTCGACCTGCTAAGTTTTTATCACTGTCCCCAGGTTGCAATTGCCATTGAAGATGTTCAGAGGACCCACCTGCGCTTCACATTCAAACACAGATCATCTGCCGAATGTAAGTACACTTAAACACCTCTTTGACTGGTGATAGTTGATTTTCCTTAAAACCCCGAACTTGTTTAAATTTGCAGAAGAAGTCTTATGAGCCATCTGAAATGGCCTAGCAAGCCACTCGGTTCAAGGGTAATTATGGATGGGCACCAAATGCTGGGACAACCAGTGATGCCCACATCCCATGAATGAATAAAACAAATCACAAATCACTGCATGTTTCCAGTTGCTTGCAATGCTGGCAAGGACATCTCAGTTATATTCCAGCTTTCAAAGACGGTGCCATCAAATAAATTAGGAGAAATTCATGCCTCCAGAGGTCATTGTACTACCTCGCAGGATGGTTTTGGCTAAGGTACACTGGTGTCTCTGGTAGTTTTACATCTCCTCGATCAGATTGGCTCTTGTAGTTTTTTTTCAGCAGTGTTGACCTTAACAGATCTTCCTTGACAGTGGGGGGGGGGGACATAAAATGGGTAGATTGTGGCACACTAGCAAGGTCAGCATTGGTGCCCATCCCTAATTTTCCATGGGGTTCCTCGACCATTTCAGAGAGCAGTTAAGAGCCAACCACATTACTGAGGTTCTGGAGTCACTTGTAGGCCAGACCAGGTCAGGGCATTAGATTTCCTTGTCTAAAAGGCATAAGTGGACCATATGGGACCAGATATAGACAATCACTGATACTTGCTCTGGTCACCATTACTACACTGGCTTCACATCCCAAATTTATTAATTTAATTTAAATTCCATCAGCTACCATAATGAGATTTGAATCACCGCCTCAGGGCATCAACCTGACCCTCTAAATTACCAGTCCAGTGACATTACTACCATGCCACCATCCCTGCTGAAAATGCCAGGGAGACAAATGTATGTTGAAAAGGGTAAAATGCTTAAACCCTTCAGAGGAAAAGGCCAAGAATTGTCAGGAAAGCTAGAAAATGTCTAAACACCTATCATTTTGCCAGACTAAAAATCCTATAACATTCCTCGTGTATTACAGCGAGAGATAAAGGAGAGAAAATATTTGCAATGGCGTATGTGAAGCTAATGAAACCTGATGGAACAACCCTGCGAGATGGAGAGCACGACCTCGTCTTGTATAAGGTGAAAATACGCGGCGATGATATTTGAGTTGGGTTGTAATTTCTTTTCAACTGTTTTTTCCTGATAGCTTTGCTCCGCTCAAAGGCGCTGAATGTGGATCAAGTATTTGTTGGCATTCAAAGCAGGGGATGGAGTATAAAAATAGGGAAGACTTGCTACCCCAGTACAAGGCATTGGTGAGATTGTACCCAGAGTACTGCATCCAGTTCAGTCTCTTTATTTAAGGTGAGATGCACCTGTATTGGAAGCAATTCAGATAAGATTCACTAGGTTGATTTCTCGGGGATGAAGGGATTGTCTAATGATGGAAGCTTAAGCAGACTAGGTATATTGCCATTGTAGTTTGTAGAATGAGAGATGATCTCACTAACTCTGAGGGGGTTTGACGGTGTAGCTGCTGAGGAAGTTGTTTCCACTTGTGGGGGAGTCGAGAACTAATGGGAACAGTTACAGAATAAGGGGTCTCCCATTTAAGACCAAGATGAGAAAGAATTTCTCCTTTCAGAGAATCAATAATCTTTGGAACTATCTTGAGAGCAGCAGAGGTTGGATTATTAAATATATTCAATGCTGAGTGAGATAGATTTTTGATCAACGAGGGAGTCAAGGATTATGGGGTCAGGTCAAGGGAGCAGCAAGAAAGTGAAATCAAGACCGCAATCCATATCAGCCATGATCATATTGAATGGTAGATCAAGCTCAAAGTGCTGAATCACCTATTGTTGCTCCTGTTCTTAAGTTCTTATGTTCAAATTTCAGGACTTTAGTGAATGACTTCATTTGGGAATGAAAGGAAAGGAGCTTTTTGAAGAAGGTGTCACTTTTCCACATACTTCCTACGACAGAGATAACCAGCCATTGAACTGAATTTGGGAGTAAAAAGTTTGGGGTGCTTTGGGTGTGATATTGCAACCCCGTTGTGGCTGGCACCAATTTCATTGTGCAGGGTGCATCTTGAGGGAGGTTCAAGTCGAACTTCGTGCCAGGCGCAAAACTGCGTGTGAGTCACCCGACACGTAGCGCCCGCCACAATCTGGATCACGCTCTCGCTGGTTATTATCCACTGAATCATATTTAAATGAGTCATTAGGCTCACCTAAATATGTGCGCCCTATTTGAGGCTGCATTCTCCCGACACCCGGACATCAACATTCGCACTGGCGAGTCCTCAACGGGACGCCGATTAGTACTGATCTCTACAAGTCGAGACCAGGCATGATGGCCTGGGGATTTGGAGACCATTGGAGCCCACGGGTGGTTGAGGACAGGGCAAGGCAGTACCCTGGCACTTCCCCTAGTACCTGGGCACCTGGTACTGCCAACCTAGCACTGGACAGGGTGCCAGGTTGGCATGCCAGGGTGCCAGGTTGGCATGCCAGGGTGCCAGGTAGGCATTGCCAAGGGTTGGGGCCTGAGGGGACCCATCGCCATAAAAAGGGGATGAAGGGGGGTAATGAAGGGTGGGGTTAAGAAGGGGCTTCATAAAGGTTGGGTGAAGAGGGAAGGTGGAATCCTGAAAAGGGTGCCACACATTGTCCCCAGAGCAGGGTGTAACTTGTGGGGAGTTAATATTTTAAAATTCATTTTTACAGGACGTGGGCATTGTTGGCTAGGCTAGTATGGATTGCCCAGATCTGGATCTCACCCAAAAGGCCGGCAGGAAATACCCCTCAAACTTGCCCAGAATTACACTTGGTAATTTTTTCGGTGAATCAGGCATCACGCTCATTAACCCAAATTGGAGTCTGGGAGGTGGGGGAATGAAGAAAATCAAAAAATGGAAAAAATAGAAGTGTTCCACCTAACTGCAAGCCTGTGCGTTTGCTTTTATTGCAACCCTGTGCAGTCACTTTTGTAACATCGGAAACATAGCAACTACTTTGTGCACAGAACGAGCTGGGTCCATGATCCTCCAGAGGTCTCAAGCATCACAGGTGCCAGTTTGCAGCTAATTCAAGTCACCCAAGGTTGAAGACACTGGATACTGCAAAGGCTACAGGCACTGACAACATTCCAGCAATAGTACTGAAGACTTCGTAACTCGCTGTGCCCCTAGTCAAGCTGTTCCAGTGAAGCTACAACTGACATTTACTTGGCAATCTGGCAAATTGCCCAGGCATGAACCTGTAGACAAAAAGGAAAAATCCAAACATTTAGCTGCCGTTAGTCTACTCTCGATCATCAGCAAAGTGCTGGATGGTATCATCAACAGTGCAATCAAGCGGCACTTGCTCAGCAATAACCTGCTCACTGAGACATATTTGGGTTCTTCAAGGGCCACTCAGCTCCTGAACTCATTATAGCCTTGATGCAAAATGGGGGAAAAAAGTGCTGATCTTCAGAGTTAAGAGGAGAGTGACTGCCCTTGACATCAAGGCAGCATTTGACCGAGTACGGCATCAAGGAGCCCTAGCAAAACTGGAGTCAATGGGAATCAGGTGAAAATCTCGCCACTACTTAAAGTCATACCTGGCACAAGGAAAGGTGATTGTGGTTGTTGGAGGTCAACCATTTCAGTCCTGGGACATCACTGCAGGAGTTCCTCAAGGTAGTGTTCTCGGCCCAACCACCATCTGCCGCTTCATCAATGACCTTTCCTCCATCAAAAGGTCAGAGGTGGGGATTGGCAATGTTCAGCACCATTCGCGACTCCTCAGATACTGAAGCAGTCCTTGCCCATATGCAGCATGACCTCAACAACATTCAGCCTCGGACTCATAAGAAGCAAATAACATTTACACCACAGCAGTGCCAGGAAATTACACCTCCAACAATAGAAAACCTAACGTTCTCCCCTTGACACTCAATGTTCGTTTAGCACACTGGGCTAAATCGCTGGCTTTGAAAGCAGACCAAGGCAGGCCAGCAGCTCGGTTCAATTCCCGCACCAGCCTCCCTGAACAGGTGCCGGAATGTGGCGACTAGGGGCTTTTCACAGTAACTTCATTTGAAGCCTACTTGTGACAATAAGCGATTTTCATTCATTTTTTTCATGGCATTACTATTGTTGAGTCCCATGCTGTCAACATCCTGGTGGCTACCTCTGACCAGAATCTGAACTGGACTAGCCATGTAAATACTGTGACTTGAAGAGCAGGGTCGAGGCTGGAAATTCTATAGGGAGTAGTTCACCCCCGTACTCCCCAAATACTATCCACCAGGCACAAGAGTGCGATGGAATATCCTCCACTTGCCTGGATAAGTGCAGCTCCAACAACACGCAAGAGGCTCATAGATACATAGATACACAGTAGATAGGAGCAGGAGGAGGCCTTTTGGCCCTTCAAACCTGTTTCACCATTCATCACGATCATGGCTGATCATCCAACTCAATAGCCTAATCCTGTTTTCTCCCCATAGCCTTTGATCCCATTCTCCCCAAGTGCTATATCCAGCCGCCTCTTGAATATATTCAAAGTTTGAGCATCAACTACTTCCTGTGGTACTGAATCCCACAGGCTCACCACTCTTTGTGTGAAGAAATGTCTCCTTTCTCTGTCCTAAATGGTTTACCCTGAATCTTCAGACTGTGACCCCTGGTTTTGGATACACCCATCATTGGTAACACCTTCCCTGCATCTACCCTGTCTAGTCCCGTTAAAATTCTATAAGTCTCTATGAGATCCCTCCTCATTCTTCTGAACTCTAGCGCGAACAATCCCGACCTAGTCAATCTCTCCTCATATGGCAGTCCCACTATCCCTGGAATCAGTCTATTAAACCTTCGCTGCCCTCCCACGAGAGCAAGAACATCCTTCCTCCGAGAAGGAGACCAAAACTGCACACAATACTCCAAGTGTGGCCTCACCAAGGCCCTGTACAACTGCTGCAACATATCCCTGCGTCTATACTTGAAACCTCTTGCAATGAAGGCCAACATACCATTAGCCTTCATTACCGCCTGCTGCACATGCATGCTTACCTTCAGCGACTGGTGCACAAGGACACCCAGGTCCCGCTGCACACTCCCCTCTCCCAATTTACAACCATTCAGGTAGTAATCTGCCTTCCTGTTTTTACTTCCAAAGTGAATAACCTCACACTTATCCAAATTATACTGCATCTGCCATTGGTTTGCCCACTCGCCCACCTGTCCAGATCATGCTGTAGGATCCCTGCATCATCATCACTATTCACCCTCCCACCTAACTTGGTATCATCTGCAAACTTTGAGATGTTACATTTTGTTCCCTCATCAAAATTATTAATAAATATTGTGAATAGCTGGGTCCCAGCCCCGATCCCTGTGGTACCCTACTAGTTACTGCCTGCCTATTTGAAAAGGACGCATTTATCCCTACTCTTTGTTTCCTCTCTGCCAACCAGTTTTTTATCCACCTCAATACATTTCCTTCAATCCCATGCGCTTTAATTTTGTACAGTAATCTCTTATTCGGGACTTTATCAAATGCTTTCTGAAAGTCCAAATATACCACATCGACTGGCTCCCCCTTGTCAACTGTACTGGTTACATCTTCAAAGAATTACACCAGATTTGTCAAGCTTGATTTTCCCTTCATAAATCCATGCTGACTCTGACTTATCCTGCCACTGCTTTCTAAATGTCCTGCTATAAAGTCCATGATAATGGATTCAAGCATTTTCCTCACTACCGATGTTAAGCTTACTGGTCTATAATTCCCTGCTTTCTCTCTATCTCCCTTTTTGAATATTGGAGTGACGTGAGCTACCCTCCAATCTGCAGGGACCGTTCCAGAGTCTATGGAATCCCGGACGACCATCAGTGCATCCACTATTTCCAGAGCCACCTCTTTTTTTTTAAAATATGTTTATTAAAAAAATATTAACAAAATTTTCAACCTTACAAACAACTCCCCCCCCCGCCGTAACAAAAAGAAAGAAAGCTTGCATAGCAAGACATGAACATGGCAATTCAATATGACACAGAACTTTGTACATTGGATTCCTCCCGTACATGTCAGTTTTCCGGATCATTCCTGTGTTTTCTTGCTCAAATGCCCCCCTGATAAACCCCCTTCCCCCTCCCCTCCCTCCCCCCCACACCCCCCCCCCCTCCCCCACAAAAGATGTCCCCCCCTCACTCCCCCCTCCCCTCCCCGGTTGCTCCTGCTGCTGTCCGACCTTCATCTATCGCTCTGCGAGATAGTCTAGGAACGGTTGCCACCGCCTGTAGAACCCCTGCGCAGACCCTCTCAAGGCAAACTTTATCCTCTCCAACTTGATAAACCCAGCCATATCATTTATCCAGGCTTCCACGCTGGGGGGCTTCGCCTCTTTCCACATTAACAAGATCCTTCGCCGGGCTACTCGGGACGCAAAGGCCAGAATGCCGGCCTCTTTTGCCTCCTGCACTCCCGGCTCGTCCACTACTCCAAATAGTGCTAGCCCCCAGCTTGGCTTGACCCGGACTTTCACCACCTGAGATATTGTTCCCGCCACTCCCCTCCAGAACCCCTCCAGTGCCGGGCATGACCAAAACATATGGATATGGTTCGCCAGGCTTCCTGAGCACCTGCCACATCTGTCCTCCGCCCCAAAGAATCTAATCAGCCTCGCCCCCGTCATATGCGCTCTGTGAACTACCTTAAATTGTATCAGGCTAAGCCTGGCACACGAGGAAGAGGAATTAACCCTACTTAGAGCATCAGCCCACAGCCCCTCCTCAATCTCCTCCCCCAGCTCCTCTTCCCATTTACCTTTCAGCTCCTCTACCAAAGCCTCCCCCTCTTTCATCTCCTGGTACATCGCCGACACCTTGCCCTCCCCGACCCATACGCCCAAAATCACCCTGTCTTGAATCCCCTGTGCCGGGAGCAGCGGGAATTCCCTCACCTGCCGCCTCACAAACGTCCTCACTTGCATGTACCTGAAAGCGTTTCCCGGGGGTAGCCCAGACTTCTCCTCCAGCGCCCCTAAGCTCGCAAAAGTCCCATCGATGAACAGGTCCCCCATTCTTCTGATCCCTGCCCGATGCCAGCTCTGAAACCCCCCCGTCCATCCTTCCTGGGACAAACCGATGATTATCCCTAATCGGGGACCACACCGAGGCTCCCATCGCTCCCCTGTGTCGTCTCCACTGCCCCCAGATCTTTAGCGTTTCCGCCACCACCGGGCTCGTGGTGTACCTTGTCGGCAAGAGCGGCAGCGGTGCCGTCACCAGCGCCCCCAGGTTCGTTCCTTTGCAGAACGCCATCTCCAACCTCTTCTATGCCGCCCCCTCTCCCTCCATCACCCACTTACGGATCATCGCCACGTTGGCTGCCCAGTAGTAGCCACCCAAATTCGGCAACGCCAACCCTCCTCTATCTCTGCTACGCTCCAGGAACCCCCTCCTTACCCTCGGGGTCTTGCTCGCTCACACAAATCCCATAATGCTCCTGCTTACCCTCTTAAATAAGGCCTTGGTAATCACAATTGGGAGGCATTGGAATACAAAAAGAAACCTCGGGAGGACCACCATTTTAATCGACTGTACCCTGCCCACCAGCGAGAGTGGCAACATGTCCCAACTTTTAAAATCCTCCTCCATCTGTTCCACCAGCCGCGTCAAGTTAAGTTTGTGCAGTGCCCCCCCAGCTCCTAGCTACCTGAATCCCCAAGTATCGAAAGCTCCTTTCCGCCCTCCTCAACGGTAGGTCGTCTATCCCTCTTCCCTGATCCCCCGGATGCACCACAAAGAGCTCACTCTTTCCCACATTGAGCTTATAGCCCGAGAAGTCTCCAAACTCCCTTAGGATCTGCATTACCTCAACCATCCCCTCCACTGGATCCGCCACATACAGATCAGGTCGTCTGCGTATAGCGACACTCGATGTTCCTCTCCCCCTCAGACCACCCCGTTCCATTTCCCCGACTCCCTTAACGCCATGGCCAAAGGTTCAATTGCTAATGCAAACAGCAGAGGGGACAGGGGGCACCCCTGCCTCGTCCCTCGATACAGCCGGAAATACTCCGACCTCCGCCGGTTCGTGCCCACACTCGCCACCGGGGCTCTATACAGGAGCTTAACCCAACTAATAAACCCTCCCCCGAACCCAAACCTCCTCAACACTTCCCAAAGATACTCCCACTCTACTTGGTCAAAGGCCTTCTCCGCGTCCATGGCTGACACTATCTCCGCCTCTCCCTCCATCGATGGCATCATTATCACATTTGGGAGCCTTCGCACATTGGTGTTTAGCTGCCTACCCTTTACGAATCCCGTCTGGTCCTTGTGAATCACCCCCGGGACACAGTCCTCAGCCCTCGTAGCCAACATTTTTGCCAGCAACATAGCATCTACGTTGAGAAGCGAGATCGGTCTATACGACCCGCATTGCAGTGGGTCCTTATCCCGCTTCAAGATCAAAGAGATCGTCGCCTCATTGAAGGTCCTTACCAGCAACGGGGCTAACAGGTCTACATACTTCCTATAGAACTCCAAAGAACAAAGAAATGTACAGCACAGGAACAGGCCCTTCGGCCCTCCAAGCCCGTGCCGACCATACTGCCCGACTAAACTACAATCTTCTACACTTCCTGGGTCCGTATCCTTCTATTCCCATCCTATTCATATATTTGTCAAGATGCCCCTTAAATGTCCCTATCGTCCCTGCTTCCACTACCTCCTCCGGTAGTGAGTTCCAGGCACCCACTACCCTCTGCGTAAAAAACTTGCCTCGTACATCTACTCTAAACTTTGCCCCTCTCACCTTAAACCTATGCCCCCTAGTAATTGACCCCTCTACCCTGGGGAAAAGCCTCTGACTATCCACTCTGTCTATGCCCCTCATAATTTTGTATACCTCTATCAGGTCGCCCCTCAACCTCCTTCGTTCCAGTGAGAACAAACCGAGTTTATTCAATCGCTCCTCATAGCTTATGCCCTCAATACCAGGCAACATTCTGGTAAATCTCTTCTGCACCCTCTCTAAAGCCTCCACATCCTTCTGGTAGTGTGGCGACCAGAATTGAACACTATACTCCAAGTGTGGCCTAACTAAGGTTCTATACAGCTGCAACATGACTTGCCAATTCTTATACTCAATGCCCCGGCCAATGAAGGCAAGCATGACTACCTTCTTGACTACCTTCTCCACCTATGTTGCCCCTTTCAATGACCTGTGGACCTGTACTCCTAGATCTCTTTGACTTTCAATACTCTTGAGGGTTCTACCATTCACTGTATATTCCCTACCTGCATTAGCCCTTCCAAAATGCATTACCTCACATTTGTCCGGATTAAACTCCATCTGCCATCTCTCCGCCCAAGTCTCCAGACACTCTAAATCCTGCTGTATCCTCCGACAGTCCTCATCGCTATCCGCAATTCCACCAACCTTTGTGTCGTCCGCAAACTTACTGATCAGACCAGTTACATTTTCCTCCAAATCATTTATATATACTACAAAGATATATCCACCGGGAACCCATCCGGCCCTGGGGCCTTCAATGCCTGCATGCACCCCAGTCCTTTAACCAGCTCCTCCACCCCAATTGGCGCCCCCAAACCAGCCACCTCCTGCTCCTCCACCCTTGGGAACCTCAGTTGGTCCAAGAATCGTCGCATCCCCTCTTTTCCCCCTAGGGGCTGGGACCTATATAGCTCCTCGTAAAAGGCCTTGAATGCCTCATTCACTTTCACCGCACTCCGCACCGTAGTTCCCCTGCCATCCTTGACTCCACCTATTTCCCTCGCTGCCATCCTCTTACGGAGCTGATGTGCCAGCATCCAACTCACCTTCTCCCCATATTCATACATCGCCCCCTGTGCCTTCCTCCACTGTGCCTCTGCCTTCCCTGTGGTCAATAGGTCGAACTCCGTCTGGAGGCTTTGTCTCTCCCTGAGTAGTCCCTCATCAGGAGCCTCTGCATATCTCCTGTCCACCCCTAAAATCTCCCCCACTAACCTCTCCCTTTCCCTGCCCTCTCTCTTCACCCTATGAGCCCTGATGGAGATTAACTCTCCCCTGACCACCGCCTTCAGCGCCTCCCATACTACTCCCACCTGCACCTCCCCACTTGTCGTTGGCCTCCAGGTACCTTTCGATGCACCCCCTCAACCTCCCACACACTTCCTCGTCTGCCAGCAGTCCCACATCCAACCGCCACAACGGGCATTGGTCCCTCTCCTCCCCCAGCTCTAACTCCACCCATGGTCTGAAATAGCTATGGCCGAATACTCCGTTCCCTCCACTTTCGGGATCAATGCCCTGCCCAGAACAAAAAAGTCTATCCGGGAGTAGGCCTTATGTACATGGGAGAAAAAAGAAAATTCTCTGGCCAAAGGCCTGGCAAATCTCCACGGATCTACTCCCCCCATCTGATCCATAAACCCCCTGAGCAGCTTGGCCGCAGCCGGCCTCTTCCCCATCCTAGATCTGGAACAATCTAATGCTGGGTCCAAAACCGTGTTAAAATCCCCACCCATTATCAAGCTCCCTACCTCCAAGTCTGGAATAGGCCCCAGCATCCGTTTTATAAATCCAGCATCGTCCCAGTTCGGGGCGTATACATTTACCAATACCACCTCCGTCCCCTGCAACCTCCCGCTCACCATCACGTATCGGCCTCCATTGTCCGCTACTATATTCTTGGCCTCAAACGACACCCGCTTCCCCACCAGTATTGCCACCCCTCTATTAGAACATAGAACATAGAACAATACAGCGCAGTACAGGCCCTTCGGCCCACGATGTTGCACCGAAACAAAAGCCATCTAACCTACACTATGCCATTATCATCCATATGTTTATCCAATAAACTTTTAAATGCCCTCAATGTTGGCGAGTTCACTACTGTAGCCGGTAGGGCATTCCACAGCCTCACTACTCTTTGCGTAAAGAACCTACCTCTGACCTCTGTCCTATATCTATTACCCCTCAGTTTAAAGTTATGTCCCCTCGTGCCAGCCATATCCATCCGCGGGAGAAGGCTCTCACTGTCCACCCTATCTAACCCCCTGATCATTTTGTATGCCTCTATTAAGTCTCCTCTTAACCTTCTTCTCTCCAACGAAAACAACCTCAAGTCCATCAGCCTTTCCTCATAAGATTTTCCCTCCATACCAGGCAACATCCTGGTAAATCTCCTCTGCACCCGCTCCAAAGCCTCCACGTCCTTCCTATAATGCGGTGACCAGAACTGTACGCAATACTCCAAATGCGGCCGTACCAGAGTTCTGTACAGCTGCAACATGACCTCCCGACTCCGGAACTCAATCCCTCTACCAATAAAGGCCAACACTCCATAGGCCTTCTTCACAACCCTATCAACCTGGGTGGCAACTTTCAGGGATCTATGTACATGGACACCTAGATCCCTCTGCTCATCCACACTTTCAAGAACTTTACCATTAGCCAAATATTCCGCATTCCTGTTATTCCTTCCAAAGTGAATCACCTCACACTTCTCTACATTAAACTCCATTTTCCACCTCTCAGCCCAGCTCTGCAGCTTATCTATATCCCGCTGTAACCTGCTACATCCTTCCACACTATCGACAACACCACCGACTTTAGTATCGTCTGCAAATTTACTCACCCACCCTTCTGCGCCTTCCTCTAGGTCATTGATAAAAATGACAAACAGCAACGGCCCCAGAACAGATCCTTGTGGTACTCCACTTGTGACTGTACTCCATTCTGAACATTTCCCATCAACCACCAACCTCTGTCTTCTTTCAGCTAGCCAATTTCTGATCCACATCTCTAAATCACCCTCAATCCCCAGCCTCCGTATTTTTTGCAATAGCCTACCGTGGGGAACCTTATCAAACGCTTTGCTGAAATCCATATACACCACATCAACTGCTCTACCCTCGTCTACCTGTTCAGTCACCTTCTCAAAGAACTCAATAAGGTTTGTGAGGCATGACCTACCCTTCACAAAGCCATGCTGACTATCCCTGATCATATTATTCCTATCTAGATGATTATAAATCTTGTCTCTTATAATCCCCTCCAAGACTAAAGACGTGAGGCTCCACTACAGACGTGAGGCTCACCGGTCTATAGTTGCCGGGGTTGTCTCTGCTCCCCTTTTTGAACAAAGGGACCACATTTGCTGTCCTCCAGTCCTCTGGCACTATTCCTGTAGCCAATGATGACATAAAAATCAAAGCCAAAGGTCCAGCAATCTCTTCCCTGGCCTCCCAGAGAATCCTAGGATAAATCCCATCAGGTCCCGGGGACTTATCTATTTTCAGCCTGTCCAGAATTGCCAACACCTCTTCCCTACGTATCTCAATGCCATCTATTCTATTAGCCTGGGGCTCAGCATTCTCCTCCACAACATTATCTTTTTCCTGAGTGAATACTGACGAAAAATATTCATTTAGTATCTCGCCTATCTCTTCAGACTCCACACACAATTTCCCATCCCTGTCCTTGACTGGTCCTACTCTTTCCCTAGTCATTCGCTTATTCCTGACATACCTATAGAAAGCTTTTGGGTTTTCCTTGATCCTTCCTGCCAAATACTTCTCATGTCCCCTCCTTGCTCGTCTTAGCTCTCTCTTTAGATCCTTCCTCGCTACCTTGTAACTATCCATCGCCCCAACCGAAACTTCACACTTCATCTTCACATAGGCCTCCTTCTTCCTCTTAACAAGAGATTCCACTTCCTTGGTAAACCACGGTTCCCTCGCTCGACGCCTTCCTCCCTGTCTGACCGGTACATACTTATCAAGAACACGCAGTAGCTGATCCTTGAACAAGCCCCACTTATTCTTAGCATCCAGCCCCGAATGGAACACTTGTCCCACCCATCCCTTCCTTAAGCTGACCTGATCTGCCACCTTCAGATGTGTCTCCTGGAGCATGACCACGTCTGCCTTCAGTCCCTTTAGGTGCGCGAGCACTCGGGCCCTCTTAACCGGCCCATTTAGGCCTCTCACATTCCACGTAATCAGCCGGATTGGGGGGCTACCCCCCCCCTCCCCCCCGCTGACTAGCCATCTCCTATCTTAGGCCAGTCCCGTACCCGCGCCTCCCGCACCCTCCAGTCCCCCAGACGGGGAACCCCCGCCCCGACCACCTCTTCCATCTTCAGTTCCCCCTCAGCCAGTGCAGCAGCAACCCTATTGTCTCCCCCTCTCCCCCCTTCCCACTCTCCCTCCCCGCTAGATCCGCATCTAGCTCTTTTGCTCCCCCCATACTACTTCCGTAAGTAAGCTGACTTCTGCTGACCCCGGCTTCCCCCGCCTTCCCGTTGATCTCCCCGTGTGGGAGTCTCTCCTCCTCCTTACCTTCCTCCATCCCCCCCCCACCCCCCCCAGTGCGGGAAAAAGCCCGCACATTCCTGAGCCAGCCCCGCCCCCTGTGGCGCAGCTCCTGTTGTGGACATTATCCCTGTTCCCCCATCCCCGAGTCTCACCTCCCTCCAGCACCTTAAGCACTCTGGGATGCAGATTCTCAGACCCTGGGGATTTATCCACCTTCAATCATCAATTTTCCCAGCACCATTTCTCTACTAATGTTGATCTCCCTCAGTTCTTCACTCTCACTAAACCTTTCATTCTCCAACATTTCTGGGATCTGATTTGTGTCCTCTTTTGTGAAGACAGAACCAAAGTATGTATTCAATTGCTCAGCCATTTCTTTGTCCCTTATTATGCATTCCCCTGTTTCTGTCCACATTCTGTCCACAGGGGGCCCACATTTTTCTTTTCCAATCTCTTTCTCTTCACATATCTATTGAAACTCTTAGTGTCAGTCTTCATGTTCCTTGCAAACTTCCTTTCGTACTGTACTTTCCCCTTCTTAATCAATCCCTTCGTCCTTCTTTGCTGACTTTTAAACTGCTCCCAATCCTTAGACCTATTATTTTTCTTGGCCAATCTGTATGCTTCTTCCTTGGATTGGATACTATTTCAAATTCCTCGATACCATCCAGGACAAAGGAGACCATGTGATTCGTATCCCACCAATCTCCTTCAACATTTACTTCCCTCACCACCTATACACAGTGGCAGTCTAGTGTATGCACTGCAGCAACTCCCCAAGGCTCTTTCCACAGCACCTTCCAAACCCTCAACCTCTAACATCTAGAAGGACAAGGGCAGATTATGCATGGGGACAGCACCACCTGCAAATTCCCCTCCAAGCCACACACCATCCTGACTTGGAAATATATCGCTGTTTCTTCACTGTCACTGGGTTAAAATCCTGGAGCTATCTTCTTAACAGCAAGATAACCGAACCACTCCCTGTGGCAAAATATTACATTCCCCAACAATCCTCCAAATAAAGAAATTTCCACTAACTTCCCCCCTCACTCTCTTAAGTAGCAATTTTAAATTGTCATCCCTTGTCAGTGAAACAATGACCAAGGGAAATAATCTTTTATCTATTCCCTCTATCAAAACACTTAACCATTTGAAAAAATCTGGGTTACATTTTCTGGTAACTTTCTCTTTACTTGAAATAGTCTCAGAATTCAAGGTCTCTCTTCATAACAGTTTTTCCATCAGTGGCACCATACTGCTGAATCCACTTTCCATTCTCTCGGTGGATTTAATGCAGTATCCACAATGGAATGCTAAAATTGCGCACGCAGGGCTGGATAATGCCTCCCCCCCCCCGAAAGGAAAAGAGGCAGTAGGACCCGATTCCAGGTTTCCTGCTCTCATTCCCACTGTGCCATATTTCTAAGAGCGTAGGACAAGGGTTGTGGGCCATGAGCCAACACACAGAAAACCCAATGGCGCTTCTAACATCCCAATGTTCTTCACAGGAGCACCATCCAACAGCATTTTTCACCACAACATCTCAGAGGACGTTAATGTTTGTGTACAATTCTGGTCACCACACTATCTGGAGGACGTGGAGGCTTTGGAGAGGGAACAGAAGAGTTTTACCAGGATGTTGCCTGGTATGGAGGGCATCAGCTATGTGGAGAGGTTGGATAAACTCAGATTGTTTTCACTGGGCCGATGGAGGTTGAGGTGCGACCTGACAGAAGTTTACAAAATTATAGGTGGCATGGACAGAGTGGATAGTCTGAAGCTTTTTCCCAAGGTGGAAAAGTCAATGCCTAGGGGACATGGGTTTAAGGTGCGTGGGATAAAGTTTAGAGGAGATGTGCGAGGCATGTTTTTTTACACAGGAGATGGTGAGTGCCTGGAACTCACTGCTGGGGGAGGTGGTGGAAGCAGGTACTATAGCCATTGGGACAAATACATGAATAGAATGGGAATAGAGGCATACCGACCCCGGAAACGCAGTACATTTAAGTTAGGCGGGCATCATGATCGGCTTGGAGGGCCAAAGGGTGGTCAAAGCTATAGATCACAAGGAGTGTCTCAAAGGAGATGTGGAGAGCTCGAGGAAAGAAAGTTCAGAACTTAATAATAATCTTTATTATTGTCACAAGTAGGCTTACATTAACACTACAATGAAGTTGCTGTGAAAATCCCCCAGTCGCCACACTCAGGCGCCGGATCGGAATTCAGAATGTCCAAATTCCCGAACAGCACTTCTTTCGGGACTTGTGGGCGGAAACCGGATCACCCGGAGGAAACCCATGCAGACACGGGGAGAACATGCAGACTCTGCACAGACAGTGACTCAAGCCAGGAATCGAACCCGGGTCCCTGGAGCTGTGAAGCAACAGTGCTAACCACTGTACCGGCTTAGGTTTATGGCTAAAGGCTTAGGGAAGGCTCGGCTGTCATGGTCAGCTGCTCCACTGTGGAGACGGTGATGCCAGACTTTTGGGAACATTATGAGGTCAAAGGGCACTATATAACATATGCTTACAGCACGCCCATGACTCCGCTGTGGCTGTAGTAATTTGGCTTCAAAGAGGCCACAGTGGCACCCTGGGTTTGGGCTAGAGTGGAGAGGGGGAAGCTGTGCTCGGCATCTTATCCACAATATGGTTGTCATGGCTGAAGTTGTCACTCGATCAAATAAAACCTAAAAAATGTCACGTAAGAACATGGGCGTAATTCTCCTCCCCCCCCCCCCCCCCCCCCCCCCCCCACGCCGGGTGGGAGAATCGCCGGGGCGCCACGCGGGTCCCGCCACGCCGCCCCGGCACCCGCACCCGATTCTCCCACCCCCCCCAAGCCGGCACGACGTGAATCACGGCTGGTCGCTCGGAGAATCGCCGCTCGCTGTTTGTAACGGGCGAGCGGCGATTCTCCGGCCCGGATGGGCCGAGCGGCCTGCCCAACATGACAGGCTCCCACCGGCGCCGTCCACACCTGGTCGCTGCTGGCGGGAACAGCATGGGAATGCTGGGGCATGCGCGGATGACGTCATTTACGCGGCGCCAAGGCCCGGCACGCGTAAATGACGCGGCGCTGCTCCTAGCTCCCTGGGGGGCGGGAGAATAGGGGGCTATTTCACGCCGGCGTGAAACACTCCGGTTTTCATCCGACGTCGACACTTAGGCTCCTGATGGGAGAATTGTGACCCATGTCTCTTTCAATTTTGTTTCAGCAAGAAAGAACATTGAGCTGCTCATGTGTTTAAAAAAAAATCTGTCTGGAAAATCTGAATTCGCAAATTGAATATCAGTAATCTATGTTTGACAGCCTTTGAAATCATTCACTGCTTATAGATGATAAAAGAGTCCAGCATTCCATCTATTCAGAACAGTGTTATTATCATTGTTAATCGTATTAGCATTAACAAGCCCTTAAGAATAAAATAATGATGTAACAATATCTTGTAGGCTAATATAATGACTGTGTATCACATAACAATTGTGCAGCCACAATAATTCATGCTTATTTAGCTTATATATTTATATAGCAGAAAGCTGGAGTAATGAGCGGGGGAGTGTATATCTCCAGGAACAGATTGCCCTTTGTTCACTCCCTCTGATGGAGGATCGCCAGACCTAGGCAGCATTAATTAATTTTGGTCAAATTGATGACAGGCATAACCAATCAATAATGCAGCACTCCACCCAGGCATGACCAATTATGCAACAGCTGACCCAAGTATGTGTAATCAATCTTTTTCTACACCCTTAAGTCAGGAAAGGTGCAGGAGGAATGAAGTTAACGATTAAACCATACAAGGAAGAATAATCATGGCTATGGGATCTTCAATTAGGGGACCAGGACTGGAAGGAAGTTGCTCGTTGCAATTGCTCCAGGCTCTCAATTAGACATTCAAAATTGCTTAATTCTCTGTTGCTTGTGACTGGAAGGGTTTAGTTTTGTGGTGGGCATTTAAAAAAACCGTGTTGAATCGCGTTTGTAGGGTGACAGCCTTGAAAATAATGAAGGATCCAGAGGAGTTCGATTGGAAGATGTGCGCAGGCCCAGAAGATGTAAACCCTGAAATTAGGCACCCATAGAAAAGCTAGAGATCAGACAGATTAATGGAAGTTTCGAGAGAAAGTGAGTTAATTTGGAGAAACTTTTAAGAAAGCAAACTGATTGAGGAGGGTGAGAAAGCTTGTTAACGAACCTGCTTGATATTTCTGTTTGAGGAGATGAGGAATCAATAGGATTTGGGGAAGATTGACAACAGCTTGTATTTATCCAGCGCTGTTAACACAGTGGTTAGCACTGCTGCCTCACAGCACCAGGGACCCGGGTTTGATTCCGATATCGGGCGACTGTGTGGAGTCTGCACGTTCTCCCCACGTCTGCGTGGGTTTCCTCCGGGTGCTCCAGTTTACTCCCACCATCCCAAAGATGTGCAGGTTAGGTTACTCTTTCAGAAGCTCGGTGAAGACTTGATGGGCCGAATGGCCTCCTTCTGTCAGGATTCTACGATTCTATGATCCCAAGATGTCTTGCAGGGGCTCCATCAAAAAACATTTCACATCAGGACATCTTAGGGGATATTAAGGCAGATGACCAAAAGCCTGGTCAAAGCTCTTAAGCAGTGTCTGAAAGAAGCAAAGAGATGTGGGGAGGTTGAGGAACGAATGTCCACAATTTAGATCCGAGGTTGCTGAAGGCATGGAGTGATTAAAATGTCCGATGTGTAAGAGGCCAGGATTGGAGAAGAGCAGTTATCTCGGGTGTTCGTAGAGCTGGAAGAGAATACCAAGATATATAGGAAGGAATAAGGCGAGGGAAGGATTTGAAAGCAAGGCTGAGTTTTTTTTAAATCGAGACATTCCTTAACTAGTAGCCACATAGGTCAGCGATCACTGGAAATCTGGGTGAATGGGACTTTGTGTGAGTTAGGCCAGTTCTCACGTCAGTTCCCTTTTACAGTTCATCTTGATTCATTTGACAGTTGCTTTTGCTAGTTCCAAAGAGCTTTACAGTTATAATTAATTTGCACATTTTTTATACACATTCATACCTAATTTTAGAAATACAAAGGGCACATAGCCTCTCCCAAAGGGTCAGATTCAAATAAGTAGATAACCTCTCCAAAAGGGTACCTTGACTATTCAAATGAATCCATTACAGCCTTGGTCCAAGCATGGACTGAGCCTGAACTCAAGAGGTGAGGTGACAGTGACTGCCCTTGACATCAGGGTCTTATCTGAGCAAGTATGGCATCAAGAAGCCCTCACAAAACTGGAGTCCACAGGAATTGAGGAGGAAACACATCTCTGGTTGGAGTCATACTTAGTACAAAGGAAGATGGTTGGTTGTTGTTGGAGATCAATCCTCTCAGTCACAGCATATCACTGCAGGGGTTCCTCAGGGTAGTGTCCTCGGCCCAACTAACTACTCCATCAAAGATCTCCCCTCCAGCATTAGGTTGGTGACGTTTGCTGCTGATTCCATAATGTTCAGAGTTGTTCAGGACCCCTCAGATGCTGAAGAGGTATGTGCCCAAATGCAGCAAGACCTGGACAATATTAGTGTTTGGGTTGATAACTGGAAAGTAACATTCGTACCACAAGCGACAGGCAATGGCCATCTTCAACAAGAGAGAATCTAACCATTTCCTCATGACATTCAATGGCATTACCAACTTTGAACCCCCCCCCCCACTAACAACATTCTGGGGGCTTACCATTGATCAGAAACTGAACTGGACCAGCCATATAAATATTGTGGCTACAAGAGCAGGTCAGAGATTGGAAATTCTGCAGTGAGTAACTCAACTCCTCAGTCCCCAAAACCTATCCACCATCTTGGGCGGCACGGTAGCACAGTGGTTAACAGAGTTCCTTCACAGCTCCAGGGTCCCAGGTTCGATTCCCAGCATGCGTCACTGTCTGTGTGGAGTCTGCATGTTCTCCCCGTGTCTGCGTGGATTTCCTCCGGGTGCTCCGGTTTCCTCCCACAGTCCAAAGATGTGCAGGTTAGGTGGATTGGCCATGCTAAATTGCCCTTCGTGTCCAAAGAAAAAAGGTTAGATGGGGTTAGGGTGGAGGTGTGGGCTTAGGTCGGGCGATCTTTCCATGGGTTGGTGCAGACTCAATGGGCCGAATGGCCTCCTTCTGCACTGTAAATTCTATGTACAAGGCTCAAGCCAGGATTGTGATGGAATACTCGCCACTTGCCTGGATGGGTGCATCTCCATCAACACTGAAGAAGCTTGACATCATTCAAGGCAAAATAGTCTGCTTGATTGACACCCAATCCGCCTTAAATATTTGCTGCCTCCACCACCGAAACACAATCTACAAGATGCACTGCAACATATTTTCAAGACTCCATCGGCAGCACCTTTCAAAACCCTTGAGCATTACCACCTAGAAGGACAAGGGCCACCGATGCATTGGAACATCACAATCTGGAAGTTCCCCTCCAAGCTACACATCATCCTGACTTGGAAATAGGTTAGTGTTCCTTCACTGTCGCTGGGCCAAATTCCTGGAACTCTCTCCCTAGCACTGACAGTGTACCTACACCGCAGGGATTGCAACTGCTTAAGAAGGCAGCTCGCCACCACCACCTAGGGATGGGCAATAAATGCTGGCCACACCCTGAGAAAGAATTAATTAAAAATAATAAAATATTGGAAGCACGAGTGTGAAAGTTTCTACCATCTGAACAGATGTGATAGGGATGGAGAAACTCAGAGAATGGAAGAGTTCTTTGCAGAAGCAGGGTGTGAGGATGGTAGTCAATATTTCATAACCCTTATCTTCATGTGTTTTAATCTCTCTGCATCCCTGCCCTCACTTTAAGATGAAATGGTGAGTTAGCAATTGAGTGCCAGATCTTTTATTTCTCATCCAACTGAATGTCTTCCAATTGAAGATTTACAAGGTTATGTTATTTATCCAAACAAGTGGATCATTGGTCCCCACATTCACAACCAGCCAGAAATGCTACTGAAATAATAATGGTAAGAAGTCTTACAACACCAGGTTAAAGTCCAACAGGTTTGTTTCGATGTCACTAGCTTTCGGAGCACTGCTCCTTCCTCAGGTGAATGACGAGGTATGTTCCAGAAACATATATGTAGACAGATTCAATGTTGCCAGACAATGCTTGGAATATGAGCATCAGCAGGTGATTAAACCTTTACAGATCCAGAGATGGGGTAACCCCAGGTTAAAGAGGTGTGAATTGCATCAAGCCAGGACAGTTGGTAGGATTTCGCAGGCCACTCACTCATGGTCTAACCAAGGTCTTGTACAGTTGCAGCATAACTTTACGGCTCTTAAACTCAACCCCCCTGTTAATAAATGCTAACACACTATAGGCTTTCTTCACGGCTCTATCCACTTGGGTGGCAACTTTCAGAGATCTATGGACATGAACTCCGAGATCTCTCTGCTCCTCCACATTCCTCAGAACCCTGCCGTTAACCCTGGAATTCGCATTCAAATTTGTCCTCCCAAAATGAATCACCGCACACTTATCAGGGTTAAACTCCACCTGCCACTTCTCTTTTGGGAGAAAACCAGATCACCCGGAGGAAACCCACGCAGACACGGGGAGAACGTGCAGACTCCACACAGACAGTGACCCAAGCCAGGAATCAAACCTGGGACCCTGGAACTGTGAAGCAACAGTGGTACCCACTGTGCTACCGTGCCACCCAAGATGGTGGATAGGTTTTGGGGACTAAGGAGTTGAGTTACTCACTGCAGAATTTCCAATCATAGAACCATAGAATCTCTACAGTGCTGAAGGAGGTCATTCAGCCCATCAAGCTTGCACCGACCCTCTGAAAGAGCATCCCACCTAGGCCCACTCCCCATAACCCAATCTAACCTGTAAAGCTTTGGACACTAAGAAACAATTAGAAATGGCCAATCCACCTAACCTGCACATCTTTGGACTGTGGGAGGATACCGAAGCACCCGGAAGAAACCTACTCAGACACAGGGAGAACGTGCAGACTCCGCACAGACAGTCACCCGAGGCCAGAATTGAACCCGGGTCCCTGGAGCTGCGAAACAGCAGTGCTAACCACTGTGCCACCGGGCGAAGGTGACTCTATCCCAAACATTTGATGATACAAATAATGTTGATTTCAATAATCTAATTGAGTGCTGGAACAGGCATGAGGGACTCTACTTCTGTTCTTATGGGAGAAGCAGAAAAACATAGGGCGGGGTTTTCAGGCCTATGCTATTTGTTCTCTGAGATACACGATGCTGGGTGGTTGTCGAAGAGGACAACCTGCTTTCCTCCGCATCAGTGACACTGCTCACTGTGGCACTTGCCATTCATCCACAAGCGTTGTGAGACACCTCTGGGGGATACTTCAAATGTTTCTTCAGTTACTAACTGTCCTCTTTTTGACCCTCCAATTGCAGGGTGATAGCAGGAAGCTCGAGGATGCCAGCATCTACCTCAGTAACCTATCCTGCAAACAGATGGCTGATCAGAAGCTCAATTTGGGTTCTTCATTCAGAAGCAGCAGCGGAGGACACCCCATCTGCTCAAGGGACAGCTTCCAGATTTCCACCCTCGTCTGTTCGACCAAGCTCACACAGAACGGTAACGCTTTGGATCAAAACAATTTAGAAAGCACCGTTTTGGCCTCGGGGGTTTGGGGTCCAACCCGCGACAGCACACTTTCGGGAAGGTGTGAAAGAGCTAGAGGGGGTGCAGAAACAAGTTACAGGAATGCGCCCAAGGATGAGTGACTTCGGATATGTGGATAGATTAGAGAAACTCGGATTGTCGTCCTCAGAGAAGAGATGTTTGAGAGGAGATTTGATTGAGGTTTTCATAATCATGATGGTTCTCAACAGTTTAGATGGGGACAAACTTTGCCATTGAGGTAAAGGTTGAGAAGCAGAGGACACATTTAAAGTAATAAAAACAGATCATGCTGGAGGGAAAAGTGGAGGTGGGTCAGCAGGAATGGCAGGGGGTGGCTCTCAGTGAGCATTCCCCTTCCCAGTGCCCAGTCCCTCAATCAGGCACGAAGTGAATGTGATGAATGGTTACTGTACCCTTAACACCATGTAGGTGATGCCCCTTTAAGACTGGGTTTGGAACCCTGGAGGACTCCACCTCCGGCTCCGCCCACCAGGGAGCCATATATAAGGTGACGCCCTGTAGGTGGCACTCAGTAAGCACACGTCTCGTTCACTGACGAGTTCTCTGCTTATTAAAGCCTTCATTTACCATTCTTGTGTAGTTATTGAGGGTTCTACAGTGAACAAGGGACTCTCCTGGCAACAAATGCTTTTTGGCGGATGCCCCACCCAACATTAATTGACTACCAGGGCAGCACGGTAGCATTGTGGATAGCACAATTGCTTCACAGCACCAGGGTCCCAGGTTCGATTCCGGCTTGGGTCACTGTCTGTGCGGAGTCTGCACATCCTCCCCGTGTGTGTGGGTTTCCTCCGGGTGCTCCGGTTTCCTCCCACAGTCCAAAGATGTGCAGGTTAGGTGGATTGGCCATGATAAATTGCCCTTAATGTCCAAAATTGCCCTTAGTGTTGGGTGGGGTTACTGGGTTATGGGGATAGGGTGGAGGTGTTGACCTTGGGTAGGGTGCTCTTTCCAAGAGCCAGTGCAGACTCGATGGGCCGAATGGCCTCCTTCTGCACTGTAAATTCTATGATAATCTATGAAACCATTAGCTGTCCACTTTAGGGCCTCAACTGTGGGTGGAGCTGAAGGATGCACATAATCGGAGTAAAGGCAGGAAGGCAACAGAGTCACCACCTGTCACCTCTACCTGCTCTTATACCCCCCAGGACTGCAAACTCACCTATCCATTTACTCTGCCTCTCTTCGCTGATGCTGTCTGATCTGCAAATTTCCACATCTGCAGTATTCTGCTTTTGTATTAGTGTCACATTTAAAGTCGCAAAGAGTTAAAGGTGACAAATAAAAACATTTTAAAGCAGTGAGTGGTTAGGATCTCAAATGCACTGCCTCACGATGTGGTGGAGGCAGATTCAACCAAGTAGGGATGTTTTGCTACAGTTTTACAGAGTGTTGGTGAGACCACATCTGGAGTATTGAACAGTTTTCATAAAACCACGGCAGCGCAGAGGGACGCCATTCGGCCCATCGAGTCTGCACTGATCCACCAAAAGAGGACTCCACCCGGGTCCACTCCCGCGTCCACCCCATCCTATCCCCATAAACTAACAGGCACATTCCTGGACATTTAGCATAGCCAATCCAACTAACCCGCACTTCTTTGGAATGTGGGAGGAAAACAGAGCATCCTAAGGAAACCCACGCAGGCACGGGGAGAATGTGCAAACTCCACACAGACAGTCACCTAAAGCTGAAATCAAATCTGGGTCCCTGGCACTGTGAGGCACAGAGATAGTCACCATTCCACACTAATAATCTAAATAATTAGGAGCAGTTCAGAGAAAATTCACTCGACCGATACCAGGGATGGGAGGGGTTATGTTATGGGGAATGGTAAACAGGCTGGGCTTGTATTCATTGGAGTTTCAAAATTGAGAGGTGATCTTATTGAAACATATAAGATTCTGAGGGTGGACAACATGGTGGATGCTGTAAGATGTGTTTTCCCTTGTGAGACTGACGAGAATGAGGGGGCACAGTTTAAAAATAAGGGGCGGGATTCTCCGATCCCCCGCCAGGTCGGAGAATCGCCGGGTGGCGGCGTGAATCCCACCCTGATGCTGGCTGCCGAATTCTCCGGCGCCGGGGTTTTGGCGGGGGCGGGAATTGCGCCATGCCACTCGGCGGTCGCGGGCAGCGGCCGCCCCCGGCGATTCTCGGGCCCGCGATGGGCCGAGCGGCCGCCCGTTTTTGGCCGGTCCCGCCGGTGTTAATCAAACCAGGTCCGAACCGGCGGGGCCTGGCTCTGCGGGCGGCCTGCGGGGGATCTGGCCCTGGGGGGTGCCCCCATGGTGGCCTGGCCCGCAATCGGGGCCCACCGATCCATGGGCTGGCCTGTGCCGTGGGGGCACTCTTTTCCTCCGCGCTGGCTGCTGTCAACCTCCGCCATGGCCGGCGCGGAGAAGAACCTCCCTGCGCATGCGCTGGGATGATGCCAGCACACGTTGGCGCTCCCGCGCATGCGCCAACTCGCGCCGGACGGTGGAGGCCCTTCAGCGCCGGCCGGTGCACCGCCAAGCCCTTCCGCGCCAGCTGGCGCGTCGCCAACCCCGCCAGCGATGGCCTAGCCCCTGAAGGTGGGAAGGATTCCTCACCTTCCGGGCGGTCCGACGCCGGAGTGGTTCACGCCACTCCTCGGCAGCGGGACGGCCCGCCCCGCCGGGTAGGGGAGAATCCCGCTCAAGGGGTCTTCATTTAAGATGTAGATGAGGTGAATCTTTCTCTCCGTGGGTCATTATCTTGTGAAATGTTCTTCCCAGAGAGCAGTAAAACACGGCATTGAATATTTTAAAGATCGAGGCAGGCAGACTCTTGACTAACAAGGGAAGCAAAGGTTATTGGGGGGTAGGAAGGAAAGTGGATTTGAGCCCATAATCAGATCAATCATGATCTGATTGAATGGTGGAGCAGACTCACAGGGCCCGATGGCCTCCTCCTTCTCCTGATTTGGATGTTTGTGTGTTCAATCATAGCTTTCAAAAGGGAATGGGAGAAGCATCTGACTGGAAACAAAATGTCGGGCTACAAGAAAAGGTGTGGGATTAGCTCAGATGCGCCCATAGAGAGCCAGCACGGGCCTGATGAGTGGAATGCCCCCCCCCCCCCCCCTTCTGTCCTGTAATCATTCTCGGGGCTGAATTTTCATGAGTAGCTCACCATTCAATAATAATTTTTTAAAATAATAATAATAATCTTTATTGTCACAAGTAGGCTTACATTAACACTGCAATGAAGTTACTGTGAAAAGCCTCTAGTAACATTCCGGCGCCTGTTCGGATACACTGAGGGAGAATTCAGAATGTCTAATTCACCTAACAGCACGACTTTTGGGACTTGTGGGAGGAAACCAGAGCACCCGGAGGAAACCCACGCAGACACAGGGAAAACATGCAGACTCGACACAGACAATGACTCAAGCCAGGCAGCATGGTAGCATATTGGTTAGCACAATTGCTTCACAGCTCCAGGGTCCCAGGTTCGATTCCCAGCTTGGGTCACTGGCTATGCGGAGTCTGCATATCCTCCCCGTGTGTGCGTGGGTTTCCTCCGGGTGCTCCGGTTTCCTCCCACAGTCCAAAGATGTGCAGGTTAGGTGGATTGGCCATGATAAATTGCCCTTCATGTCCAAAATTGCCCTTAGTGTTGGGTGGGGTTACTGGGTTATGGGGATAGGGTGGAGGTGTGGGCTTGGGTAGGGTGCTCTTTGCAAGAGCTGGTGCAGACTCGATGGGCTGAATGGCCTCCTTCTGCACTGTAAATTCTATGATTCTATGAAGCCGAGAATCGAACCTGGGAGCTGTGAAACAACAGTGCTACCCACTGTGCTACCGTGCTGCCGATTGCTGACAGTGCAGTGCTGACAGCTGACAGTACACGGTACAGGTGGGAGCAAGATGGCGCTGGAGCGTGGTGACTCTCTGCAAGCTCTCCCGAACTGATCCTCTTTTTACTTATCTTACAATCGCTCTAATCCTTTAAAATGTAATTCTAAGACTAACATTATTACTAACCTCTCTCTTTTATGCTTCACCTGATGCCGGTGTTTATGTAGTTACGTTGTGTACCTTGTGTTGTCCTATTATGTATTTTCTTTTCTTTTCATGTACTTAATGATCTGTTGAGCTGCTCGCAGAAAAATACTTTTCACTGTACCTCGATGCATGTGACAATAAACAAAATCCAATCCAAATCCACTCCAGTGCCCTCAATTCCCTCTTTCTCCTGATGTAATTCTAAGCGTCTCTCAAACCCATTTTGTTATATTATTTACTACAATGCTTTTCCCTGTAACTCACTCCATTTGTGTTAATGTCATTTATATTCCTATAAAATCAAATTTTATGACAGTGCATAAAAAGAGTGATATAGATTAAAGAGTTCATTGTCTTCTGTTTGGTAAATGCTTTTGTTTGGTGAGACAGAGGTGTTGTTGTACATCATTTGCATGACATTAATGCACATACAGGCATCAAAGTTATTCCTTTTGAAGTGAAGTTCTATGCCTGCAAGCTAAGCTAAAAAGGATCAGCACCACCGAATCAGATGAGAAAATGTTTCACCCAAGGGTGGTGGGGATCTGAAACTTACTGCCTGAAAGGTGGGGGAGGCGGAGACCCACATTGCATTGAAGAAGTACTTGAATGCACACTTGGATTGGGTTTGCTTCATTATCGCATGTATCGAGGTACAGTGAAAAGTATTGTTCTATGTAGAGTCCAGATAGATCATTCCATATATGAAAAGAAAACTTTGCACTTACAGAAATACACAATGTAAATACATAGGCACAGGCAATGGGTGAGCATATGGAGTGTAGAACTACTCAGTAGAGAAGATGTGTGAAGATCCCGTATCAGCCTCCCCGAACAGGTGCCGGAATGTGGCGACCAGGGGCTTTTCACAGTAACTTCATTTGAAGCCTACTTGTGACAATAAGCGATTCTCATTTCATTTTCATTTCAAGAGATCAGTTCAGTCCACAAGGGTGTCATTCAGCAGTCTGGTAACAGCGGGGAAGGAGCTGTTTTTGAATCTGTTCGTGCATGTTCGCAGATTTTTGTATCTCCTGCCCGATGGAAGAAGTTGGAAGAGCGAATAACCCAGGTGGGAGGGGTCTTTGATTATGCTGCCCGCTTTCCCCAGGCAGCGGGGGGTGTAGATGGAGTCAATGGATGGGAGGCGGGTTTGCGTGATGGACTGGGCGGTGTTCACGACTCTCTGTAGTTTCTTGCGGTCTTGGGCCGAGCAGTTGCCATACCTGGCTGTGATGCAGCCTGATAGGATGCTTTCTATGGTGCATCTGTAAAAATTGGTAAAAGTCAATGTGAACATGCCGAATTCCCTTAGTTTCCTGAGGATGTATAGGCACTGTTGTGCTTTCTTGTGTTGCTCTCTTTGGTTGTTTCTAAATATGGCGGTCAACATAGTCGCCTTCCTTAATTCTAATTACTTTTGCTTTAGAGTCGCCAGGTATTTTTCGATACCGCCACAAGGCTCAAACCCAAATACTGATCAAAGAATTGGTACACCAGTTCGTTAGTTCAAAGTCAATAGTATTTATTTACACACACAGCAATATCTGCTCATGCACGAAATACTACAGACTAAACTATCACTACTGCTAAAGCCGATACTTAGCTTCGGGCGCCCACTCAGTCAGAGGAACAATGGCCGTTGTTCAGTTCTGAGGCTGCTGGGGTCGAAGTGGTAGAGGGGAACAGCTAAGGTCGTCCGTCTGGTAGCGAGCGTTGACCTTGGACTGACTTGCTTCTGGTGCAGCTGGTGGACAGGTCTCTCTGCTGTGAGAGCCAAGTCCAAGAGAGCGATTCTCTCTTGGGGCTTTCTTCTTATACCCAAAGGGGGCTTCGCGTGCTTTAGGGCAGGCCATGAACTTGGCCCCAATGAATTGGGCCATTTCTTGATCATTCGCATTGATCCTGGGGTGGGTGCCCTGATGGCTGGGCGTTTCCTCGGTGGCCGTTGGCCTGGCTTTGTTTTCTGCTTTCGGTTTGGGGAACTGGCGCCGTGAGGTCTGGGGCCAGATCGGTTACTTAAGTATCTCCCTTTGTTCCCGGAGATGGGCCATCCATATGCTAATGGGCCTACAGTTTCAGTCATGTCTGGGAGCTGTGGCTCCAATATGCAGACAGGCTCTGTGCCTGCTTGCTTTCTTAGCATTGTCCATATTTCCCTGCAATCTTTGCAAATGTCTATTTTGTATTCTGGAAGTGGCCATCCCAGATGGCTACTCTTGGTCAAAGTGTCGACATGGGTGGACCAGGGCAGATTGTTGGTGATGTGCACCCCTAGGAATTTGAAGCTGTTAACCATCTCCATCTGATGCAGAAAGGAGTGTGTGCAGTACTTTGCTTTCTGAAGTCAACTTGTGGTCCCACCCACCCACGGTGCTGCTAAAAGCCACGGCAGGACTGGATTTAGAAAGTGGGATTATGTTGGATAATTCATTCTTGCTGGCCACAGACGTGATGGGCCAAGTTACCTCCTTCTCAGCTATCAACCTCCCTGATTCTATGACTCGAAAGAAAGGAAGAACGTGGGCACGATTCTCCCGAATGATGACAAAGTGCTCCTCCCAAAAGAGAAAACTGGTGTTGTTCTCACTGGCGTTGGGAGCAAACCTGCATGTGCCATTTTGTTTGATCACGATCAGGCCTTTTGGACCATTCCACGGCACGGAGGATTGGGGTTTTTGCTGGACATGTTCCAGTCCTCCGAGATCTTTGAAAAGAGTGCCCTGATGTCAAAATGCTGTTGCTGCCTACTCAGATTGCTGGCACGGATCCCTACCCTAATTCTGGTAAAGGCCCCCCTCTCAGTCCCCGCCTCCCCTTCAGCTCCCCCTTGATTCCCCCCTCAACCCCTCAGTCCCCCCTTCAGGCCCTTCCACTTGGCTGTGCCAACCTGGCATCTTACACTCTAAGGGGTGGCGAGGGGGTGAGTACTCTTCCTCCATTTGCCTCCATTTGCCGATAGGTTTTCCTTAATGAGGGGGGGGGGGTGGTTGAGGGGACTTATCCTGCATGGGAGGGGCTCAGATCTGGGGTCTTTCCTCAGATCGGGTTGTTTGTCTGGTTTTCCCATCTGCAGCCTTTAATCCTTTTAAACAGTCTGCCAAGTTCAAAGATGTGGGATGAAAGTAAAAGTATTCCTTTTAATGTGGTGGAAGCCTTTGAAGTGGTTTTCTCACAGTCAGTTTCATTTCCTTTTAAACTTTTGAATCCTATCTGCAAGCTTAGAAACCTAAAAACCAAGAACTACATTGTTACATTCAATTTCATGGACCATTGCCTTTTGAAATGCTTTTGCTTGATAGGTCCAGGCAGTTTCAAACGTAAAATTACCATTGTTTATTTATATTGCTCTACAGAGGTCTATTAACTCTGAGGAGCAGCTGTTTCTCTCACCGCGGTTTTTTAAACAGGTTGCCTCTTTGTTCTCAAGAGCTTTCAGGTGCTGAGAACATAGAAAGAGCCTATTTTTAAAAACTACGATTAAAGAACAGTTCTTTCCCTGAGTTAGTGGAACGTCTGTGTAGACCTATATAAATAAACAACCTTAAACTTTCCTTTGAAACTGCCTGGACCTGTCAATCAAATAGTTTGTAAACGGCAATGATTATATTGAATGTAAATAATGCAGTTAAAAGCTTTTAGGCTTCTGGGTATGCAAACAGACTAGAAAAAGTTAAATGACAATGAAATTGACTGTTAAAAAAACTTCAAAAAGGTTCTGATCACATTAAAGAGAATACATTTACCTTCATCTCACAGATCTTTGAACTTGACATACTGGCAAACTGTTCAAGGGGTTCAAAGGCTGCAGCTGGGAACAGCAGCCAAACAAACCCCATCCTAGGAAAGACCTCAGACCTGATCTCCTTCAGCTCAGCACAAGTCTTCCTGAATCCCCCTCCCATGAAGGGCCCCCCACAGCACCCTCGAGGCGATTGTAGGGAGGGTACCCAGGGTACTCACCCCCTTGTCATCCCTTAGACTGCAAGCCGCCCGGGTCCCCTTTTCTCAGGACCTGCACCAATTCACCCAGCTGGTAGTGGTGGAGCATTCCAGGAGTCAGGAGAATCAGGCGTCCTGCTGGAAATTAGGTTCAAAGCAGCTCCATTGAGCTATTAGCATGTTCACACTGGGACTGGGTGGGAGCCTCGGCGGAGAGATCGGGGCAGGTTGAGAGACTCACAGCGGGCTTCGTGAAACCTGTTTTTGGCCTGACATCCGATTCACCGGGCAGGCAGGCTGCCCCGGAGAGTCCCAGCCCATGTGTCTATGAAACACCTTTACATCAGGACTTTACATCACAAGGTCCTGCAGATAACAATGAGATAAAGGAAATGACAAGCTAATTTGTTTTTTTGACAGTGTTTGTTCAGGAAGAAGTGTTGACCATGACCACGTGTATTTTCCTTGAGCCTTTTGTCTGACCCGTCCAGAGGTCCAGCTGATTAATTAGGTCCACTTGCTGTGAATTAAGACATGGGTAGCAGACTTTTGGATGGCTTTAAGTTTACAGAGGTGGAATGTGGGAGAGCAGCCAGGTATGTAATGGAATTGTCGAATCGGGAGGTGACGTTGGCAGGACCGAGATTTCAGCCCCAGGCGCACAGACACAGGCGAGAGGCCGGATAATGTAACGTAAGTGGAAACAGGCAGTCTTAATGATAGCACAGACATGAGTCCAAAGATATGCAGGTTAGGGTGGATTGGCCATGCTAAATTGCGTTAGTGTCCAAAAAGGGTAGGTGGGGTTACAGGGATAGGGTAGAGGTGTGGGTTAGATAGGGTGCTCCTTCCAAGGGCCGGTGCAGACCCGAAGAGCTAAATGGCCTCCTTCTGCATTGTAAATTCTATGAATAGGGTGGGTGGGATTCAGGATCAGGTAATAATAATCGTTTATCAGTGTCACGAGTAGGCTTACATTAACACTGCAATGAAGATTCTGTGAAAATAGTAGGATCGGGTAGGTCTGATCCACGACACTGTTGTGGGGGTGAGTCCGATCCCGGGGGGAAGTCCCATTACATTTTCCCAGTATACGTTGTATGATTATCATAGAATTTACAGTGCAGAAGGAGGCCATTCGGCCCATCGAGTCTTCACCGGCTCTTGGAAAGAGCACCCTACCCAAGGTCAACACCTCCACCCTATCCCCGTAACTCAGTAACCCCACCCAACACTATGGGCAATTTTTGGACACTAAGGGCAATTTATCATGGCCAATCCAGCTAACCTGCACATCTTTGGACTGTGGGAGGAAACCGGAGCACCTGGAGGAAACCCACGCACACACGGGGAGGCTGTGCAGACTCCGCACAGACAGTGACCCAAGCTGGGAATCGAACCTGGGACCCTGGAGCTGTGAAGCAATTGTGCTATCCACAATGCTACTGTGCTGCCCTAAATGGGAGTATGGGAGTAGCTCTGATGGTGGGGCTGTCAGGAAGCACTCATAATACACCTGACCCACACCCACAAGCAGTGCTGTAAAGGCACACACCTACTCCTGAAGCTGTCTGCACCCACCCACTCCCCACTCTCCCACCCCACGTTATTGGTTACAGGGCACTGTGGAACCAGTGAGATAGGGTAACTGAGAGGCTGCCGGTTTCAATAAAAGATTTGCATTTCCAAATCATCTCCTAGGAACAGGTTCTATGCCCATTCTCCTTATCCTGCCTCTCGAAGTGGGCGGGTTGGAGATTTT
Source organism: Scyliorhinus torazame (assembly GCF_047496885.1). Taxonomy (NCBI): domain Eukaryota; kingdom Metazoa; phylum Chordata; class Chondrichthyes; order Carcharhiniformes; family Scyliorhinidae; genus Scyliorhinus; species Scyliorhinus torazame. Next base: position 335,074,562 of record NC_092709.1, read on the forward strand.
GTTTATTTCAACCTCTGACCCAATCATAACCGAGCCATGTTTTGAGTGTTAAAATCCAGTTCTTTATTGACAGGGAAAAACTTGGTTCACCATCTAGGTTGCAAAATGGGGCCACCAACAATGTGCAGCAATGAAGTACGGATTTTGATTATATACTCAAGACCCACAAAAAGGATTCAACCCACAGCTTATTGACTCAGTGTCATGATTCTCTCACTGAACCAGACACAGTTAGCAAACTAGTTCCCTCTTTGGGTAAATGCAACCTTAGAAACACTTTCTGGGAAGAAGTATGGGGGCACAGTGGTTAGCTCTGCTGCCTCATCCGGATTCAATTCCTGCCTCGGGTGACTGTGTGGAGTTTGCACTTTCTCCCCGTGTCTGCGTGGGTTTCCTCCGAGATGCTCCAGTTTTCTCCCACAGTCCAAATATGTGCAGGTTAGATGGGGTTATGGGATTATGGGGACAGAGTGGGGCAGTGCTCTTTCAGAGGGTCGGTGCAGACTCGATGGGCCGAATAACTTTCTTCTTCACTGTCGGAATTCTATGGTATATAGTTCTTTATTCAACCTATTTCAATCAAAATTAGTGAGCAAACCTCAACTTCATCGAGCGTTTCTTAAGATATTCAAGCTGTGGGACCAGTCACGTGCACTGCAATGGTCTTGTTTGATTCTGCACACCACTATGTTCTGGTAACTGTGTTTGGGATTCACCAGCATTGAATGAAACACAGGTTTCCATTTCTCCTATCTTACAGCACAAATTGGGATGACTCTTAGGAAAGGATGGACTGAGGAATACATCTTGCATCTCATCAAGGCCATATTCTTTGCGCGTCCCCTGTTCCACCATTGACAATGGCTCCATTAGTCATTGTACTCCTTCTCTCCTTCTCTCACCTCCTCTCACTGCATCTACCTCGCCACTTACTTATTAATGTGGTACATACCTTACTCAACTATGTTTTAGCAAATTCAACCATATTAGCTATTTTATCGCAACCAAATGTCAATGTTGGATAAGGTATTATCCTCGGGCATGATATTATTGTCAAATTATTTTGATTTAGTTTATTTTTCTATTTTGTTCCAGAGCTTTTTGTTTATAAATAATAAATATAGCTGCTCATCTACATAATAAAGCAATTGCATCAAATAGGCCTTTGCCCTGAATGGAATGTATTCATACACGGCAAAGCTCTTTAACGTTGCGTTCAATTTGATGGGTGGAACATCTCCAAGTTGATTATAACCCCGTGGTGTTTTCTTTCATTAGGCCTGGAATTCAGAACAAGTGGATTTAGTTCCCAGCCTGCACAAAGCTGCAATTTGTGATTTTAATTTTTTTCCTCTGCTTTCTTCACGATTCAGTGGATCTCTTGGGCCTCTTGAAATGGCGTTCCAACACTAGTGCACTGAACGAGAATCTGAAAAAGCTGATGAAGGTGGACGGAGGGGAAGTGGTCAAGGTGAGTGTCAGTGAGAGAAGCTAAGGTAAATGGTTTGTTTCTAATTTCATGGGCACTCTCACCGGGCTGAGCAGAGGCCTGGTGGCGCAATGGTAGGGTCCCTACTGTTGGACCAGAAGCTCAAGGTTCGGGTCCAACGCCATGAACTGTTGGCGATAGAACGAATGTTCGTAATGAAGGTCAGCGAGACTGACAATCAGCCTGGGAATCCTTCTGCCACTTTTTCCCAAAGGGATAATAAAAAAGAAGATGGTGCAGGTGTGAGGATACACTTAAAAGAAAACTGAGGTGAGCAAAGCTGGAAAATAGCAAAATATATGCCCCAACTTGCCATGCTGTGCTGGTAAATGTGCTTCCCTGCCCCCATGAGTTTATGATTGATTATCCCACCTATTCTGCTTTGGGTTCAGGTCACACTCGAGACCTGAGCGCCAAAATCTAGGATGACACTCCCAGTACTGATGGAGTTTTGGAGCTGCCGTCTCTCAGATGTGGCATTAAGGCAAGGCCCCCTTTGTTCTCTCAGGCCGATGTAAAAGACACTGGGCGGCAGCACGGCGGCGCAGTGGGTTAGCCCTGTTGCCTCACGGCGCCGAGGTCCCAGGTTCGATCCCAGCTCTGGGTCACTGTCCGTGTGGAGTTTGCACATCCTCCCCGTGTTTGCGTGGGTTTTGCCCCCACAACCCAAAGATGAGCAGGCTAGGTGGATTGGCCACGCTAAATTGCCCCTTAATTGGAAAACATTTATTGGGTACTCTAAATTTTTTTTTAAATTTAAAAATTAAAAGTAAAAGACTGGGGCACCATTTGTGGGAGCTTGCACTGCACAAAAGGCTGCCTCATTTCCTGCAGTGTGATGGTGACTGCCCGACAAATCGACATGATGGTTCTCAAGCATTGTAGGATGTCCTGAGGTCATAAAATGTAAAAATAAGGCATTCTTTATTTTGGTGAATAATTGATGCTGGGCTTTTTTTTTCAAAATAATGCATACATTTTTCAGTATTTTCACCGCATCTTCCCCTTCAGTCATGCATAGGCACAAAGGGCTGCTGTGCATTAAGATTCTATGATTCTATGAAATGCTGGAGGTAAAGGTGAGGTTAAGATTGAGTGAAAAATGTTTGTTAGACCTAATAACCTGGCTGAAAATGCTCATATTTCTCACATAATAGCGCCGCTAATTGGCAGATAACATTTTATGGACTATTCAGGTGGAAAAGTAACATTTATTTTCTAGCACACGAGAGTTGTTATGGATTCAAGGACATGTTTATCAGGTATGTGTGTGTGTGGAGAAAAGGACAGTGATGCAATCGATCAAGCATGATTGCCCACGAAAGTGCTGGCTGGCATTTAATGTGACACTGAGAACTCCACTTGTAGTTCAATTCGGTCAAGAGCTGCAGTGTGGATTCTTATCTGGTTCAGCAAGATGACGGAACGGCACACCTGCAGATTTTAGTTACTTTAAACCATCTGTCTTTGCGCTTGTTCAAGGGGCCTTAAGAAGGTTTTGAAGTTGGAAGGTCAGTTCATCCTTTGGCACAGTAGAGGTGGGGGAGGGGAGTTTAATTCCACAATGTATTCCAATCTTAGGGCCATGGAACAGTTGTAGCACAGGAGGAGGCCAATCACCCCGTTGCGCCTTTTTCCGACTTCCTCCAGCAGCGACTCACATAGTCCAATCCCTGCACCTCTTCCTGTAGCTGTGACAATTTTTCTCTTCAGGTACTTAATGACACAATTTCCTTTTTTTGTTTAAATAATTTAGAGTACCCAATTCATTTTTTTCCAATTAAGGGGCAATTTAGCGTAGCCAATTCACCTACCCTGCACATCTTTTGGGTAGTGGGGGCGAAACCCACGCAAACACGGGGAGAATGCGCAAACTCCACACGGACAGTGACCCAGAGCCGGGATTGAACCTGGGACCTCGGCGCCGTGAGGCAACAGGGTGAACCCACTGCGCCACCGTGCTGCCCTACATAATTTGTTTTTGAAGGCCACACTTGAACGTGCCTCCACCACACTCTCAGACAGTGCATTCCAGATCATTCATAGAATCATAGAATCATGGAAAGAGCACCCCACTTAAGGCCACGCCTCCACCCTCTTCCCATAGCCCAGTAACCCTACCTAACCTTTTTGGACACTAATTGGCAATTGATCATGGCCAATCTACCTAACCTGCACATCTTTGGACTGTGGGAGGAAACCAGAGCACCCGGAGGAAACCCACGCAGCCACAGGAAGAACATGCAGACTCCGCACAGACAGTGACCCAAGCCGGGAATCGAACCTGGGACCCTGGAGCACTGAAGCAACAGTGATAACCACTGTGCTACCGTGCTGCCTACTCACTGTGTGAAAAGGGTTTTCCTCACCTAACTGTGGTGAGGGTAGTATATGCACCGAGAATCTGATCGTGTTGTACCAAGTTTGAGCCATGTCTCAGTTGGTAGCACATCGATCTTTGAATTGGAGGTTGTGAATTCAGACCCCATCCCAGGCACAAATTAGAGTCATTGAGCAATAGAGTCATAGAGTTGCGCAGTAGGGAAAGAGGCCCTTCGGCCTATTGCGTCCGCCATCAAGCTCCTAACTCTTGCAACTGTGTCCTTATTTAATCTCCTTACTTGAGAAAGGATGTACTGGCACTGGAGGGGATGCAGATGAGATTCACTAGATTGATTCTGGAGTTGAGAGGATTGGCTTATGAGGAGAGATTGAGTAGACTGGGATTATACTCATTGGAATTTAGAAGAATGAGGGGCGGCCTTATCGTAACATATAAATTTATGAAGGGAACAGATAAGATTGAAGCAGGGAGGCTGCTTTCACTGGCGGGTGAGACTAGAACTAGGGGAAAAGCCTCAAAATGAGGGGGCGCAGATTTAGGATTGAGTTGAGGGGGAACATCTTCACCCAAAGGGTCGTGAACCTGTGGAATTCCCTGCCCAGTGAAGCAGTTGAGGCTCCCTCGGTGAATGTTTTTACGGTAAAGATAGAAAGATTTTTGAACAGTAAAGGAATTCAGGGTGAGCAGTCGGGTAAGTGGAGCTGAGTCCACAAAAGATCAGCCATGATATCTCATTGAATGGTGGAGTAGGCTCGAGGGGCCAGATGGCTTCCTCCTGCTCCTAGCTCTTATGTTCGTATAATCCCATTTTTCAGCAGTTGGCCGTTAGGCTTACCCTCGGCTGATGCCCCCAGTGCAGTTTTGAGACAAATTCAAGATGAAAAGTTCAACTGAAGACGCTCCCCCCCACCCCCCTCGAATGACCTTTCAGGAGAAGGTAAAAGATCCCAATAAATTATTTTGAAGAAAACCAAGGAAGTTCTTCTACACTGTCCCAGCAAACCTTTGACCCCCAGTCAGCATCACTGAAAAGGGATTATCTTGTCATTATCTTTGCGCTGCTTGTCGCCTTTTGCGGGGAAGCAAATGAGCCGCTGATTTTCCAACTTTACAACACTTCACGAATAGCTCCACTGGCTGCTAAACCCTGAGAAATATTGCCCAATCGTCAACTGAAAATATGTACACGTTACCACAGTTCCCAGAGGACCAGAGGCTGCTCTCCCCTTTGAGAACTGACTGGTGGTGATTTAACCTGGGGGTCATCACACCTCTGGCGAGGGCAAGGTTGAGAAGGCGGGGCCTTCACCAATAACCTCAGCCGGTACATGGGAGTTGAACCCGCGTGGTTGGTGTGGTTCCCCACGGATCATCCAGTACTCTCGAGTGAAATGGAGCTCAGGTTAGATGCCCTTCATGGGCAGGACCCAGATGGTGACACCTCAGAAGATCTGGCTAGATGCTGCGAGGCGCAACGGCTGTCAGAGGTCCAGGGGTGGGTGGGGGTGGAGGCATCTCTCAGCATCTACCAGCTGGTGGACCATGCCCTGTATTCTGTGAGGACAGATTTCCACTATCTTTTGGGTGCTTCTTAACATTACCCCTCAACAGTTCACGTACCAGCCTCCCCGAACAGGCGCCGGAAAGTGGCGACCAGGGGCTTTTCACAGTAACTTCATTTGAAGCCTACTCGTGACAATAAGCGATATTCATTCATTCATTCATTCAACTGCCTCCCTCGAATTTTAAGGTTTTGTTTGATCTGGACTCTTCCCAGCAGTAAAAAACGTTTTTCTTCATCCAAGCCGTTAACCCCTTTATTCATCTCGAACACCTCAGTTGGATCACCCGTTCATCTGCTACACTCAAGGGAACACAAGCTGAGTGCAGACAAAAACTAAATGCTGAAGATGCTGGATGTTTGAAATAGAAATTGCAAGTGTTGGAAGCACTCAGCGTCTGTGGCGAGAGAAACGGATTTAATGGCTCAACCTGTGATCAGACGCGAGAATGTTTAGAAATGCAATAAATTCTGAGTTAGTGAAAACGGGGAAGCTGGGCAAAAGAACAGAAAGGAAAGTCGGTGAGAGTGTGGGAGACAGGAACGATTAAATGATAGAAGAGATGACGGTGTGCGGCCAAAGGGAATGGTAATGAGCAAGGAAACAAAGGATGTGTCTGGAAGAGGGATGAATGGCAGAATGATGAACAACTGGCATCTGAAAGCAATGACAAGAGAAAAATTAGAGCAAAACCAAACCCGGCAAAGAAACGGAACAGATCTGTGAGCAGAGATTGTAGTCTGAAATGTTTGAAACTTTGAAAGGCTGGATACTGCTGAATTGAAAGATGCAGAGTCTACGCAACCTGCCTTTATCTTTTTGCATTGCTCATTAGTTAACGTTGGCAGAATACTCAAGCTCACATTCTGGGGGAATGGAGGCAGAACCAGGGGCGATGTTCTCCGGAAACGGCACGATGTCCGCCGACTGGCGCCCAAAACGGCGCAAATCAGACGGGCATCGCGCCGCCCCAAAGGTGCGGAATGCTCCGCATCTTTGCGGGCTGAGCCCCAACCTTGAGGGGCTAGGTCGGCGCCGGACTAATTTCCGCCCCGCCAGCTGGCGCGGAAATGACATCTCCGGGCGGCGCATGCTCGGGAGCGTCAGCGGCCGCTGACAGCTTCCCACGCATGCGCAGTGGAGGGGGTCTCTTCTGCCTCCGCCATGGTGGAGACAGTGGCGAAGGCGGAAGGAAAAGAGTGCCCCCACGGCACAGGCCCGCCCGCGGATCGGTGGGCTCCGATCGCGGGCCAGGCCACTGTGGGGGCACCCCCCGGGGCCAGCCCGCCCGCGCCGCCTTGTCCCGCCGGTAAGGTAGGTGGTTTAAATGCGGGACAGGCATTTTGGCGGCGGGACTTCGGCCCATCTGGGCTGGAGAATCGCGCGGGGGGACCCGCCAACCGGCGCGGCGCGATTCCCGCCCCCGCCCAATATCCGGTGCCGGAGACTTCGGCAACCGGCGGGGGCGGGATTCACGCCAGCCCCCGGCGATTCTCCGACCGGGCGGGGGGTCGGAGAATTTCGCCCCTGATAACTGATGACTGCCCTGAACTGATCTTCGCCTACATCCAATTTCCAGTAGGGGGCAGCGGATGGTAGTCAGGCTAAGTCAAGCTTGGCTCGTATTTCACTGTCTTAAAATTGAAGCCTATTGGAGGGACTCAATCATCGGAGATATTAAAAGTGACCCACCTTTGTAAATTGCTCCTACTTTCTGGATGTCTCCAAGTCCTTTACATTTAAGACTTAAAGCTCAGCACCATTGTGGATTAAAGCTGCACTTTTATGGAAATGACTGGGTTCCACATTGGCTGGTCTAATTCCCAGCCTGACCGAAAAATTTCAGATCTTTGTCATTTGATTGAGTGAGGTTTGGGCACAATATTTAACAAACATTTTAATGTCAGATTGAATTACAATGTAGTGGGGGTGATTTCATAACTTGGGATTCTTAGCAGGAGAGTGAGGAATGCAAATTAGGGCATGATCTTTTAATCTTTACCTCAAATATCTTGTAAGCTTCCCCTCCCCTACAATTCATCAGAAAACGTTATTGGATCCATGCTGACTTTCTCCAATAGCGTAACATGGGTGATAGCAATTCAGCTGCCTGTTATACATCTCCCTCTCTCTAAGGTAAATGTAAATGATAATTGGAATACTTGTACCTGATCCAATATTGCCATTTTTATGCCATCAGCCAACATCACCATTACCCTTCATCTGTTTAGGATTTATGGCTTTAGATAAGGTCCCTCATAAGAGGCTTGTGAGCAAAGGTAAAGCACACGGGATAGGGGGTAATGTATGGCATGGCTCAAGAATTGGTTAACAGACAGAAAACAGAGCGGGCATTAATAGGTCTTTTTACAAGGGCGGGCAGTGACTCTTGTGGTACCACAGGGATCAGTGCTTGGGCCCCTGAATAAGGGAACCAAATATAACATTTCCACGTTTTCTGATAATACAAAACTGGGCGGAATTGTGAGTTGTGAGGTGGATGCAAAGAGACTTCAAGGTGATTAAGGCAATTTGAGTGAGTGGGCAAACACATGGCAGATGCAGTAAAACACGACTGAACGAGAAGTTATACGTTTTGGTGTGGAATAAAAAGGAAGAATATTATTTAAATGGTGATATATTGGGAAGCGTGATGTACAAAGGGATCTGGGTGTCCTTGTACACCAGTCAACGAAAGTGCAGAGGCAGGTGCAGCAAGCACTTAGGAAGGCCTTCATTGTAAGAGGACTTGAGTTCAGAAGCAGAGATGTCTTACTGTAGTTATACAAGGCCTTGGTGAAACCACACCTGGAGTACTGCGTGCAGTTTTGGTCTCCCTACCTGAGAAAGGATATACTTACCATAGAGGGAGTGCAGTGAAGGTTCACTAAGCTGATACATGGGTTGGCAGGACTGCCCTATGAGGAGAGATTGGGCCAGTATTTACCAGAGTTTAGAAGGATGGGAGGAGATCCGATTTGAAATATATAAAACTTTAACAGGGCTGGACAGACTAGGTGCAGGGAGGATGTTTCCCTGGTTGGGGAATCTATAACCAGGGGACACAGTCTCAGGATACAGGCGAGACCATTAGGACTGGACGAGGAAACATTTCTCTACTCAAAGGGCAGTTGGAAGTCTACCACAGAAGGCTGTCGAGACCAAGTCACTAGATATGTTCAAGAAAGAGATAGATACATTTTTAGACTTCAGTGGCATCAAGGGGTAGGGGTAAAGCGTGGGAATGTGGCATTGAGATTGAAATGATTATATTGAATGGCGGAGCAGACTCAAAGGGTACTCCTGCTCCTCGTTTCTGTGGTTCTATATTCCTACGTGAAGGTAGGTTTGGGCTCAATTATGGTAACTAGACTGTGGATTTTGATCTTTATTGCGCGGCACAGTAGCACAGTGGTTAGCACTGTTGCTTCACAGCCCCAGGGTCCCAGGTTCGATTCCCGGCTGGGTCACTGTCTGTGGAGTCTGAACGTTCTCCCTGTGTCTGCGTGGGTTTCCTCCGGGTGCTCCGGTTTCCTACCACAAGTCCTGAACGACGTGCTGTTAGGTGAATTGGACATTCTGAATTCTCCCTCAGTGTACCTGAACAGGTGCCATAGTGTGGGGACTAAGAGATTTTCGCAGTAACTTCATTGGAGTGTAAATGTAAGCCTACTTGTGACAAGAACAAAGATTATTATTATTATAATTAACCTGATGCATCTAGAATATCTCCGATATCTTCATTGCAGAAATTCAATGTCTCTTCGGGCATTTTTACCTCGACACAGGGGTCCATCCAACTGCTTGTTACTTTATTTTTAACACAGAACTTTCTCACTTTAGTCCTAAGTTTGCCTTCTTACCACAGAAACAGAGAATCATATGCACAAGGAGCTATTCAGCCCATCTAATCTGTGCTATCCAGCTATTTAGGAAGGTATTCCTCACTCTTTCCCCATAGTCCTCGAAAACATTCCCCGAGTACCAATTCTTTTCAAAAGTTAATATTGAACCTGCTTTAATGCAATGCGTTGCAGATTAAAACAGAACAGTGCAACAAAATGTTTTCCTCATCTCTCCTGGGTCCTTTGTCCATAGCCTTAAATCTGTATCCTCTTGTTTATCCGTCATTCCATGAGTGGGAACAGTTTCTCCTTAGTTTCGCTATCTAAACACGTCATAATTTTCAGCATTGCTATCTAAAGGCTCCACAGCCTTCTCTGCTTGAAGGAGAAAAGACCAAAGTTCCTAGGTTCTCCACATAATTGAAGTCCCCCAAGAGTCAAGACACATCCATCTGAAAGATTGAAACATAACAGTAGAGTATTTGATTTGTGACAGCAATATTGGTACTCATACACAGAAACACTCACCAGGACCTCACAGAATAAGCATTTTGGTTTTATTTGAAGCACCAAGGTTCTTTCATTCCAACCAAGGGGATAACAACAATGGGATTCAGAAATGCTTAGTTCAATTTGTAACTTGCATCAGTTTAATTAGGATTCAGTACTTACATAAAATAATCCAAAATGATTCATTTGCAAATCATAACCTATAGTGCTTTGGGTTGCTATTAGACATACAGTCTTAATAGGGCCTAAGTCTGTAATGCCCCAATCTAATTAATTTTAGAGGCACTAGCGTGTAAAGGAATCTGCCATTATTTGGCAAGTTTCCAAGCATCACAAGCCTGAAGGTTTTTTCTATTTTTGTCTCTATTTTTCATAAGATTATTGTTATGAATGAGAGAAACCACTCTTCATGATTTACTGATGTCTTTGTGGTCCCAGCTATCACCCTATATAAACGAGTTCACCTCAAACACACCCACCTGTATCCTAACTCGCACCTAGATCCCTTCACCCATCATCCCTGTGCTTGGTGACCTACATTGATATCCAGACCAAAAATACTTTTTTTTCAAGGTTCTCGTTATTGCGTTCAAATCCCTCCATGGCCTCTCTATCTTATCTCTGGAACCTCCTCCAACTCTGCAACACGTCCAGGATCTCTGCACTCTTCCAATTACAATCTTTTGCAAATATCCAATTTCCTTCGCTCCACCATTGGGGGCTGTGCCTCTCCCTAAAACTCTCGACCCTCTCCATAGTTTCATAGACCCTCATCCTTTGAGCCATTCTTTCAAAATATGATTCTTTGATTTAGCTTTTGTTCACCTGGCTTTTGCGCAACCTATGCCAACTTTAGGGCAGCACGGTAGCACAAGGGGCTTCACAGCGCCAGGGTCCCAGGTTCAATTCCCGGCTGAGTCACTGTCTGCACGGAGTCTGCATGTTCTCCCCGTGTCTGCGTGGGTTTCCTCCGGGTGCTCCAGTTTCCTCCCACAGTCAAAGACATGCTGGTTAGGTGGATTGGCCATGATAAATTGCCCTTAGTGACCAAAAAGGTTAGGAAGGGTTATTGGGTTACGGGTATTGGGTGGAAGTGAGGGCTTAAGTGGGTCGGTGCAGACTCGATGGGCCGAATGGCCTCCTTCTGCACTGTATGTTCTATGTTATGTGTGGCCTGCACCAACATTTTGCCTAATGGCGTTCTTGTGATCTCCGTGATCATATGAATGCAAGTTACTGTTGTTGATGAGTGTACAATGACGTTAGATAGAGAATTCCATGATTTGGACCAAGTCAGGATGATGCTTTACTTGGAGGGAGATGTGGAGGTAATGGTGTTCTGATGCTGCATTAAGTCTAACTTTCATACTCTCGGTACCAACAACAGATACCAGTCAGAAAATCCATTCTTGCAATTCATCGCTTCAAATCGACTCAGTTACAGTTGGTAGGCAGGGAGTTACCAAACCACACCACCAATTATTCAAAAATTGAATTGAACTATACTCCATTTTATGCATTTACACTGAAAGGCCAATTTAACGCTATTCCTTGTGCTGAGGTGAGGGCTGATGTGGGAGTGAGTTTACAGAGAGTGTTTCCCATGCAAGAGACAGCACAGATAAAATGGAGGTTGCAGCTGTATCTAACCCACACGTAGGAAACAAATGGCAATCAAATATGCAGAATAATTATCCCATTTTACATGATTGATGACGTGACTCAATAAAAATGTCAAATAGAATAAGGATTTAAGTGAGGCCATTGAATTAATGTAAGAGATGCTATTGTTAGATTGAGTTGCCTCTTGAATCCTGTCATTTCTACAGTGTATGCATTAATTCAGCACCATCACACTGCCAGGTTCAATAACACGTTGCATACAACACCTTCCGGTAATGACTCGTGTTCATCCAGCTCCCTCATGCTGCCAGGCTCAGTAACCCCTCCCAGCCAGCATCCTGCAGTAATGACTGCATCTCTACCCATCCGATTCCCTCACTCTGTCAGGGTCAGTAGTTTATCCTACCCTGCACCTTCTCTGTTGATGGCTGATGTTGATTCAGCCCTGTCGCACTGCCAGACTCAGTATCTCATTGCACCCAATTCCTTCTGTTAATGGCTGATATTAATTTCCCTTCCTCGCACTGTTCAGTTGAGTAACTCCTTCCAGCCCTGGGTTACTATGTCTCTAATGACATTAAAGCTGATCCTTCACACGCTCAGGATTAGTAACCCTTTCCAATCAATCTCCAATGCTAACGACTATCCTTACCGATAGGAATCCAACCTACCTTACATTGTCAGGTTTTAATCTTTCTCAGTCAATGTTCTATCCGAAGAACTGTATTCCTTACTCATGTTAATTCAGCTCGGTTACAACATTCAGGCAACATTCAGGTTTGGACTGAAAAAAATTGCAAATAACATTCACACCACATAAGTTCCAGGTAATGACCACCTCCAACAAGAGAGAATCGAACCATCTTGCCTTAACATTCAATAAAATTATCAGCACTGAATCCCCTCCTATTGACCAGAAACGGAACCAGCCATATATGGGCTACAACAACAATGACTAGGAATCCTGTGGCAAGTAACTCACCTCCTGACTCCCCAAAACCTGTCCACCATCTGCAAGGCACAAGTCAGGAGTTACCACAGGAAACCACACCACCAATTATTCAAAGATTGTTGTTGATGAGTGCACAATGACATTAGATAGAGAATTCCAGGATTTGGACCAAGTCAGGATGATGCTTTACTTGGAGGGAAACGTGGAGGTAATGGTGTTCTGATGCTGCATTAAGTCTAACTTTCATACTCTCGGTACCAACAACAGATACCAGTCAGAGAATCCACAACTAAATAGAAAATGGGGCGGCCTTCTATGAAAAGCACATGGATATAGGGCAACACAGTAGCACAAGTGGATAGCACTGTGGCTTCACAGCGCCAGGGTCCCAGGTTCGATTCCCCGCTGGGTCACTTTCTGTGCGGAGCCTCACCTTCTCCCTGTGTCTGCGTGGGTTTCCTCCGGGTGGTCCAGTTTCCTCCCACAGTCCAAAGACGTGCAGGTTAGGTGGATTTGCCATGATAAATTGCCCTTAGTGACCAAAAAGGTTAGGAGGGGTTATTGGGTTACGGGGATAGGGTGGAAGTGAGGGCTTAAGTGGGTCGGTGCAGACCCGATGGGCCGAATGGCCTCCTTCTGCACTGTATGTTCTATGTTCTATTATCACATTATTTATTTGTAGGACCTCAAATTAGTCGCTATGTTTCCTAGGGTACAACAGTAATTGGACTTCAAAATAATTTAATTGGCCATGCTGTGCTTAAGGATGTCCAGACATTGTGAAGGGAAGTTGCCCTTTCATTCACCAAAAATTGAATTTATATTCCTCTCAACCGAGAGTCCAGACCCTCCGCTGCTGCCCCTCCCCCGCCCCCCCCCCCCCCCCCCCCCCCCCACACACACACACACACACACACAACATCTCATATCCATTGACCTCCTCTGGTCTTCCAAAGCTTTGCTGCTCAAACATGGAAGTGATTGTGTTTGGTTTTGTGCCTCTCCTGGAAGGTTGATGAAACGTTAACATGTCTGGTGTTCTCATGTTTTTAGACAGATAACGCAATGAAAATTCTTCAAATTCCTGTAAATCAAAACGACCGGTTGACAAAGAATGCTCAGGAGCTTGTCTCTGATTGTGTGCTGCCTCTCTTTCTCCACAGTTTCTCCAGGACACGCTAGACGCTCTCTTTAGCATCATGATGGAGTTTTCAGATGACAGCACGTACGATAAGCTGGTGTTTGATGCCCTGGTAAGACCTCGATGTTTGTTGTTCATCTATAACTTCTGTCAAAGGAATAAGGTGGCGCGCTGGAATTTCAGGCAATGATTGGTGCCCGCAGCGGCGAGTTTCCGTTCGGTGGTGTTGTGTCTGTTTTCCTTCCGGCACAATTCACAGCGAATCAGCGTGAAAGATTGTGGAATTTTAAGTGCAAACTACATTCACCGGAAATCCGTTTTTCTCAATTGTTAGCCCAGGGTGCCAGGTTGGCACTGCCGAGGTGCCAAGTTGGCATTTTTTACACGGTAGCGATCGAGCCGGGGTTGCCTGGCATGGGTGTTGGAATGGATATGGGGGGTGGGGGTGGGTGCGGACACCCTCCCATGGTACGTTGATGTTTGATGGGGGAGGGGGAGGGAATCGCATCGGTGGTTCCAGAGATCGGGACGTCATTTAAAAATGCCGCCTGGCCTCTCGCTACACTCAGGCTCCTCAGTGCACAAAACGGGGCTATGTGCCGCCTCACCCGTGTATTCCCCGCTGAGGCCCCCTATCTACTATGAGTGCCATTTTACAGCGTTGTGTTTCTCGATGCTGCGAACGACGGAAAACAGGCGGCTAAACGCGCTCGATATGGGACTTTGTTCACATTTAGTTAAATCGTGACCACTAAGTGTGGTCAGTGCTTAGGGTGGAGTTCCAAGGAGAGGGCACCTCAGTGGCCAGGAGCTCTTGAACAGCGGGTAAATTTGGTTGGGTAAGCCAGGGCCAGATTTCCACTGATCTCGTGGGGTGTGGGTGAGGGTGCACCTGCAGTGACATTGCTAAGGGGGACCTCTCCGTGGGCCTCGGAAGGGCATCAAGCAGGAGCTCCACTTTGGAAACCTCTGGGAAGACCAAGGGCTTACCTGGTGTATCCTCCACTTGGGCAGCAAGCACTCCAAGTGCATAAAATAGGCTTCCTCCCCAAGGCTGGCCTTGCCCCTCCCCACCCACCATGTTGGTAGCCGTCTCACCTCACAGTCTGTCGCCAAGGTGCTGGGAAAATCCAGCTGTTTTATCATACTTGTCCCCAAGGTGAGCTTCTGCCCTCATATTCAAGTCAACACTAAAACCACCTATTTTCATCTCTGTTATGTCACTCGTCTTCAACCTTGTCTCGGCTCAGTTGCCGCTGAAGCTCTTACCCATGCAGCAGATGGAATTTAATGGAAGCAAGTGCGAAGTTAGACATTTTGGAACAAAAAAGGATAGAGTACTTTCTAAATGGAATGAGGTTAGGTGCAGTGAATGTCCAAAGTGACTTGGGGATTCAGGTGCATAGCTCCTTAAAATGCCAGGTAGAAGTGCAGAAAATAATCAAAAAGGCTAATGGAATGCTAGTCTTTATATCTGGAGGATTGGAATACAAAGATCAGGAGTTATGCTGCAGCTGTACAAAACCATGGTTAGACCCCACTTGGAGTCAATGTGAGCAGTTCTGGGCACCACACCTTAAGAAGGATATTTTTGCCTTGGAGGGAGTGCAACGTAGGTTTACAAAAATGATACCTGGATTACAGGAGTTGAGTTACGAGGAGCGATTACTCAAATTTGACCTGTTTTCACTAGAAGTCTAAGAGGTGACCTGATCAAAGTATTCAAGACATTTACAGTGAATGCCAGGGTAGATAAAGATCAATCAGTTATTTCCACTGTTTGGCGATTCTAAAACTAGGGGGCATCTTCTACAAATTACGGCTAGATCATTCAAGAGGGACGTTGGGAAGAGCTTCTTCACTCAAAGGGTGGTAGAGGTTTGGAACTCTCTCCCACAAACTGCAGCTGAAGCTCGATCAGTTGTTAATTTTCAATCTGAGATAGATTTTTGTTAAGTAAAAATATTAAGGGATGTAGGCCAATGGCTGGTATCTGGAGTTAGGTCACAGATCAGCCATGATCTCAGTGAATGGTAAATCATCAGTGGACAAGGGTTTAAATTCGTGAGGCACCCGGAGGGGGACAAATCTTGAAGTTGGTTGGACGAATGATCAGCGACAGCGTAAACTGAAAGGTACAATTTTGAAGGGAGCAAAGAAACTAAGAGACCTGAGGATTGGCATATAGGGGGCGCGATTCTCCGAAATGGAGACAGAGTGTTCGTGCCATCGTGAACGCCGTTGCATTTCACGACGGTGCAAAATGGGCGCGGGCACTACCGATTCTGGCCAGCACGGCGCTGGAGTGGTTCACGCCGCTCCAGCCTCCCTTCCCAGCGGCAAATGGGCACCGCGCCAACCCGCGCATGCGCAGTTGGGCCACGCCAACCCTCGAATGCGCGGGGGACTTCCTCAGCGCGCCGGCCCCGACACAACATGGCGTGGGGATTCAGGGGCCGGCCGCGTAATAAAATAGTGCCGGGGCTGGAGAGGCCGGCCCACTGATCGGTGGGTCCCGATCGCGGGCCAGACCCCATCGGAGGCCCCCTCCGGTGAAGGAGCGCTTTTCCCCGCCCCACAAGCCGCCCCCCGACCCTACGCGCAGAGTTCCCGCCGGCTGTGAGCAGGTGTGGACGGCGGCGGCGGGACTCTGCCATTTCCGTGTGGCCGCTCGGCCCATCAAGGCCGGAGAATTGGCGGCCCGGCCACGGACAGCGGCCCGCGACCGGCGCCGCGCCAAATGCGCCGGCGCAAATGCCGCCGATTCTCTGCTCCTCGGAGGACCGGCACTGCGGGGAAAAAATGGCTTGAACGGCGATTCTCCCATACGGCGCGGCATGGGAGAATAGCGCCCTGGGCCTTTGGGAATTGCAGGAAAACATTGCTAATGCTGGTAAAACAAAATTGTCGGATTCATTAATAAAGCTAGCCTCCCGTAACAGCCTCGCCGAACAGTCACCGGAATGTGGCGACTAGGGGCTTTTCACAGTAACTTCATTTGAAGCCTACTTGTGACAATAAGCAATTTTCATTTCGAATAGATAAGCAAAAACGTTTTTCTCGATTTTTATAAATCATTTGGAGTTTTATGTTTATTTCTGGGAAGCACATTTTAGGAAGGGTATTGAGACAAGAACAAAGAAATGTACAGCACAGGAACAGGCCCTTCGGCCCTCCAAGCCCGTGCCGCCCATGCTGCCCGACTAAACTACAATCTTCTACACTTCCTGCGTCCGTATCCCTCTATTCCCATCCTATTCATGTATTTGTCAAGATGCCCCTTAAATGTCACTATCGTCCCTGCTTCCACCACCTCCTCCGGCAGCGAGTTCCAGGCACCCACTACCCTCTGTGTAAAAAACTTGCCTCGTACATCTACTCTAAACCTTGCCCCGCTCACCTTAAACCTATGCCCCCGAGTAATTGACCCCTCTACCCCGGGGAAAAGCCTCTGACTATCCACTCTGTCTATGCCCCTCATAATTTTGTAGACCTCTATCAGGTCGCCCCCAGGAGACCTTTGTGAAGGTGCAGAGGAGATTTACATAAATAGTACCAGGGATGAGGGGCTCCAGTTCCGTGAGGAGACAGAGACTGGGATTGTGCTCCTTTGGACATGTGGCAATCCTCTCATGGGAGAATCTAGAACCTGGGGACACTGGTTAAAAATAAGTTGTTTCCAATTTAAGACAGCGATGAGGAGGAATTTCTTCTGTCAATGGCCCCCTCTGTTTTGGAATTAACACCCCGACGAGCAGCGGAGGCTGGATCATTGAATATATTGAAGGATGAGTTAGACAGATTTGTGATCGACAAGGCACTCAAGACTTGGGGGCATGTGGTGAGGGCAGGGGAGGGGGCTGTCAGTGATGGTGGGGAAGGGATCAGGCAGGAAAGTGTTGAGGTCAAAATCAGATCAGCCATCATTTTGCTGAATAGCGTAGCAGGTGATCAGGGTGAAAGTCCCACTCCATAGAATGGAATTCCTATGGCACAGAAGGAGGCCAGTCGGCCCATCTAATCTACACTGACACTCTGAAAGAGCACCCCACCAAGGCCCATTCCCCCACCCTATCCCCGTAACCCCACCTAACCTGCACATCCTCAGACTCTAAGGGGCAATTTAGCACGACCAATCCACCTAACCTGCACATCTTTGGACTGTGGGAGGAAGCAAGAGCACCCGGAGGAAACCCACGCGGACATGGAGGGGGGCGGGGGAGGAGATGCAAACTCCACACGCACTGTCATTCAAGGCCCGAATTGAACCCGTATCCCTCGGGCTGAGAGGCAGCAGTGCTAACCACTGTGCCAGCCCTATATCTTCTCCTATTTCTTCCGATTACCCGTGCAATATTTATCCTTCAATCAACGTCACAGAAACAGATGATCTCGTCTTTATAAGCTTGCAAGGATAATTAGACATGGGCAATAAATGGTGGCCTAGCCAGTGATGATGCCCACATCTGGCGAATGAATAAATGAAAAAAATTTTAAGTCTGAACCCAGAACTGATCACAATACTCCAGATGTAATGAAACTGCAGCTTTAAATAGCCGACCCACAACTTCCACATCTTTATGCAGCTCTAAGTGGCATTATCAAGATTGGCAATAGTACACGGACAATCATTAGGTGCCAGTTTGCTTACTGTCCTATAGCGATGGCTGGTATAGATCCCGGTGACTACAAACTATCTTCAGCCTCAGGCCTGTTTATTGTAAAATAGGGCCCAGGACACTTCAAATAAAAAGATATGTGTAGCAGCAATAGTGCAGACAGCCCCAGTCAAATAATTTCAGGAACATTTCCTTCAGACTATCGACTCATGTTCTGCATTCATCATCCATGGAGAAGTTGATGTATTAAAAGTATAATAACATTAGTTTTAGCGATTTCTCTTCCTGTAAGTACCTTTGAGCATTGTCACTTGTTTCACCAATGCTCATGCTTCATAGGTAAGAGTGCTGTGAGAAACTCTCAAGGTTATTTTGTTTAGGTGTGGGCCTAATTTTAAATCTGAACCCCCCCCCCCACCCCCAATGCCCGCTTCAGTGAGTTGAACGTGAGGATCAGGGCCTTTTTGAATCCCTGGAGCTGTCTCCTGCACTAAATCGGCAGAAGTGGCCTCAAGGCTGGTCAGAGCAAGAACACGGCCAAAGGTGTGTGGCCATCTGTTTCTCCCAGGGCGGACCCTGAAAGGAACAGCCCACCATGGTGGGAGGGAAAGGGAAGGGCTGGGCTGAGGAGCACCGCCTTCACTCTTTCTTCCTGATCCTCCAGGCTCGTTGCCATTTACATCAACGGGGCAACGGCCCTCGTGCGTCAAGTAGGCCCTCCCACTTCCCAGACCTGTGTCTAAAATATCCCTGCTCAAAATGGCGTCAGCCACGACAACACGGCAATCACCTTGATCATAACCTGGCGGTCATTTTATCTACCCTCTCCTCTGCTTCACAGCAGGCAGGGCTGAGGTAAAATCAGACCCAGTCATCTCCTGTGGAAATGATTATAACTTTTGTGTTATGTGACTTTAAATGAGCTCGGAAACAGCGAAGCGTTAGTTTAATGTCTTTTATTTTCACTCAAGCTATAGGGCAGGGTGACTGGGTCCCAGGTATGTGTTCGGTTAATTAGCCTCAGCCGCTGAAACACTTGAGGAGCTGCAGCTGTTCTGAGTGCCTTAATAATGTCAGCCTTGGCACCAGCCACACATCGCTCTCTAATGACCCCTGCTGAAAAGCACGTCCGTGTGAGCATCTGGTGAGAACAGGATTGGCTCCAGCCGTGATCACACTGCAAAGGTCAGAATGCCTATCGATGCTGATGATACAATAGCTTGGCGTCGCTGGCCTGTCTCCAGTTACCTCTGAGCAGGTGATGGTGGCTGTTCACCTGGAACTGCTGCAGCCCGCGTGTCGAATCGCTGTCAGGGAGGGAGTCCCATGATTTTTGACCCAGCGACGATGAAGGATAGGTGATGTACGTCCAAGTCAGGATGGTGCACAGCTCGGAGGGAAACCTGGTGTTCCCCTCGCGCCTGCCATCCTCGGCCTTCTGGGTGGCAGAGGTCAGGGGCTAGATTCTCCGATTTTGAGACTAAGCACTCACGCCGGCGTGGGAACGGTGCCGTTTTATGCACGAAAAAACGTCGCAAAACCTCCACCGATCCTCCGTATGGTGGGGGGCTAGCAGGCACGCAGCGTAAAGCCCCCGGCTCTAGCTGCGGATATGGATGGAGAATTGGCAGGTCCGTGGTCGCGCATGTGCACGGCGGTGACCTGCAGCGGTTGCGCCGTGCAACATGGCGCCGGCCACGCGTGGAGCCGGCCTGCCAAATAGTGCCCCCCTTTGGCCAGGCTCGCCAGCCCCCCGACCACCCCCCCCACCAGTGCCCCCAGCCCCCCCCCCCAAAAAAAAACAACCCTGTCCGCGGATCGGCTTCCCCTCGACTATGGCGACGCTGGACTCAGTTCACAGCCGCCAAGCCGCGTTCCCGGAAAAAAATGGCATGAGTGACCCACGCCGGCAGGAACTCGGCCCATCAGGGGGAGGGCCTCTTGTGGCGTCCTGAGGCCGCCCGAACGGCGTGCAGCAGCGTACTCCGCGAAAACGCCGTTTTGGAGTGGGCGGAGCATCGCGAAAGCGGCGCTGCCCCCCGATTTCGGCCCCAACAGGGATTCTCTGGCTGATCGCTGAATGCGATTTCGGCGTCGGAGACGGAAAATCCTGCCCCACAGGTTTGCAAATGCTGGAAGCTTGGATTTATACAAGAAGAATTGGCGCGTGAAGGGTGTCAGCTTCCGTGGAATTGTAACCCACCAGGAAGGAGTGTCTTCAGGGGTGGCCGGAACGAATTGTGTGGGAGATGGTGGGGGAATGGGGGAGTGAGAGATAAAGCTCGTCTGTGGTGCTGAGTGCTCAGGCGGAGATAATAATAATAATCTTTATTGTCACAAGTAGGCAGTGAAGTTACTGTGAAAAGCCCCTAGTCACCGCACTCTGGCGCCTGATCGGGCACACTGAGGGAGAATTCAGAATGTCCAATTCTGTCTTTCGGCATGGTGGGAAGACAGAGAAAATAACGCATCCGTAGGACGTTAAGACTAAGTAGTGGTTGTCATGATATGCACTCATGCACATAATGAGATACAGACAGGCAGTGACAGACACCCAGTACAGCCAATCAACACACAGGACAGAACACAACCAATCACTAGGCAGAACACTAGAGGGGGTTTCCCACTATAAAACACACTGGTGATAACTCTAGTGACAGTCAGGGTGTATATATCAGTTAGCACCTTCTACACATGGCTCAGAGCTAATATAGTCTAGTTAGTTATAGTTAGCACATTTAGATTAGTAGATCCAGGCCCCTCCACAGCTACGGATCTCCGGCAATCTTGACGCCAACTGGCGGGTCTTCAAGCAGAGGTTCCTTCTCTACATTGAGGCCTTGGGCCTCAAGGATGCGTCCGATGCCAGAAAAATCACGCTGCTCCTATCAACTGCGGGGGACCAAGCAATCCAAATTTTCAACTCACTCACTTTTGCCGACAGCGAGGACAAGACCAAATTTAAGACCGTTTTAGCTAAATTCGACAGTCACTGTGAAGTCGAAATGAACGAGAGCTTTGAGCGTTATGTCTTCCAGCAACGCCTTCAGGGTAAGGATGAACCTTTCCAATCCTTTATAACTCATCACCGCATATTAGCGCAATCCTGCAACTATGGTGACACCGCTGATTCCATCATCGGGGTTCAGATCGTGTTTGGGGTCCACTCCGACTCTTTGCGGGAGCAGCTCCTCAAAATAAAAAACATGACCCTGCCAGTCGCAATCGAGACGTGTAAAGTGCATGAACAGGCGAGAAATCAGTACTCCCGATTCAAATCGGCAGAACAGGAACAACTTGCCTCCCACGAGACAGAGTGTGTAGAGGCCATCGCCCGGATGCAGCGTCTCAGTATCGATGAAGGCGGCCATTTTGCGCTCTTTTCCCGGGGCCCCACGCATGCGCACCAAGAATGAAGCGGCCGAAGACCAAACTGCGCAAGTGCGAACATCGGCTGACCGTACTGTGCATGCGCGACGAAGCACGGAGCGTAACAACGTCAACGTCATGATGTGCCTGAACAGCGGCACCGCCCACTTAAAGCGGCAATGCCCTGCAAAAGGCAGGCGATGTTTAAATTGTGGGAAGCCTGGACATTATGCAGCCTTGTGCAGATCTGCACCACCAATCTGGCAGCAATCCCGCCTGTCAAGGCGCCATCGTCCCCACCTCCACCTCTCAGGCGGCCAATAAGGATCCGACTCCAGCCCCAAAGATTGGACTTACAGACCTTTATCTTGTAAATATTGTTCTGTATCTGCACGCTAGACGCCTTTCATGTACATATTCATTCACTCACCATTTAATGTAAATGGTTATACATGTACATACAGTCGCATATGCTCTAAGCAACTGACAATGTTTTTTAAATAAAGGGAGGGATGTCATGATATGCACTCATGCACATAATGAGATACAGACAGGCAGTGACAGACACCCAGTACAGCCAATCAACACACAGGACAGAACACAACCAATCACCAGGCAGAACACTAGAGGGGGGTTACCCACAATAAAACCCACGAGGCATCAGCACTCTGCCTCTTTCCACTGGTGACAACTGTAGTGACAGTCAGGGTGTATTTATCAGTTAGCACCTTCTACACGTGGCTCAGAGTTAGTCTGGTCTAGTTAGTTATAGTTAGCACACTTAGATTAGTAGAGTGTCAACCCACAGCGAGCTATGTGCACTGTTCCAGAAGTTCGATAAAACATATTGAACTCACGTCTAAGTTTGGTGTCTACTTTATGGTACAACTGCATCCAGTTGCAGTCTGTGTCACCCGAGGGTGAATAACACGGCAGTGGTCAAATCCATATTATTATACCTAGCAAGGTGCAGTGTCAAGTATCCTGCAAGCAAAGTAGTTCAGGGTGAACTAAAGAAGCAATAAATCAATATTAAAAAAATAAACCTATTAAAAAAAAGTAAACACTTCATTCAGTAATATTCTGTCTCCTGGATAAGTGAAACATCACAAATAGATGCTTTTGATAGAATGCTCCATGTACCTAAAGGTTCCATCCGTCATCGATGGCATAGGTGGAGTTCCTTCAGATTGTCACCTGGTTAGATGTTGAGAAAGTAACATTGGTAAATCCCCTCTTTTCAGGCCTCAATGCTTCTGACAAGCTGCAACACAAACAGCACAATTTCCACTGTGTTCAAATTGGATTTGACTCCCTCTAGGTTCTTTCGATTAGCATGTTAAGGAAAGATAAATAGCTGTAGTATGATTAATGAATGTGTTACTCAGCCACTGGTCTGCATTGTAAATAGGCTGATAGATGGCTTTCCATCCATGATCCTGGGGTAATACTTGTATCATAATCTGACAAGCGACCAGGGGTACATTATGGGCAAGGCTGTACAGAGCTCCAGCTCGCCGAAAAAGACTTTAACACTTTACGTGCTCAGACTGACTGAAAACGATAATCTCCACAACAAAACGTTCCAGCAGCTCCAGAGCTCTGAATGAATGGGATGGGGAGGGGAGGGGAGAGGTTTTGTGTGTGGGGGGAGGTAGAATGTGGGGGGTGGGGAGGGGGAGGGTAGAGTGTGGGGGGAGGGGAGCTGGGACGGATGGGGGAGGGGGATGGGGGTAGAGTGTACAGAGGGGAGTGGGGGAGGGGGATGGGGGTAGAATTTGGGGTGGCGGGGATGGGGAGAGGAATGGGAGGTAGAGTGTCGAGGATTGGGTTGGGGATTCTGTGGGCGGATGTGGAGGGGTTGGGGGAGGGGGATGGTGGTAGAATATGGGGGGGTCGGGGATAGGGGATAGAATGTGGGAGAAGGAGGGTGCCGAGGGAGAGGGATAGGGAGAGGGATGGGGAGGGGATGGGAGGGTAGAGTGCAGGGCCAGAGGGGGGGGGAAGGGGGGAGGGGGGGGTGATGCACGATCAATTGCACAAGACGAGAGTTGAATACAACTGAGACTTTATTACACTAAGATGTGTGGCCTCCTACAGCAGCTGGCGAAATGGTTGCTGTATGGGGAGCACACATATTTATACTCCGCCTGCTGGGTGGAGCCAGCAGGCACACTACCCGGTACCTGGAGTTCAGGGCCTTACCACACATCTAATATATACAACAGTGGTGATTGCCACATTCACCCCCTGTTAAAATTAAGTCCGGCGGGGATGGCGGAGAACTATATTCAGAACATGTTTTAATACACAGAGGCAAAAAAAATTTTGGAGTCCAGTACATGGTGCTTTAACAGTCCCGAACCAATTACAGGTTTAGCTGGTCCGGGGCCTTGATCTGATGTTGGGAGCGACGCAGTGGTGGCGGCGATTCCGGTCTGGTCCTCGGTGACTCCGGGAGCGTGCCGAAATCCTCCTCATCCTCAGGCGTGGGCAGGGGGAGGACTGATGGTCCCGAGGGGTTGCTGCTAGGTGCGCTGGGGGAGGGGAGTGTGGCGCCGGGCTGGAGGGGTATGTGTGTGGGGAACCTGCTGGTGCCAGGTCCCTGAGGGAGACAGTATCCTGGCGGCCATCTGGGTACGCTACATAGGCATACTGGGGGTTAGCGTGGAGTAACTGCACCCTTTCAACCAACTGGTCCGCCTTGTGTTGTCATACGTGCTTACAGAGGAGTACGGGTCTTGGAGCTGGGAGCCAAGTCGGGAGCGACGCCCCGGATGTGGACTTCCTGGGGAAGGTGAAGAGACGATCATGGGGTGTGTCGTTAGTCGCAGTGCATAGGAGCGACCAAATGGAGTGCAATGCATCGAGGAGGACCTCCTGCCAGCGGGAGGCCAGGAGATTTCTGGACCGTAGGGCCAGCTGGACGGCCCTCCAGACCGTCCCATTCTCCCTCTCCACCTGCCCGTTTCCCCCGGGGGCTATAGCTGGTCGTCCGGCTGGAGGCGAAAGCCTTGCTGAGCAGGAACTGACGCAGCTCATCACTCATGAATGAGGATCCCCTGTCGCTGTGGATATAGGCGGGGAAGCTGAACAGAGCGAAGATGGTATTGAGGGCTTTGATGATGGTGGCAGACGTCATGGCCGGACATGGGATGGCGAAGGGGAATCTGGAGTACTCATCGACCACACTGAGGAAATACGGTGGAGGGGAGGGGCCCTTTGAAATCCATGCTGAGGCGTTCAAAGGGGCGGGAGGCCTTCACCAGGCGCGCATGGTCCGGCAGTAGAAGTGCGGTTTGCATTCCGCACAGACCTGGCAGTCTCTGGTGATTGCCCGTACTTCCTCGACGGGGTAGGGTTGATTGCGGGCCTTGATGAAGTGGTACAATCGTGTTAGTCCCGGGTGACAAAGGTTGTCGTTCAGAGTCCGGAGACGGTCCACCTGTGCGCTGGTACATGCACCTCGGGATAGGGCATTGGGGGGGCTCGTTGAGCTTACCGGGGCGATACAAAATCTCATTGTTGTAGCTGGAGAGCTCGATCCTCCACCGCAAGATTTTATCGTTTTTGAACTTGCCCCGCTGTGTGTTCTTAAACATGAAAGCTACCGACCGTTGGTCAGTGAGGAGAGTGAATCTCCTGCCGGCCAGGTAATGCCTCCAATGCCGCACAGCTTCAACGATAGCCTGGGCCTGTTTTTCAATGGAGGAGTGTGGAATTTCGGAGGCATGAAGGGTTCGTGAAAAGAATGGCACGGGCCTGCCTGCCTGGATGAGGGCGGCGGCTAGAGCGACATCTGATGCGTCGCTCTCCACTTGAAAGGGTAACGTCTCGTCGACTGCGTGCATCGCGGCCTTGGCGATGTCGGCCCTAATACGGTTGAAGGCCTGTTGAGCCTCGGCCGTCAGGGGGAAAAGAGTGGACTGCATGAGTAGGCGGGCTTTGTCCGCATAGTTTGGGACCCACTGGGCATAGTAAGAAAAGAACCCCAGGCAGCGTTTGAGGGCCTTGGGGCAGTGGTGAAGGGGGAGTTCCATGAGGGGATGCATGCGGGCGGGGTCGGGCTCCAGAACTCCGTTCTGGACCACATAGCCGAGGATGGCTAAGCGGTTTGTGCTGAATACGCAGTTCTCCTTGTTATAGGTGAGGTTTAGGAGAGTGGCAGTGTGGAGAAATTTGGGAAGGTTGGCATCATGGTCCTGCTGATCGTGGCCGTAGATGGTGACATTGTCTAGGTATGGGAAAGTTGCATACAGCCCGTACCGGTCGACCATTCGGTCCATCTCCCTTTGGAAGACCTAGACCCCATTGGTGACACCAAAGGGAACCCTAAGAAAATGGTAGAGGCGGCCATCTGCCTCGAAGGCAGTTTATGGGCCTTATGGATGGGGAGCTGGTGGTAGGCTGATTTTAGGTCTACAGTTGAGAAGACCCGGTACTGTGCAATCTGATTGACCATATCAGATATGCATGGGAGGGGGTACGCGTCGAGCTGCGTGTACCGATTGATGGTCTGGCTGTTGTCCACGACCATTCAGTGTTTCTCACCAGTTTTCACCACTAATACTTGGGCTCTCCAGGGGCTGTTGCTGGCCTCGATGATGCCTTCCCGAAGCAGCCGCTGGACCTCAGGCCTGATGAAGTTCATGTCCTGGGTGCTGTACCGTCTGCTCCTGGTGGCGACGGGTTTGCAATCCGGGGTTAGGTTTGCGACTAGGGAAGGTGGGTCGACCTTTAGTGTCGCAAGGCCGCACACAGTAAGGGGTGGCAGGGGCCCGCCGAATTTCAATGTTAGGCTCTGGAGGTTGCACTGGAAGTCCAGGCCGAGTAGCAGGGCAGCGCAGAGATTGGGGAGGACGTAGAGGCGGTAGCTGCTGAATTCTACGCCCTGGATCGTGAGCATGGCTATACAGTACCCCCGGATCACCATGGAGTGGGACCCGGAGGCCAGGGAGATTCTCTGATTGGCGGGGTGTACCGCGAGGGAGCAGCGCCTTACCGTATCGGGATGGATGCAGCTTTTGGTGCTCCCGAAGTCCAGCAGACAGGAGATCTCATGCCCATCCATCTTCACGCTTGTCGAGGTGGTGGCTAGATTGTGCGGGCGAGACTGGTTAATCGTGTTCGAGGCAAGTCGCGGCTGGTCATCGCTGATGTCGGACTATGGGGTGCCAGGGGGGCACGGGTCCTGGTACGATGGTCGCGCCCATGTGCCGTGGGGGAGAGAAGATGGCGGCGCCTGGAGATCCTGAGGTGGACAAGATGGCAGCGCCCATGAGCTGTACGTGGCGGGGGTTGAAAAAGATGGCGGCGCCCATGGGCCGCACGTGGCCCGAGGAGGGGAAGATGGCGGCGCCCATTGGCTGCGCGTGGTCCGAGGAGGGGAAGATGGCGGCACCCACTGGCCATAAGCGGGGGGGGGGGTCGGGGCGATCGATGCGACTCAGCGGGCCTGGCACACCGCGGCGAAGTGCCCCTTCTTGCCGCAGGCCTTGCAAAGGGCGCTGCGGGCCGGGCAGCGTTGGCGGGGGTGTTTTTGCTGGCCACAGAAGTAACATCTGGGGCCCCCTGGGTTGGCTGGCTGGCGCGTGGCACAGGCGTACGATTGGCTGAGTGGTGTCCCCGGTGGGGTGGCAGTCTGCGGAGTCCACGATGCGTAGGAGGAGTGGGCCGCGCGGACGGGGGTGTAGGCCTGGATATTGCGCGAGGCGATTGTCATCGATAGCGCCAGCTTTTCAGTTTCCGCTAGGTCGAGCGTGGCCCCCTCGAAAAGTCGCTGGCAGATGTGGTCTGACCCTATCCCCGTGACGAATGCGTCCCGCATGAGGAGGTTCGAATGTTCCGTGGCCATGACGGCCTGGCCAGTCACAGTCTCTGACCAGGGGAATCAAAACATGCTAGAAATTTTTGACGGACTCACCAGGGAGCTGACTACGAGTAGAGAGTACGTGTCTGGCGAAGAGCATGTTCGTCCGCTGGGCGTAATTCTCTTTCAGTCACGCCACGGCTTTGTCATAGGTCAGCGCGTCCTGGATAAGTGGAAAAATGTTAGAGCTCAGCCGCGTGTAGAGGATCTGGATCTTCTGAGCTCCCGGAATTGGGTCTGGTGCAGACCTAATGTAACAAGCTAGCCAAAGTTCAAAATCCTTTTTGGCATTGTTTGATTGCGGATCCAGCTGCAGGCGATCCGGCTTGATGGAGAGGACTGATGGAGAGGTCCATCTTCTGAAAACTTTAGTATAATAAATTGATGCACGATCAATTGCACAAAAACGAGAGTTGAATACAACTGAGGCTTTATTACACTAAGATGTGTGGCCTCCTACAGCAGCTGGCGAAATCGCTGCTGTATGGGGAGCACACATATTTATACTCCGCCTACTGGGCGGAGCCAGCAGGCAGGGACTACCCCCGTACCTGTAGTACAGGGCCTTACCACACATCTCCTAATATATACAAAAGTGGTGATTACCACAGGGTGAATGGGGGTGGGTGGGGGGGTAGAGTATGCGTGGGGGTGTGGCATGGGCTGCTACCAGATGTGTTAAGTAAGTTGGTTCAACGTTGACTGCCCAACACTGTTTTATTGAACTTCCTGATTGCTGTACATAGTCTGCTGTGAGTTGACACTCTATCAATCTAACTGATAACCTCCCACTGGCTTGACCAGACTAACTCTCTACCTCATGGTGATAGTGCTCACTGGCTTGTGCACTCTTACTATCTCAGTAGCTGTGTCCTGTAGAGAGAGGGAGAGTCTTAATGCCCTGTGTGCCCTATAGAACATAGAACATAGAAAATACAGCACAGAACAGGACCTTCGGCCCACGATGTTGTGCCGAACCTTTGTCCTAGATTAATCATAGATAATCATTGAATTTACAGTGCAGAAGGAGGCCATTCGGCCCCCCGAGCCTGCACCGGCTCCTGGAAAGAGCACCATACCCAAACTCAACACCTCCACCCAACACCAAGGGCAATTTGGACATTAAGGGCAATTTATCATTGGCCAATTCACCTAACCCGCACATCTTTGGACTGTGGGAGGAAACCGGAGCACCCGGAGGAAACCCACGCAGACACGGGGAGGACGTGCAGACTCCGCACAGACAATGACCCAAGCCGGAATCGAACCTGGGACCATGGAGCTGTGAAGCAATTGCGCTATCCACAATGCTACCGTGCTGCCCTTAAGAACAAATAAATCTACACTATATCATTTTACCGTCATCCATGTACCTATCCAATAGCTGCTTGAAGGTCCCTAATGTTTCCGACTCAACTACTTCCACAGGCAGTGCATTCCATGCCCCCACTACTCTCTGGGTAAAGAACCTACCTCTGATATCCCTCCTATATCTTCCACCTTTCACCTTAAATTTATGTCCCCTTGTAATGGTGTGTTCCACCCGGGGAAAAAGTCTCTGACTGTCTACTCTATCTATTCCCCTGATCATCTTATAAACCTCTATCAAGTCGCCCCTCATCCTTCTCCGCTCTAACGAGAAAAGGCCTAGCACCCTCAACCTTTCCTCGTAAGACCTACTCTCCATTCAGGCAACATCCTGGTAAATCTTCTTTGCACCTTTTCCAGAGCTTCCACATCCTTCCTAAAATGAGGCGACCAGAACTGTACACAGTACTCCAAATGTGGCCTTACCAAAGTTTTGTACAGCTGCATCATCACCTCACGGCTCTTAAATTCAATCCCTCTGTTAATGAACGCGAGCACACCATAGGCCTTCTTCACAGCTCTAGCCACTTGAGTGGCAACTTTCAAAGATGTATGAACATAGACCCCAAGATCTCTCTGCTCCTCCACATTGCCAAGAACTCTACCGTTAACCCTATATTCCGCATTCATATTTGTCCTTCCAAAATGGACAACCTCACACTTTTCAGGGTTAAACTCCATCTGCCACTTCTCAGCCCAGCTCTGCATCCTATCTATGTCTCTTTGCAGCCGACAACAGCCCTCCTTACTATCCACAACTCCACCAATCTTCGTATCGTCTGCAAATTTACTGACCCACCCTTCAACTCCCTCATCCAAGTCATTAATGAAAATCACAAACAGCAGAGGACCCAGAACTGATCCCTGCGGTACGCCACTGGTAACTGGGATCCAGGCTGAATATTTGCCATCCACCACCACTCTCTGACTTCTATCGGTTAGCCAGTTCGTTATCCAACTGGCCAAATTTCCCACTATCCCATGCCTCCTTACTTTCTGCATAAGCCTACCATGGGGAACTTTATCAAATGCCTTACTAAAATCCATGTACACTACATCCACTGCTTTACCTTCATCCACATGCTTGGTCACCTCCTCAAAGAATTCAATAAGATTTGTAAGGCAAGACCTACCCCTCACAAATCCGTGCTGACTATCCCTAATCAAGCAGTGTCTTTCCAGATGCTCAGAAATCCTATCCTTCAGTACCCTTTCCATTACTTTGCCTACCACCGAAGTAAGACTAACTGGCCTGTAATTCCCAGGGTTATCACTAGTTCCTTTTTTGAACAGGGGCACGACATTCGCCACTCTCCAATCCCCTGGTACCACCCCTGTTGACAGTGAGGACGAAAAGATCATTGCCAACGGCTCTGCAATTTCATCTCTTGCTTCCCATAGAATCCTTGGATATATCCCGTCAGGCCCGGGGAACTTGTCTATCCTCAAGTTTTTCAAAATGCCCAACACATCTTCCTTCCTGACAAGTATTTCCTCGAGCTTACCAATCTGTTTCACACTGTCCTCTCCAACATTATCGCCCCTCTCATTTGTAAATACAGAAGAAAAATACTCATTCAAGACCTCTCCTATCTCTTCAGACTCAATACACAATCTCCCGCTACTGTCCTTGATCGGACCTACCCTCGCTCTAGTCATTCTCATATTTCTCACATATGTGTAAAAGGCCTTGGGGTTTTCCTTGATCCTACCCGCCAAAGATTGTTCATGCCCTCTCTTAGCTCTCCTAATCCCTTTCTTCAGTTCCCTCCTGGCTATCTTGTATCCCTCCAATGCCCTGTCTGAACTTTGTTTCCTCAGCCTTACATAAGTCACCTTTTTCCTCTTAACAAGACATTCAACCTCTCTTGTCAACCATGGTTCCCTCACTCGACCATCTCTTCCCTGCCTGACAGGGACATACATATCAAGGACACGTAGCACCTGTTCCTTGAACAAGTTCCACATTTCACTTGTGTCCTTCCCTGCCAGCCTATGTTCCCAACTTATGCACTTCAATTCTTGTCTGACAACATCGTATTTACCCTTCCCCCAATTGTAAACCTTGCCCTGTTGCACGTACCTATCCCTCTCCATTACTAAAGTGAAAGTCACAGAATTGTGGTCACTATCTCCAAAATGCTCCCCCACTAACAAATCTATCACTTGCCCTGGTTCATTACCCAGTACTAAATCCAATATTGCCCCTCCTCTGGTCGGACAATCTACATACTGTGTTAGAAAAGCTTCCTGGACACACTGCACAAACACCACCCCATCCAAACTATTTGATCTAAAGAGTTTCCACTCAATATTTGGGAAGTTAAAGTCGCCCATGACTACTACCCTATGACTTCTGCACCTTTCCAAAATCTGTTTCCCAATCTGTTCCTCCACATCTCTGTTACTATTGGGGGGCCTATAGAAAACTCCTAACAAGGTGACTGCTCCTTTCCTATTTCTGACTTCAACCCATACTACCTCAATAGGGTGATACTCCTCGAACTGCCTTTCTGCAGCTGTTATACTATCTCTAATTAATAATGCTACCCCCCCACCTCTTTTACCACCCTCCCTAATCTTATTGAAACATCTATAACCAGGGACCTCCAACAACCATTTCTGCCCCTCTTCTATCCAAGTTTCCGTGATGGCCACCACATCGTAGTCCCAAGTACCGATCCATGCCTTAAGTTCACCCACCTTATTCCTGATGCTTCTTGCGTTGAAGTATACACACTTCAACCCATCTCCGTGCCTGCAAATACTCTCCTTTGTCAGTGTTCCCTTCCCCACTGCCTCATTACATGCTTTGGCGTCCTGAATATCGGCTACCTTAGTTGCTGGACTACAAATCCGGTTCCCATTCCCCTGCCAAATTAGTTTAAACCCTCCCGAAGAGTACTAGCAAACCTCCCTCCCAGGATATTGGTGCCCCTCTGGTTCAGATGCAACCCGTCCTGCTTGTACAGGTCCCACCTTCCCCAGAATGCGCTCCAATTATCCAAATACCTGAAGCCCTCCCTCCTACACCATTCCTGCAGCCACGTGTTCAACTGCACTCTCTCCCTATTCCTAGCCTCGCTATCACGTGGCACCGGCAACAAACCAGAGATGACAACTCTGTCTGTCCTGGCTTTCAACTTCCAGCCTAACTCCCTAAACTTGTTTATTACCTCCACACCCCTTTTCCTACCTATGTCGTTGGTACCAATGTGCACCACGACTTCTGGCTGCTCACCCTCCCCCTTAAGGATCCTGAAGACACGATCCGAGACATCCCTGGCCCTGGCACCCGGGAGGCAACATACCTTCCGGGAGTCTCGCCCGCGACCACAGAATCTCCTATCTATTCCCCTAACCATTGAATCTCCTACAACTATTGCTTTTCTATTCTCCCCCCTTCCCTTCTGAGCCTCAGAGCCAGACTCCGTGCCAGAGACCTGACCGCTAGGGCCTTCCCCCGGTAGGTCATCCCCCCCAACAGCATCCAAAACGGTATACTTGTTTTGAAGGGGAACGGCCACGAGGGATCCCTGCACTGTCTGCCTGTTTGTTTTTTTCCCCTGACTGTAACCCAGCTATTCTTGTCCTGAATGCCACTATAGTGGTGGTGTCCTGTCTGGTGATTGGTTGTTATGTGTGGTGTGTGTTCATTGATTATCTTGTGTGTCAAACGCTGCTTGTCCGCATCTCATTATATACATGAGTGGATATTATGACATCTCCCCTTTTTGAAGTAAACTTTGGAACGTAGCGATATATATACATGCATGATTATATACAAGTGGTGAGTGAATGAACATATGTACATGGGACGTTGCTGGCACACAACTGCACCTGTGCCTCGATGTGGCGAATGAAGTCGCCCGGTTCACATGGCGTGGTGATGGATCGGGATAGGACATCCGCGACGATCAGCTCCTTGCCCGGTGTGTAGACGAGTTCGAAGTCATATCGGTGGAGACGAAGAAGAATTCACTGCAGCCGAGGTGTAATGTCATTTAAATCCTTCTGGATTATGTGGACTAAAAGCCTGTGGTCTGTTTCCACCGTGAACTTCGGCAGACCGTATACGTAGTCATGTAACTTGACTATTCCTGTCAGGAGACCCAGACACTCCTTTTCAATCTGGGCATACCGTTGTTCGGTCAGAGTCATGGCCCTGGAGGCATATGCCACTGGAGCCCAGGAATGCATATGACGGCATATCCCAGGCGGCAGCGGTGCGCAGGGGCCCTCTGGGAGGTGAGTAGTGTATTTAAAAGCCTTACCTTTACAGGAGCAGCCCTTTGGATTTCGGCGGCAGCGGTGCGCAGGGGCCCTCTGGGAGGTGAGTAGTGTATTTAAAAGCCTTACCTTTACAGGAGCAGCCCTTTGGATTTCGGCGGCAGCGGTGCGCAGGGGCCCTCTGGGAGGTGAGTAGTGTATTTAAAAGCCTTACCTTTACAGGAGCAGCCCTTTGGATTTCGGCGGCAGCGGTGCGCAGGGGCCCTCTGGGAGATGAGTAGTGTATTTAAAAAGCCTTGCCTGGTCCCGTTTCTGTTCTTCTTTTCTGTTTTATTTGTTTTTATATAAGGCGGGAACCGGAAGTTCGACCCGCGGACCTCTGGCAAGTCTCCCCCCCACCCTCCCCCCCCAACCAATAAATTCTGGTGGAGAGGAAACCCGAGACACTACACGTGTAGTGTCTCCCACCCGCCCTCCTCCTCTAACCTAATAATAAGACCCATTGGTGTGAGGTAAGTGCCATATTATATTATTATTATATTATTAGCATTGTGCAGGTCAACGTTCGGAGGTGGTGGAGCAGTCTCTGTCAGCGAGAGAACCTGAGAACATCTAAGACACTCAGAAGGTAAGTAAGTGATTTTTACTTATTTTTACTTTTATACCTTTTTTCAAATTGTGTGTGTCGGGGGGAAACTAAAGTGACATCACAGAAAAGCTGTGGCCAGAGTGGCTGGTTGGGATTCTAACCTAAATTTTAAAAAAATTTGAGTATTTGGGAACTAATTAAACATAATAACTTAATTATAATTTAGAGGATATCTAAGCCAGAGATCGGAGAGTATTATAGTTAGCTATCGCATTTCTATTAGAAATCTAGTGCTAGGAAACAGATAGTTGACAGTAACTTTGAAATTTAAAAAAAAGTATTTAAAAAAAAAAGACAAATTTTAATTTTAATTAATTGACGCAATGTCAGTTAGAGGGGTGCTGTGCTCTGACTGTGAGATGTGGCAGGTCCGGGAGGCTTCCAGCGTCCCGGATGGCTTCATCTGCAGAAAGTGCACCCAACTGGAGCTCCTCACAGACCGCATGGTTCGGTTGGAGCAGCAATTGGATGCACTTCGGAGCATGCAGGTGGCGGAAAGCGTCATAGATCGCAGTTATGTAAATGTGGTCACACCCAAGGTGCAGGCAGAGAAATGGGTGACCACCAGAAAGGGCAGGCAGTCAGTGCAGGAATCCCCTGTGGTTGTCCCCCTCTCGAACAGATATACCCCTTTGGATACTGTCGGGGGGGGTAGCCTATCAGGGGAAAACAGCAGCAGCCAGAGCAGTGGCACCACGGCTGGCTCTGATGTTCAGAAGGGAGGGTCAAAGCGCAGAAGAGTAATAGTAATAGGGGACTCTATAGTCAGGGGCACAGATAGGGGCTTCTGTGGACGTGAAAGAGACGTGCCAGGGTCCAGGATGTCTCCGAACGGGTAGAGGGCATCCTGAAGGGGGAGGGCAAACAGGCAGAGGTCGTTGTACATATTGGTACTAACGACATAGGCAGGAAGGGGCATGAGGTCCTGCAGCAGGAGTTCAGGGAGCTAGGCAGAAAGTTAAAAGACAGGACCTCGAGGGTTGTAATCTCGGGATTACTCCCTGTGCCACGTGCCAGTGAGGCTAGAAATAGGAAGATAGAGCAGATAAACACGTGTCTAAACAGCTGGTGTAGGAGGGAGGGTTTCCGTTATCTGGACCACTGGGAGCTCTTCCGGGGCAGGTGTGACCTGTATAAGATGGACGGGTTGCATCTAAACCGGAGAGGCATAAATATCCTGGCCGCGAGGTTTGCTAGTGTCACACGGGAGGGTTTAAACTAGTATGGCAGGGGGGTGGGCACGGGAGCAATAGGTCAGAAGGTGAGAGCATTGAGGGAGAACTAGGGAATAGGGACAGTGTGGCTCTGAGGCAGAGCAGACGGGGAGAAGTTTGCTGAACACAGCGGGTCTGGTGGCCTGAAGTGCATATGTTTTAATGCAAGGAGCATTACGGGTAAGGCAGATGAACTTAGAGCTTGGATTACTACTTGGAACTATGATGTTGTTGCCATTACAGAGACCTGGTTGAGGGAAGGGCAGGATTGGCAGCTAAACGTTCCAGGATTTAGATGTTTCAGGCGGGATAGAGGGGGGTGTAAAAGGGGAGGCGGAGTTGCGCTACTTGTTCGGGAGAATATCACAGCTATACTGCGAGAGGACACCTCAGAGGGCAGTGAGGCTATATGGGTAGAGATCAGGAATAAGAAGGGTGCAGTCACAATGTTGGGGGTATACTACAGGCCTCCCAACAGCCAGCGGGAGATAGAGGAGCAGATAGGTAGACAGATTTTGGAAAAGAGTAAAAACAACAGGGTTGTGGTGATGGGAGACTTCAACTTCCCCAATATTGACTGGGACTCACTTAGTGCCAGGGGCTTAGACGGGGCGGAGTCTGTAAGGAGCATCCAGGAGTGCTTCTTAAAACAATATGTAAACAGTCCAACTCGGGAAGGGGCGGTACTGGACCTGGTATTGGGGAATGAGCCCGGCCAGGTGGTAGATGTTTCAGTAGGGGAGCATTTCGGTAACAGTGACCACAATTCAGTAAGTTTTAAAGTACTGGTGGACAAGGATAAGAGTGGTCCGAGGATGAATGTGCTAAATTGGGGGAAGGCTAATTATAACAATATTAGGCGGGAACTGAAGAACATAGATTGGGGGCGGATGTTTGAGGGCAAGTCAACATCTGACATGTGGGAGGCTTTCAAGTGTCAGTTGAAAGGAATACAGGACCGGCATGTTCCTGTGAGGAAGAAAGATAAATACGGCAATTTTTGGGAACCTTGGATGACGAGTGATATTGTAGGCCTCGTCAAAAAGAAAAAGGAGGCATTTGTCAGGGCTAAAAGGCTGGGAACAGACGAAGCCTGTGTGGCATATAAGGAAAGTAGGAAGGAATTTAAGCAAGGAGTCAGGAGGGCTAGAAGGGGTCACGAAAAGTCATTAGCAAATAGGGTTAAGGAAAATCCCAAGGCTTTTTACACGTACATAAAAAGCAAGAGGGTAGCCAGGGAAAGGGTTGGCCCACTGAAGGATAGGCAAGGGAATCTATGTGTGGAGCCAGAGGAAATGGGTGAGGTACTAAATGAATACTTTGCATCAGTATTCACCAAAGAGAAGGAATTGGTAGATGTTGAGTCTGGAGAAGGGGGTGTAGATAGCCTGGGTCACATTGTGATCCAAAAAGGTGAGGTGTTGGGTGTCTTAAAAAATATTAAGGTAGATAAGTCCCCAGGGCCTGATGGGATCTACCCCAGAATACTGAAGGAGGCTGGAGAGGAAATTGCTGAGGCCTTGACAGAAATCTTTGGATCCTCGCTGTCTTCAGGGGATGTCCCGGAGGACTGGAGAATAGCCAATGTTGTTCCTCTGTTTAAGAAGGGTAGCAAGGATAATTCCGGGAACTACAG
The DNA here is from genome assembly GCF_047496885.1 of Scyliorhinus torazame. NCBI lineage: Eukaryota > Metazoa > Chordata > Chondrichthyes > Carcharhiniformes > Scyliorhinidae > Scyliorhinus > Scyliorhinus torazame. The sequence goes on from NC_092709.1 coordinate 335,110,982, forward strand.
GCCGGTGAGCCTTACGTCAGTGGTAGGGAAATTACTGGAGAGAATTCTTAGAGACAGGATCTACTCCCATTTGGAAGCAAATGGACGTATTAGTGAGAGGCAGCACGGTTTTGTGAAGGGGAGGTCGTGTCTCACTAACTTGATAGAGTTTTTCGAGGAGGTCACTAAGATGATTGATGCAGGTAGGGCAGTAGATGTTGTCTATATGGACTTCAGTAAGGCCTTTGACAAGGTCCCTCATGGTAGACTAGTACAAAAGGTGAAGTCACACGGGATCAGGGGGGAACTGGCAAGGTGGATACAGAACTGGCTAGGCCATAAAAGGCAGAGGGTAGCAATGGAGGGATGCTTTTCTAATTGGAGGGCTGTGACCAGTGGTGTTCCACAGGGATCAGTGCTGGGACCTTTGCTCTTTGTAGTATATATAAATGATTTGGAGGAAAATGTAACTGGTCTGATTAGTAAGTTTGCAGACGACACAAAGGTTGGTGGAATTGCGGATAGCGATGAGGACTGTCTGAGGATACAGAAGGATTTAGATTGTCTGGAGACTTGGGTGGAGAGATGGCAGATGGAGTTTAATCCGGACAAATGTGAGGTAATGCATTTTGGAAGGTCTAATGCAGGTAGGGAATATACAGTGAATGGTAGAACCCTCAAGAGTATTGAAAGTCAAAGAGATCTAGGAGTACAGGTCCACAGGTCATTGAAAGGGGCAACACAGGTGGAGAAGGTAGTCAAGAAGGCATACGGCATGCTTGCCTTCATTGGCCGGGGCATTGAGTATAAGAATTGGCAAGTCATGTTGCAGCTGTATAGAACCTTAGTTAGGCCACACTTGGAGTATAGTGTTCAATTCTGGTCGCCACACTACCAGAAGGATGTGGAGGCTTTAGAGAGGGTGCAGAAGAGATTTACCAGAATGTTGCCTGGTATGGAGGGCATAAGCTATGAGGAGCGATTGAATAAACTCGGTTTGTTCTCACTGGAACGAAGGAGTTTGAGGGGAGACCTGATAGAGGTCTACAAAATTATGAGGGGCATAGACAGAGTGGATAGTCAGAGGCTTTTCCCCAGGGTAGAGGGGTCAATTACTAGGGGGCATAGGTTTAAGGTGAGAGGGGCAAGGTTTAGAGTAGATGTACGAGGCAAGTTTTTTACGCAGAGGGTAGTGGGTACCTGGAACTCGCTACCGGAGGAGGTAGTGGAAGCAGGGACGATAGGTACATTTAAGGGGCATCTTGACAAATATATGAATAGGATGGGAATAGAAGGATACGGACCCAGGAAGTGTAGAAGATTGTAGTTTAGTCGGGCAGTATGGTCGGCGCGGGCTTGGAGGGCCGAAGGGCCTGTTCCTGTGCTGTACATTTCTTTGTTCTTTGTTCTTTGACGAGGAATCGTCTCACTGGAGAAGCACCGCCCCAATGCCGTCCTGGCTTGCGTCTGTGGATATCTTGGTATCCTTGGTTGGGTCAAAGAACGCAGTACTGGGGCTGTGGTGAGCTTCGCCTTCAGCTCAAGCCACTCCACTTGATGTGCGGGAAGCCACTGGAACACTGTCGACTTTTTAATGAGATACCGGAGGGCCGTGGTGTGGGATGCCATGTTGGGAATGAATTTTCCGAGAAAATTTACCATCCCGAGGAAGCGGAGGACCGCCTTTTTGTCCTCTGGTGTCTTCATGGCATTGATTGCCAGCACCTTGTCGGCGTCAGGTTGCACACCTTGCTGTGAAATGTGGTCACCTAAAAACTTGATAGCGGACCGCCCAAACGAGCATTTGGCCCTGTTGAGCTGGAGGCCATTTTCATGAATCCTCTGGAAAACCTGTTTGAGGCGAGCAATGAGATCCTCGGGCATCATGGACCAGATGATCACGTCGTCCACATAGACTCACACCTCCTCGATGCCCTCCATCATTTGCTCCATTATGCGCTGAAATACTTTGGAAGTTGATATGGTACCAAAAAGCATGCGGTTGTAGCAATACCTGCCGAACGTGGTGTTAAAAGTGCGCAGCTTCCGACTGGACTCGTCCAGCTGAATTTGCCAGAAGCCACGGGAGGCGTCCAGCTTGGTAAAGAATTTGGCGTGAGCCATCTCACAGGTTAATTCTTCATGCTTCGGGATCGGGTAATGCTCTCGCATGATGTTGCGATTCAGGTCTTTGGGATCAATGCAAATGCGGAGTTCGCCAGAGGGTTTCTTGACGCAGACTATGGAGCTGACCCAGTCTGTGGGTTCCGTGACCTTTGAGATGATGCCCTGGTCTTGTAGCTCTCGTAGCTGTGTTTTCAGACGATCTTTGAGAGGAGCCGGCACCCGACGTGGTGCATGCATGACTGGGGTGGCATTCGGCTTGAGCAATATCTTGTAGCGATGTGGGAGCATGCCCATCCCATTAAACACACTGTGGTATTGTGTTAGAATGTCGTCTATCTCAGCTTGGAGATTCGCATTGGGCGAGGCCGTCGCCGGTATCGAGGAGATGGCATGAACTCGCTGTCCCAGATTTCGGAGTTTGCATGCACGAGCACCGAGCAGGGATGCCTTGTCAGGCCAGACGATCTCGAATCTCAACATCGCCTTGCTTGCCTTGTGAGAGACACCTAGCTGACACGACCCGCTGGCAGCTGTGGCATTACCATTGTAGTCAAGGAGCTGGCAGGCTGGTGGAAGAATGCTAGGTTGGTGTCGGATGCTGTCGAGGTCCGACTGTGATATGAGGTTCGCAGACGCGCCAGTGTCCAATTTAAATCGGATGCGAGACTGGTTGACCGTGATGACGGCACACCACTCGTCGTCAGGATCCACACTGAGGATCAAAAGGCGGTTGGCAGGCACAGTAGAAACCAACTCGCATGTGGTGATGATGCCCACCCGATATGGAGACTCGAGGCAGTCAGCATCGGGGTCCGTTGGGCTGTCTGGATCAGAATCCTGCATGCCTTGTTGTACGCAGCGGACACGTCTGCTGGGATCGCTGGCTGTTGTTCGGTGGAGCGGACCTGCAGAAGGCCGCGTAGTGGCCAGGCTTTCCACACTGTAGACATTGCCTGCCTTTGGCTGGACATTGCCACTTTAAATGGGCGGAGCCACAATTCGGACACGTCATGACGCTGACGTCAGCACATTCTGTGCGCCATCGCGCATGCGCAGTGCGGTCGGCTGACGTTAGCGCATGCGCCTCAGGGTCTTCAGCCTCATCGTCCACCCGGTCATGGCGCGCATATATGGAGACCCGAGAAAAGTGCGCGAAACGGCCACTCTCCTTGATGCTCAGGCCTTGCATTTTCGCTATGGCCTGCACCCTTTCTGCCTCGTGGGACGCCAGTTTTGCAGTTTCTGCCGCCCTGATGCGGGAGTAGCGATTTCTGGCATGCACATGGACAACGCACGTTTCGATGGTGACGGAGAGGGTCAACTGTTTGATTTTGAGGAGCTGCTCCCGCAGAGAGTTGGACTGGATCCCGAAAACAATCTGATCCCAGATCATGGCATCAGTCGTCGAGTCATAATTACATGACTGCGCTAGGATGCGGACATGGGTCAAGAAGGACTGAAAAGGTTCATCCTTACCCTGAAGCCTCTGTTGGAAGATGTACCAATCAAAGCTCTAATTCACCTCAATGTCGCAGTGGCTGTCGAATTTCAGCAGAACTGTCTTGAACTTTGTCTTGTCTTCGCCATCGGCAAACGTAAGCGAGTTATAGATGCGGATGGCGTGATCCCCCACAGTCGACAGGAACAGCGCGATCTTTCTGGCATCCGATGCTGCCTCGAGGTCGGAGGCCTCGATGTACAGGAGGAACTTTTGTTGAAGACTTCCAGTTGGCGCCGAGGTTGCCGGAGATCCGGAGTTGCAAAGGAGGCTGGATGTTTTCCATGCCGCTGGATGGCTGCTTGCTATTCATTGCAGATGCACTCGAGGTAGGTTCATTAGGATTAATAGCACTCTGGTACCATGATGTGTTAAGTAAATTGGTTCAACGTTGACTCCAACTGGATGCAGTGAAACTAGAAACAGGCTTCTGACACAGGAGATGGTCCAACACTGTTGTATTGAACTTGCTGATTGCTGTACATAGTCTGCTGTGAGTTGACACTCTATCAATCTAACTGATAACCTCCTACTGGATTGACCAGACTAACTCTCTACCTCATGGTGATAGTGCTCACTGGCTTGTGCACTCTTACTATCTCAGTAGCTGTGTTCTGTAGAGAGAGGGAGAGTCTTAATGCCCTGTGTGCTTTATGGTGGTGGTGTCCTGTCTGGTGATTGGTTGTTATGTGCCGTGTGTGTTCACTGGTTATCCTGTGTGTCAATCACTGCCTGTCTGCATCTCATTATATACATGAGTGGATATTATGAGACTACTAATTCTTCCAGCTTTACAATTCCACTTTGCAGAAAGTTTATAAGTTTTTCAGCCTGGCTACCTCTGCTTTGAACAATTCTCACGTTCTCTCCGTGATCTAAGTATATTTCCCGGATCTTCCTCCCGGCGCTATTTTGAAGGAGGAACAGACGGGGTTTCCCCACGTGTCCTGGCTCAAATCCATCCTTCAACTAATACCTGAAAACAGATTATCTGCTCAGTATCACGTCACTGTTGTGTGGGAGCTGGCTGTGTACAGATTGACTGCTGCACTTCACACATTGCAACAGCTGCTCCACTTCCTTGTGCGCCCTTGACTATAATGCGCTTTGGCGCATCCCAAGATCCTAAACAGTGCTATAGAAATTCAAAACATTCTTTCTTCCTTGGGATATCAGGACAGTGCAACTCCAGCCCCCCCCCCCACCCCCCCCCCCCCCACCCCACCTCCACTCCCAGCCTCCACCCATAGTATTTAAAATCCAAACAAACTCAATCTGAATGGAGACAATGGGTGGGATTTTCCAGCCATTGGGAGTTCCCCCACAGTGGACAGAGCGAGCCATTCAAATCATTGTTGTCTTCAGCAGGGCCAAAAAATCGCACCAGCTGGAGGGTCAAAGAATCCATCCCGCTGCCAATTTTTAGTGAGGAGCTCTGATTCAAATATGCTTGAATTATCTGCTTTTCAAAAAAAAAACGTTGTCGCTGAACATACAGAGCTAAATTACCCAACAACGGAAGGATTAAAGGTCAATTAAGGAGGTCAGTTCGCTCACTGGCTGGACGGCTTGTTTGTGATGCAGAGCGACGTCAACAGCGTGGATTCAATTCCCGTACCGGCTGAGATGATCCATGAAAGCCCCGCCTTCTCAAAACCTTGCTCCTTGCCTGAGGTGTGGTGACCATAGAATTTTTTGAATAGGATTATAGAATTTACAGTGCAGAAGGAGGCCATTCGCCCCATCGAGTCTGCACCGGCTTTTGGAAAGCGCACCCTACTTAAGCCCCACCCCTCCACCCTATCCCCATAACCCAGTAACACCACCTAACCATTTTGGACACGAAGGACAATTTTGCATGGCCAACCTGCACATCTTTGGACTGTGGGAGGAAACGGAGCACCCAGAGGAAACCCACGCAGACACGGGGAGAATGTGCAGACTCCGCACAGTCACCCAAGCCGGGAATCGAACCCAAGTTCCTCGCGCAATGAAGCCATAGTGTTAACCACTGTGCTACCGTGTCGCTATGAACCATAGACTATAACCATAGAATTCCTACAGTATAGAAGGAGACCATTTGGCAAATTAAGTCTGAACCGACCCTCTGAAAGAGCACACTACCTAGGCGCACTCCCTTGCCCTATACTCACCTAACCTGCACATCTTTGGACACTAAGGGGCAATTTACCATGGCCAATCCACCTGACCTGCACATCTTTGGACCCTCAGGTTAAATCACCACCAGTCTGCTCTCCCTCAAAAGGTATGTTTCTGGAACATACCTCTTCATTCACCTGAGGAAGGAGCAGCGCTCCGAAAGCTAGTGACATCGAAACAAACCTGTTGGACTTTAACCTGGTGTTGTAAAACTTCTTACTGTGCTCAAAAGGGGAAAGCAGCCTATGGCACTTAGGGACGATGGTGACTTTCATTACAAAGGTCAATTACACAAAAAGAAATCTGACAATTATTTAGTGCTTTAACTCAAAAACATAACCCAAGGTAAACCACAGGGGAGCATAAGGAAAACATAGGTAATGAGAAACTAGCCCTCCAAACCCATAACTTCCACCATCGAGACGGATAAGGGCAGCAGATGTATGGAAACACCACCACCTACATGTTCCCCTCCTGACTTGGACAGATATCGCCATTCCATCACTATTACTGAGTCAAGATGGCAGAACGCCCTCTCCACCAGCACTGTGGGTGTTCTTACACCAGATGAACTGCAGTAATTCAAGAAGCTGGCTCGTCATAATCTTCCCAAGGGCAATTAGGGATGGACAATAAGTGCTGGACTAGCCAGCGACGCCCACATCTCACAAACAAATAATTATAAAGCAAGGATGCTAAATTTGGTCCAAGGGCTTTCAGAAAATCTGGGTTGTGGAAGGGAGATTGAGGGAGGGAAGTCCACATTTCTGAAGGCTCCACCTCCAAAGGGTGGGGCAAAGGACAGAGGAAATGTATTGGAGGTGGGTCTCTGAGGAAAGTAGAAACCAGGGTAGGCTTAGTTGAGATTGCTGTGATGATGTGAGGCAAGGTAATAAATCCCTTCAGGGATTTGTGAAGGGACAGCACTTGACGGCCAACATTAGGCGGCTCCTAAATGTTATAATGATGCCAGCGGAGGGGCGCGAGGCTGAGGTGGTAGTAGCCATGGATGCAGAAAAGGTGTTTGACCGGGTGGAGTGGAAGTACCTGTGGGATATCTGAGGAAGGTTTGGGTTCGGGCAGGGATTTGTGGACTGGGTTTGGTTGCTATATCAGGCACTGGTGGCGAACGTAAGGACCAACCGGGTCCGGTCAGAAAACTTTAGTTTGTGTAGTGGGACAAAACCGAGGTGTCTGCTCTCCCCTCTACTGTTTGACCTGGCCATAGAGCCCTTGGCAATGGCCCTTAGGTCATCGAATGTTTGGCGCGGGATAGTGAGAAGGGAATGAAACGTAGGGTCTCGCTGTACATAGACGATTTGTTCCTGTACATAACAGACCCGCTGGGGGGGGGGGGGGGGGGATTTGTTCCTGTACATAACAGACCCGTTGGGGGGATGGGGGGGCTGCTGGAATTATGGAGATATTGGAAGAATTTGGTCGGTTCTCAGGCTGCAAGTTAAATATGGGTAAGAGCGAGGTGTTCACGATCCAGGCACGGGGGCAGGAGAGGAGACTAAGGGAGTTACTGTGTTCAAAGTGGTGGGAAGGAGTTTTAGGTACCTGGGGATTCAGGTGGCAAGGAACTGGTGTCAGCTCCAGAAGTGAAATCTGGGTAGGGGGGTCGAGCGTGTGAAAGGAGTGGGAAGGGGTCCCAATCGGGGAGGTGAAGTGGGAGAAAGAGTTGGGAGGAGAGCTGGAGGTCGGACTATGGGAAAAGGTCTTGAAGAGAGTCTGTTAATCCTCGTCGCGTGCCAGGCTTAGCCTGATCCAGTTCAAGGTGGTTCATAGGGCCCACATGACGGTAGCCCGGATGAGTAGGTTTTTCGAGGAAGTGGAGGACAGGTGTGGACGCTGTGCGGGAATCCCGGTGAGTAATGTGCATATGTTCTGGGCGTGTCCGAAGTTGAGTAGATTCTGGCAGGGATTTGCGGACGTCATGTCAGAGGTCCTGGAAGGGAGGGTGTCTCCGAGTACAGAAATGGCAATATTTGGGGTATCAGAAGATCCGGGGGCCCAGGGTGGGAGGGAGACCGGTGTCCTGGCCTTCTCCTCCCTGGTGGCCCAGAGACGGATTTTGCTGGGATGGAGGGACTCGGAGCCTCCAAAGTCAGGAGTGTGAGTTAGTGACATGGCAGGGTTTCTCAGGCTGGAGAAGATTAAGTTCGTCTTGAGAGGTTCAACTCAGGGGTTAGCTCGGAGGTGGCAGCCGTTCATCGATTCCTTCAGGAAAGCTGAATGTTTGCCGAAAGCGGGGGGGGGGGGGGGAGAGGGGAAGAGGGGGGAGAAAATGGAAGGCATGGCAGTGTAAAATAAGGACATGGAATCTAATATACGGGTAGTTAGGAGCTAGGGTGGGAGGGTAGTTGGGTATGTTATTGTGATGTGGTTGCGTGCGTTGGGCCACTAAGTTGTTTAGAATGTTAATTTGTTAAATTTGTTAAACTGTGAAAATTACAAATGCTTCAATAAAATATTTTCTAACAAAACGAAAGCGAATGTGCGACAAGGCAAAGATGAATTTATAGGACAAAGACATGGGGCTGGATTCTCCATTGGTGGGATCCTCCGCTTCGCCAGCGGCGCATACGCGCCCGCAGGTTTCCCATTGGCTGTCTGCATGGCTGGAGGATCCCGCTGCCAGTCGGGGGCGTCCCGCACCAGAAAACGGGTGCGGCGGGACAGAGAATCCCGCCTCAGGGTTTTTAAATGAGGGGAATATACATTTCCCAGATCGGGCATGCTGTCCCCCACATGCTGATGATAACCTCTGCGGGATGATGGTGGGTCCGCAACCCAACATCGTCACACCAGTGTCCACTAATACAGTGGCATCAGCAGCCCGCCCGCCATTCTCATCTCTTTAGTTAACAAACTTTAAACAATGCAGCCATCCACCGTTTTTCACTGCCTGCTGCATTTTGCGGACATTGGACATAAAAATGTTTGGGAGTCCTTTAGACTATCTAATATGAGGCAGCATGAAGGCAGTAGAAGGGGCCCACCACCGCGATTGTGGTCAAAAGTACCTGCAGATTCTGCTGGGGAAGGTGCCAAGTTTCCGCATGATCTTTAATTACATTTTTCAAAATCTTTTTTGTGCCTTCAATGAATGATAGAGTGCTGTGAGAGTTGGGAGGGGAGGAGGTGGGGGCTTTACACAATGGCGGCACCACCCCTCTGCTATATGATGTCCCAACTGTGATATTATCGTAACTATCAGCATTACAAGGGTTAATGTAGTGTCACGGGTAGCCACGAGAGGGAGCTGCAGATACAACTACATAAAGCAGTGATGCTGGACCTTGGGGGAGGTGTGTATGCAGGAGACAGCTAGTGAAGGTCATAAGAGCAAATAGTTTGAGAAGGTTAGATTATAGTTTATACCAGTAGTGAGATTAGCACTAGATGAGTGTAGTCAGATGTTATTGATAAATTCTATATCCTAATGGACTAAGTGTCGAAACCCAGTTCAGTACTGTAAATAAAATCATAGCTTTGTTTAAGTAAAAGCTATATTGTGGTCAACCATCCTAAATAAGCAACACAAAGAACACCACACCAGGCTACAGTGCTGATTCTCAGAGCCCGCAATTTACAGGCACAAATCAGCACAGATCCTGGTACAAGAGGTGAATCGAGCTTGAGCCCCAAATCGGGCACCGCACTGGGAGCAAATTTCTGCACGAGTCATCCGACGCGTTTCACCCAGCGCAATCTGGATCTCATCCTCGCTGGGCATGATCCAGATCTGAATATTTAAATGAGCATAATTGCCACCTTTGGTGGGACTGGAAGATGCTGCTGGCAGGTAGAGACGGAAAATCCCACCCTTTAAAGTCAAAACAGTTTACGATATTGTGGTATCCAAAAACAAGCAAGCGAAACTTTCCCTGACAATAACTGTAAGGTTGGATGGGAGCAAGGGGAAGGGTTTGTGGTCAGGACATAAGCCTGCTTTGCACTTATAATTGGACTCCTTCTCATGGAGCAACTAGATTGGATGTGTCCAGTAGACAGGGGTGGGAGCAAGTGAACCCCTCAGTTTCCATTCCGCCTCCTGCACTCCGCTGACAAACGTAAAATCCAACCCTTGGTTTCATGCACAAGGAGCGAATGATGATGGTACCTTGGTTTTCTTGCAGTCACTGTTGAATAGGTTCAGACTCGGAGTAGGTGAGAGGTGAGGGAGGAACATTGAAGGGAAGAAAAGGGAAAGAATCGATCAGCAAATGTTTAGTCGCACTTTGAAAGCTGACTAATGGAGGGGAGTCTACTTTTGGTTTGTGGAGATAATTCTGAGGTTTGTTGTGCCTTCTCCGTGGCTCAGCTAGTAGCACACTGAGTCACAAGGTTGGGGGTTCAAATTCCACTTCAGCGAATTGAACGATAAAGCCAGGCTAAAACCCCATCGCAGTGTGGGAGAATTTCCGTACCGTCAGATGTGCTGTTTCTCAGACAAGGCATTAGACATAATGACACTAGCCTTGTAATCCAGAGGCCCAGGCAAATGTCCTGGGGACAAGGGTTCAAATCCCACCATGGCAGCTGGTGGTATTTAAATTCAGTTAACAAGTCTGGAATTGACAGGTAGTCTCGGTAATGGTGTCCATCATCGATTGTCACAACTATACATTAATGTCCTTTCGGGAAGGAAATCTGCCGTCTTTACTTGGTCTGGCCTACATGTGACTCCAGACCCACAGAAACGTGGTTGACTCTTAATTGCCCTCTGAAATGGCCTAGCCAGCCACTCCGTTCAAGAGCAAGTAGGGCTGGCCCACATCCTAAGAAAGAATAAACATTCACAATAATTAAAGCTAGGCCCTTTCTGACCTCTCAGTTAGATGTAAAAGATAATCAGAGAAGAGCAAGAGGGTTCTCCCCACAGTGGTGGTTCAGGTTTTACCTTCAGTCAGCTAAGACCGAGTATCGCATCGCTGTTTGTGGGAGCTTGCGGCGCCTGAATTGGTTTTCACATTTCCTCCATCGCTATTAACAAGCCCACTTTTTAAAATAAGTACCTCAATGACTGGAATACATCGTTGAATGCCCTGAGGTTGTGAAGAGAGTTATGTAAGTAAGTACTTCTTTGTTTTGTCTTTTCATTGTGGAGTTGAGCTGTGCCAATTAAGACACTACCGTATTTGCTTGCCACAGGTACTCAATGCTGGCAACGTATTACCCTGTTATCAATGCTGTACGAATAAAGCACAGCGCTTTAAAAAAAAAATCACGGCCACAGTGTCAAAGTAGGAGTTTAACATCTCCATGGCAACAAGTCGAGAGAATAGATGAGAGGGGGTTTCAGAACAGCATACCAATATTGAATGAGAAATCCTCCATCTCAGAAACTGAAGATGTTAAAACTCTGTCCTTGACAGCGGAGGGTCAGTGTGTTCGATTTGGCTGTTATTTTTCGCTCCCATTTAGATGGTAGGCTTCTAGTTACCACAGCAACTGAAATTAAAGGGATGTCCCAGAATCTATTTCAAGCTGCCTCTTTTTTTTATCAATCATTCACAAGATGTTGGTGCCTCTGGCAAAGTGGGCTTTTATTGTCCATCCCTGTTTCCCTGGGAAGGTGGTGGTGAAGCTGAGCAGGAGACACCATCTTGAATACAGCTGAGTGGCCTGTTAGGCCATTGCAGAGGGCAGTTAAGAGTCAACCACATTATCCTGGGTCTGGAATCGCATATAGGCCGAGAAGGGTAATTGGCAGATTTTCTTTCCCTCAAGGCACATTAGTGAGCCAGGTGGGTTTTGATGCCAATTCTGTAGGCTTTATTCAAGATTTCTCCAGGGCTGTCGAGTGCCCCAGCTGCCCATTACACACCCATACCCATCATCACAGCTTCCGAAGTCAGATCGGCTTTCCTGAAAGTGAACCCTCGGAAGGCGACTGGTCCGGACGGGATCCCTGGTCGTGCACTCAGAGGCTGCGCGGACCAGCTGGCGATGTGTTCGCGGACATCTTTAACCTGTCCCTTCTCCGCTCTGAGGTCCCCACCTGCTTCAAGAAGACCACCATCATACCGGTGCCAAAGAAGAACCAGGCAACATGCCTCCATGACTACCGTCCGGTGGCCCTGACTTCAGTTGTAATGAAGTGCTTTGAGAGGTTGGTCATGAAGCGCATCACCTCCATACTCCCAGAACGCCTTGATCCACTGCAATTCGTATACCGCCGCAACCGGTCCACAGCAGACGCCATCTCCCTGGCCCTACACTCATCCCGAGAGCATCTCGACAACAAGGGCTTCTACATTTATTGACTACAGCTCCGACTTCAACACCATTATCTCAGCCAAACTCATACCAAAGCTCCAAAACCTACGACTTGGCTCCTCACTCTGTAACTGAATCCTTGACTTTCTGACCCAGAGGCCACAATCAGTAAAAATAAACGACAACACCTCCTCCATAATAGTCCTCAATACCGGAGCCATGCAAAGCTGCGTCCTTAGCCCCCAAGTGGGCACCCCCGCTGGGACAATTGCCTACCTTCGATCTTTTCATTGAGAACTGTCGACGGGACATTGGCCGTCTTAATTTTCTGCCCCCCTCACTCGTTCACTGCTGTTTGACTTTTCACACCTTTTGTTCTCTCTGGGGACTGCCATTAGCATTCTTTCCCCTTGGTTTCTGTGGCTATTAGCACCCCATTTCCCTGAGTTTCTGTTGCGTTGATTTATCTTTCATTCTCACTCCACAGTATGAATATTTCCCACTTTCTCTGTATTTTAGCTTTGACAAAGAGTCATCTGGACTAGAAATGTTAGCTCTTTTCTCTCCCTACAAATGCTGCCAGATCTGCTGAGATTTTCCAGCATTTTCTCTTTGGGTACTTAGCCCCCTACTCTACTCTCTATTCACACACAGCTGCGTGGCAAAATTTGATTCCAACTCCATCTACAAGTTAGCTAATGATACAACCATAGTGGACCGGATCTCGAATAACGATGAGTCAGAATACAGGAGGGAGATAGAGAACATAGTGGAGTGGTGCAGCGACAACAATCTCTCCCTCAATGCCAGCAAAACTAAAGAGCTGGTAATTGACTTCAGGAAGCAAAGTACTGTACACACCCCTGTCAGCATCAACGGGGCTGAGGTGGAGATGGTTAGCAGTTTCAAATTCCTAGGGGGACACATCTCCAAAAATCTGTCCTGGTCCACCCACGTCGACGCTACCACCAAGAAAGCACAACAGCGCCTATACTTCCTCAGGAAAATAAGAAAATTTGGCATGTCCACATTAACTCATAGCAACTTTTACAGATGCACCATAGAAAGCATCCTATCGGGCTGCATCACAGCCTGGTATGGCAACTGCTCGACCCAAGACCGCAAGAAACACAGCCCAGGTCATCACACGAACCTACCTCCCATCCATTAACTCAATCTACACCTCCCGCTGCCGCGGGCAGCATAATCAAAGACCACTCCCACCCGGCTTACTCACTCTTCCAACTTCTTCCATCGGGCAGGAGATACAAAAGTCTGAGAACAGACTCAAAAACAGCTTCTTCCCCGCTGATACCAGACTCCTAAACGACCCTCTTCTGGGCTGACCTCATTAACACTGCACCACTGTATGCTTCACCCAATGTCGGTGTTTATGTAGTTACATTGTGTACCTTGTGTTGCTCGATTATGTATTTATTTTCTTTTCTTTTCTTTTTATGTACTTAATGATCTGTTAAGCTGCTCGCGAAAAAATACTTTTCACTGTACCTTGGTACACGTGACAATAAACAAAAATCCAAATCAAATCCAAATCTTGTTTAATTAGCCAACTAAAATCTCCAATCCGCCCCGGTGAGTCTATGGATCATTAATCCATGCCTCTGGGTTACTGATTCAATAATACAACCACTGTATTACTGTAACCTCCACCCACTGATGTTATTCAGTAGAACTTTAGAAATTGCTAGCCTCCCTGATTCTGTCCCCTCTTGTTTGATAAAAACAAAAATGCCTTTGTTCTTAATTGGTCAGCCTGCCGACACAACATTTGTTCATCAGATTGTAGTGTAGGGCGGGGGAGTGGGGCTGGGTAGGGGTTGGTGCAGACCCAATAGGCCAAATGGCCTCCTTCAGCACTGCAGGTATTCTATGATCCTTTGATATGAAATTGGATCCGTTTTGGCTAGTACAATTGCTGGAGTCTATTTTTTGCCTGAGGTGCAGTTTCTCACAAGAAGCTGTGCCCCACGGTTAAAGAATCTGCTTTTGAAATGTTGTTTTCCTTCTAGCCACTTGCCTGTCTATCTCTGAAGTCGAAGCAGGAGTCTAAAGGTCGAACTATGTGCGTAGTTTCCTTTTGAACATTAGTGTCGCCGGTGAGCTTTGTGTTGTTGCATTCACAACGTTTTTGTATGTCATTAGAAAGCTTGTGAATGATTTAGGATTTATGACCTGGATGATTAATCTTCCTAGCCTGTTTTAATAATCTTTATTATTACAAGTGGTCTTACATTAACACTGCAATGAGGCATATTTTCTTACGCGCCAGCCCCTGAACTCCCACGCCATGTTGCATCGGGGCCGGCACGTTGAGGGAGGCCACCGCGCATGCGCGGGTAGGCGCCAGCGCCACTGCGCATGTTCTCGTTGACGCTGGTGCCACTGCGCATGCACGGGTTGGCTCGTCGCAGTTTGCGCTGGGATGGGAGGCTGGAGCGGCGTGAACCGCTCCAGCGCCGTGCTGGCCCCCTGTCAGGGCCAGAATCGGTACTCCCAGCGGCCCGTTCACGCCGTCGTGAAAGGTGACGGCGTCTCCGACGGCGTGGACACTCTGCCGCCGAATGGGAGAATCCCGCCCAAGGTTCTTGAAAAGTAGTTGTATGCTGTTATCTTTGTGTGCCTCTCATTTTCCTGCTGCAGTTTCTTCATTCAAAGCGATTTATGCTTATCAATCAAGCTCCTTATAATTTATGACCTGCATTTTACTTTGATTGTCTAAGTTAATTTAACGTGTTGGAGTCTGGGATATAATTTATGTTTGATACGTTTTCTTTTCAATGTGTATTTTGCATTCTGAAAGACAATTGTATGATATTTTACTTGTAATGTGTAGCCATCCGGAAACTGGTGGTGTGCCTGTCTAAGTGCGTGGTTACACACGCTGTGTGCCATTTTCAACTCTTGGCCATGAGCTTGATTCTTACAAGAGCTTTTACTTTATCTGATTCTGTGATCAGTGTGATATTCGCCACAAGCTATTGACACGTTTAGGCAGAGAGCCTTTATCCCGCAAAACCTTTGCTACATGTTTGAACAATTGTACGAAATGTGGATTTCCTCTGCATGCTCTGGTTTCCTCCCATAGTCCAAAGATGTGTAGGCTAGGTGGATTGACCATGCTAAATTTCCCCTTGGCGTCCAAAGACATGGAAGATAGGTGGGATTATGGGGATGGGGCGGGGGAAATGGGCCTAGGTGGGGTGCTCATTCAGAGGATTGGTGCAGACTCGATGGGCTGAATGGCCTCCTTTTGCATTGTAGCGATTCTATGTCACAGCGCTTCAGGTAGTCCTAGAATTCAGATGATGTGAACTGAGCACTGTTATCACTCACGGGTTGTTCTGGTTGCCTGAATCTTGGAAATACCTTTCAAGCCTTTCCATGGTTTGTTCCCTAGTTATTGATTTCAGGATGGCAATATCCAGCCACTTTGAATGCGTGTCAACCATCGCCAAACACATGTGTCCTTCGACTGGTCCCACATAATCTAAATGGATTCTTTGCCATGGCCTGGTCGATCATTCCCATGGATGCAGAGGTTGCAGTGGAGGTACATTTCTCAATACAGCGTAACCCCACCATCTCCTCTATCTGGGCATCCAACCTAGCACACCAGAAGTAGCTTCTCATCAACTCCTTCATTCTAACTACATCGAGATGTCCCTCGTGCAGCGGTTCCAAGATGCTCCTTCATAAACACGGCAGAAGAATTACTCTAATAGCCCACAACAATACTTCATTTTGTACTGTCAATTCAAGGTGTCTGGAAAGATAGGGTTTAATTTCTAGATACTTTCTGTGCTCTTGTGTTAGAGTGCCTTTGTGAATCATGTCCAGCACATTCCCCCATCACCGGGTCTGTTCGTGTAAATATTCGCACCTGAGAAGATGGTCAGATAGCATTTTCCACATGAGACAGAATATGTCGTAGAAGTGTTCATCAGATTCGTGATTGTCCTTTTGGTATTGCTGATCTTGCAGTGGCAGTCTAGATAAAGCGTCCACGTTCACGGACTGTTCTCCTTGCTCCAACAATCTCCAACCATATGTCCCACTTGCTTGCAGCGATGACATGGCTGGTTCTTGGTTGATCCACTTCCCAAAGACTCCATCTTATGGGCTTTAGCTCAAACGCCAATGGGCGCCGCTTCTCTCACAGCAAGTTCCATAGACATTCTGATTTTTTATTGCAGATTTTAGGATTAATACACCTGCAGTCAACAATTTCAGGGGCTACGGGGGAGAAGACAGAAGAATGGGGATGAGAAACATATCAGCCATGATTGAATGACAGATCAGACTCGACGGGCTGAAAGGCCTAATTCTGTTCCAAAATCTTATGGTCTAAATATTCCATACGTCCATTGCCTCATTGCAACACAACCTCTCACCCACTCCTCCAGGCCATCTCTCATGTGTTCTTAAAATTGCTGCTTTTTGTCTCAGTTTCCAAATTCTCCCTTCTTTCAGTTCTGAAGAAGAGTCAAAGGACTCAAAACATTAGCTCTGTTTCTCTTCTGATAGATGCTGGCAGACCTGCTGAATTTTTCCAACGACCTCTGCTCTTGTCACGCGATTGAATAGGTGTTCTCCGACATTCCCAGACAGAAGTAAAATGGAACATACTTTGGGGACAATAGCTACAATGCCACCCTTTGAACATATCGGAAGCAAGAGCAGAGAATGCTGACAGGGTTCAAGGTTAACATCACCGTGCTGGAAGCTGGCCTTGAAATCAAGTGATCCATTCTAAAATTAATTTACAAGAATGTTCTAACAGAGAAGACTGAATGTACTAAGAGTGCTTGAAGAGAGTTGGGTGGCAGAGTGGTTAGCACTGCTGCCTCAAAGCACCTGGGTTCAATTCTGACCTCAGGTGACCCCATGTGTGCGTGGGTTTCCTCCGAGGGCTCCGGTTTCCTCCCACAGTCCAAAGATGTGCAGGTTATATGGATTAGCCATGCTAAATTGACCCTTTGTGTCCAAAGTTGTGTAGGTTAGGTTACGGGGATAGGGTGGGAGTGATGGCCTCGGTGAGGTGCTCTTTCAGATGGTCATTGCAGATTTTAAGGGCCAAATGGTCTCCTTCTGCACTGTAGGGATTCTATAATATGTCTCTATAATTTAGGAGTGAGGTGAGAAATTACTTCACACAAAGGGTTGTGAATCTAAAGAATTCTTTACTCCAGAAGTCAGTGGATGATCCATCATTAAATACATTTAAACCTGGCATAGACACATGTTGGTCTCTCAGAGAACTGAGGGGGTATGGGAGTGGGCAGGGAAATGAAGTTTACAGTAAAGCTATTGATTCACTTAGCATGGGCAAAGTTTCAGGTTTTGATGCTGTACTGCCTGAATAATTAAGCACAGGAACCTGGCAGTTATGCAGCTTCTGCACAAACCTCTCTGCCTCTGCTGGACAAAGAAGACCAGTATATCTTGCCATCATCGATCTCACCAAAGCATTCGAACAGCTGTGCAGAGGCAGTCTATTTCAGCTGCTGCGGAAAGTAGGCCGCCTGCTAAAGCTGCTCAATGTGATTGCCTCGTTCCATGACAACCAATGGGTAAGGTCGGCGATGTCAGGGCAGAATTGGCAGTGGGGTCAAAAAGGGTTGTGTACTGGCACTGACGCCCTTTAACATCGTGAATCAATAGCTTTTTCTCTTTGCTGCTGCCATATGCCCTCAGGTCATCTCCATAGGGGGCGAGATTCTCCGACCCCATGTCAGGTCGGAGAATCGCTGGGGGGGGCTGCGCGAATCGCAGCACGCCGCCCCGACGTCGGGGGGGCGATTCTCCGCAGAGAACCTGCGCCATGGGGCCGGCGTGGTTGGCGCGGCGCCGGTCAGGGGCCGTTCTACGCGCCCCCCCCCCGATACTCTGGTCTGGATCGGCCGAGCGGCCGTAAAGAAAAAAAGCGAGCCTCGCCAGCTCTGTTCTAACATGCTCTGAGCCAGCGGGACCTCGGCGTTGAAGGTTCTGGGGGTGGCCTGTGGGGGGGGGGGGGGTCCGACCTCGGAGGGTGGGGGCCTCCGATGTGGCCTGGCCCGCGATCGGGACCCACCGATCAGCGGGCCAGCCTCTCTGTCTCCCTGCTCCTTTCTTCTGCGCCGGAGCCTGTACTCCTGCGCCATGTTGGGTCGGGACCGGCACGGACAAGGGGGACACCGCGCATGCATGGAAATCGTGCCGCTGAGACTGCGCGTGCGCGTGAACCGCTTCTGCGCCCTGCTGACCCCCTGTAGGAGCCAGAATTGCTGATCCTGGGGCCGTGTTGACACGGTCGAGAAACGCAACGGCGTTTCCGACGACGTCAACACTTAGCCTCGGATCAGAGAATCCCGCCCAGAGTGTCTACTTCCATACCAGAACTGATGAAAAGCTGTTCAGCCTTGCTCGCCTGAAATCCAAGTCAAAGGTGTGCCACGCCCTTATCAGAGAGTCGCTGTATGCTGAGAGTGCCCAGTAACATTCCATGCAGAGTAACACCTGAAAAGGCAATTGGACAGACGTTCTCGCACCTGTTCAGAGCGGGTTTGACCAGCAGCATCAGAAGATCGTAAGACATGGAAGCAGAATTAGGCCATTCGGCCCATTTGATTCTGCACCACCATTCAATGAGATCATGACTAATCCGATATGGTAATCCTCAGATCCACTCTCCCACTTTATCCCATGGCCCTTGATTTCCTTACTGATTAAATACATGTCTAACTCGCCTTGAAAGCAACTCATCCTCTACAGCTCTCTGAGTGTAAAGAATTCCACAGATTCACTACCCTCTGAGAGAAGAAATTCCTCCTCATCTCTCTCTTAAATAGGTGACCCCCTTACTCTGAGATTATGCTCTCTGGTAACCGACTCTCCCACAAGGGGAAACAACCTCTCAGCACCTACCATAGTCCAGGATGTTGCTGCACATCATCCATCAGCATTGACTGTGTGGCACTGGAGGTTAATGATAGCTTCACATACCGAGGCTCCACAATCACCAACAATCTGTCACTTTGTGGTGAAATCAATACACACATTGCAAAAGCTGCAGCTGTTATATCCAAACTAAGTGTGGAATAACAGCAAGCTGACTGAGAATACAAAACCTTTAGTCTACCAAGCCTGCATCCTCAGTGCACTCGTCTACAGCGACGGGACCTGGACAACAGGCTTCGAGGCAGGAGAAATTTCTACCTGTAACTCTCTCAGATGTATCGGCAGCATCTTTTGGCAGGACAAGGACACTAATTCAGACGTCTTGGAGAGTGCTAATTCCATCAGCGTACATTCATTGCTAAGTCAAAGAAATCTGCGCTGGCTCAGCCAATTTCATTGGATAGCTGTATATCAAATGGACAACTGGTCACTGGGTCATGACATGCTGGGCATCAAGACCTCCACTACAGCACCTACAAGTGCGTTATGAAGGTGGAGTGGACATTGACACAGAGAACTGGGGGATGGTCGCTGAGGGCAGGAGGCTGTTTGAAGCGGCATTGGAAGAGGCGAGCCAAAATGGAGTGCTCAGCTGGCCGAGATGAGGGCCTTGAGGAAATAGAGGCCAGTGAAATGTTTGCCTTCTCAGCCCTCTGCCTTCCACTGCAGTTAATGCAGCAGAGGCAGCCATGCCAGAGTGGGGCTCCTGAGACAGGCGACGTTAAACACAGAGCTGACCATCACACCGCAAACCATCGTCTTACGAGATGAAAGGCTTCCACCTAGTTTGGACTGGGACTTGAACCTACAACCTACTGACTTGGATGGGAGACTTCCCATATGATCCGAACTGAGAGCCACAACCCATATTTGCTTTGACAGCCGTCTGTTCTCATGGTGAAAGTGCTCCCACCAAAGATTGTGCGTTCAAGGCCCACTTCAGAGAGCTCATATTTCTGATTTCCAGTTTTTCCTTGTGCGTTGCTGTTTCCACTTGACAGACAGATAGCTGCCCAGTGAATAACTCAGCCTTGGCAAGATCATTATACATTGTTAATGTACAGTTGGGAATATCAAAGACACCGAAGCTACTTTGACTTGTTAGGAATTTTCCGCCTGGCCTCAATGGGCAGCACGTTCAGCTCTGAGTCAAAAGGCTGTTGATACACGCTCTGCTCCAGAGGTTTTGGTATACAGCCTCAGCTGACACTTCATGCCATGTTGCAGGCTAAGGTGTGTTTCAGATAAGGCATGAAACTGAGTCTCTGTCAACCCTCTCAAACGCATAAAAAGATCCCACGGAGATTTGAAGAAGATGCAACACAAGCGCAGTCACGGGCCAAATGCTGGAAAGTGGGATTAGCCGGGGTGGCTCGTATATCAGGCGGCGCAGACACGATGGGTCAAGAGGCCTCTTTCTTGGCACGTAATCTTTCTATGATTCGACCAAAATCATTCCTACTGTTGGTGGGAGCTTGCTGTGCCACAAATTGACTGCTGCACTTCTCCACAGCAATGACTACGACTCAAAAATGCATCATTGACTAAAAAGTATTTTGCGATGTCCCAGAATTGTAGAAAGCATTATATAAACGTGAGTGTTTTCTTTATATCTATATAGGGGTAAATATTGGTTTCCAAAGTTTACTGGCTGCATGTCGTGTGGAGGGGAAGTCCAGGGGTGGGCGAGTAGGAAAGAAACAGGCACAGCATGGGCCAAGCCACCGAGTCTAAATCTGTGCTCACCGATCACTGAGCAACTATGACGGTTGCCATGGAAATGTGGCCAAGGAAGTGCCACCCTGTGGGCTTAAAATGTGTACTTCACGAGTACCTAAAAGAGAAAGCCTATAAATCATTTCTTTTAAATCATCCATTCAACCAAACATTAGTGCCCAGCACCTGAGAAGCATAATGCATTAGGATTCTTGTTTTCATTAGAACTTCCAGTACTAAATCTCTGTACATCCAATCGTAAGACCGCAAGAAATAGGAACTGAAGTGTGCCGTTCGGCGCCTCAAGCCTGCTCCACCGTTCACTAAGATCATGGCTGATCCAACATTCCTCACCTCTACTCTCCTGCCCTTTCCCTCTAATCCTCGATTCCCTGACTGATCAAGAATCTATTGATCTCAGCCTTAAATATGCACAAGGACTCTGTCCCCACAGCTCTCTGTGGCAAGGAGTTCCAAAGGCTCACAACCCTCTGGGAGAAGAAATTCCTCCTCATCTCAGTTTTAAATGGGTGCCCCATTATTCTGGGACGATGGCCCCATGAGGCGAAACATCCTCTCAGCATTTACCCTGTCAAGACGCTAAGAATCCGATATGTTTCAATGAGATCATCTCTCTTTCTCCTCAATTCCAGTGAGTAGAGTCCCAACCAGTTTAACCTTTGTTCATCAGACGGTCCCGCCATACCGGGGATAATCCCAGTGAACCTTCTCTGAACCGCCTCCAATGAAATAATACATTTCCTTCAATATGGGGACCAAATCTGCTCACAGTACTCCCGATGTGGTCTCATCAGTAACTTGTTGAGTTCCAACAAGACTTCCCTACACTTATACTCAATCCCCTTGAAATAAGGGCCAACATTCCATTCGCCTTCTTTCTGTCTTCTTGTGGCCCCAGGTCCCTTTGTGTTACAGCTTTCTGCAGTTTTTTTTCTCTATTTAAATAACGCCCTATTCGGCTGGCACGGTGGTGCAGTGGTTAGCACTGCTGCCTCGTGGTGACGAGGACTCGGATTCGATCCCGGACCCTGGTCACTGTCCGGCTGGAGTTTGTACATTCTCGCCCCTACAACCCGAAAGATGTGCAGGGTAGACAGATTGGCCATGCTAAATTTCTCCTTACTTAAAATAAATAATACTGTTCTTTTGTTCTCCTCTCCAAAATGAACAACTTCACATTTTCTCCTCATGAAACTCCACTTGCCAATTTTTTGCTCACTTAACCTATCAATATTTCTTTGCAAACTGTCCATGTCCATCTTGCAACTTGTCTTTCCACCTATTTTTGTGTCATCTGCAAATCCAGCTACAGTACATTTTCTTCCTTCCTCCAAGTCATCAATAGATATCATAAACAGTTGTATCCCAACACTGATCCCTGTGGAACTCCACTGGTTACAGGTTGCAAACCTGAAAAATAGCCCCTCCCTATTTACTGCCCATTAGCCAAATCTCTGTCCATGCTAATATACTATCTCCTACATCTTGTCTTATGACCTAACCTTTTGTGAGGTGTTTGTCGAACACCTTCTGGAAGTCCAAATACACCACATCTACTGGCTCCCCTCTATCCACCCTGGTTGAAACTTCCTCAAAAACTCTAATTTTTTAGCAGCAACGTAGCACCGTGGTTAGCACTGTTGCTTCACAGTGCCTGGGACCCGGGTTCGATTCCTGGCTTGGGCCAGTGTCTGTGCGGAGTCTGCACATTCTGTGTCTGCGTGGGATTTCTCAGGGTGCTCCGGTTTCCTCCCACAAGTCCTGAAAGACGTGCTGTTAGGTGAATTAGACATTCTGAAATCACCCTCTGCACCCGAACAGGCACTGGAATGTGGTGACAAGGTGATTTTCACAGTAACTTCATTGCAGTGTGATGCAAGATCAATGACCACTAAAGCGAGGTTGTAGTCCAACTGAAGGCTTTAATAAGCTAGATGTTTCCCCCAGCAGCTCAGGTACAGAATGAAGGCTGCTGGGGCGGCACGGGCTCTTATACCCCGCCTAGAAGTGATAGAGCCGCCCATCTGCCTCGAAGGCAGTGTATTTGCGGTCACTAGTGCGGATGGGGAGCTGGTGGTAGGCGGAAGTAAGATCCACCGTGGAGAAGACCTTGTAATGCGCGATCCTGCTGACCAGGTCAGATATGCGGGGGAAAGGGTACGCGTCCAGCTGCGTAAACCTGTTGATAGTCTGACTGTAATCGATGACCATCCTGTGCTTCTCCCTGGTCTTTACCACCACTACTTGAGCTCTCCAGGGACTGTTGCTAGCTTCAATGACTCCTTCCCTCAATAGCCTTTGTATCTCTGACCTAATAAAGATCCGATCCTGGGCACTGTCTGCTCCTGGTGGCGACAAGTTTGCAATCCGGGGTGAGGTTCGCAAACAGGGAAGACGGATCGACCTTGAGGGTCGCGAGGCCGCAGACAGTGAGGGGGGGTATAGGGCCGCCTAATTTGAAAGTTAGACTTTGGAGATTACACGGGATGTCTAACCCTAGGAGTGTGGCTGCGCAGAGGTGGGGAAGGACGTAGAACCGGTAATTTTTAAACTCCCTTCCCTGGACTGTGAGGTTTGCTACACAAAACCCCTTTATCTCTACTGAGTGGGAACTGGAGGCCAGGGAGATTTTTTTGATTAATGGGGTGGACGAGGAGAGAACAGCACTTTACCGAGACGGGGTGTACAAAGCGCTCCATGCTCCCATAGTCGAGTAAGCAGGACGTCTCGTGCCAGTTGATTAGCACTGTCGTTGTAGCAGTTGAGAGTGTTCGAGGCCGGGACTGATCCAGAGTCACCGAGGCTAATCCCAGCAGTTGAGTGTTCTCTTCGGGCGGTGTGTGGTCAGCCAAGCTGGGGTCCTGGGAGTCCATCCAAGATGGCGGATCCCATTGGTTGCACATGGCTGGGGGTGCACAAAATGGCAGCGCCCATCCATCGAACGTGGCGTCCGCAGGACAAGATGGCGGCATCCGGGGGCCGCACGTGGCCCTGGAGTAGGAAGATGGTGGCGCCCGCTGGCCGCACGGGGACTGTGGAGAGGTTTGTGGCGGCGGTCCGCATTCGCCGCGGGAGTCCGCAGCGACCGCCCGGGCCTGGCATACCACCACGAAATGGCCCTTTTTACCGCATCCCTTGCAGGTGGATGCGCGGGCCAGGCAGCGCTGGTGGGGGTGCTTGGCCTGCCCGCAAAAGTAGCAGCGGGGCCCCCCGGGGTTGCCAGGCCACCTTGCAGCACAAGCTTGTGGGGGGATGGGGGATGTCTCAGGGTCGGCTGCAGATGGGTTACACGCTGCCCAGGGGGCTGCCGTGCGGTCGGGAACATAAGCGCGGGCGTTTCTGGAGGCCACGTCCAGGGAGCCAGCAAGGGCCTGTGCCTCCTTGAGGCCTAGGGTGTCTTTTTCCAGCAATCGCTGGCGGATCTGGGAGGACAGCATACCTGCCACGAAAGAGTCCCGGATCAAGAGTTCTGTGTGGTCGCTCGCCGAAACTTGCGGGCAGCTGCAGTTTCACCCCAACACCAGGAGTGCACGGTACAATTCTTTCAGCGATTCCCCAGGGATTTGTCGCCTCGTTGCCAGCAGATGTTGGGCCTGGCTTACTGGGTGGATATCATGTACTTTTAGCAGCTCTATTGCCACATCAAAGTCTTCCGCTTCCTCGATGAGGGTGTAAATTTCTGGGCTCACCCTCGAGTGCAGGACTTGTATTTTCTGTTCTCCCGTGGATGTGTTTTCGGCAGTCCCGCGATATCCTTTAAAACACGCCAGCCAGTGCTTGAAGATTGCCGCAGAGTTCGCCGTGTGGGGGCTGAGTTGCAGACACTCCGGCTTGATTCGGAGCTCCATCCTTTTAAATCTAGCTTATTAAATTGATGCACGATCAATGACCACTAAAGCGAGGTTGTAGTCCAACTGAAGGCTTTGATAAGCTAGATGTTTTCCCCAGCAACTCAGGTACAGAACGAAGGCTGCTGGGGCGGCGCGGGTTCTTATACCCCGCCTAGCAGGGCAGAGCTACCATACAGCTTGACCAATAGGAAGCATACAATATCTACCAATAGTGTTCCAGCATTACCAGGTACCGTAATACCTCTACACAGACTACCACTCAGAGTTAATGTCGGCCTACTTGTGACACTAATAAAGATTATGATTATTATTTTATTATTCTAATAAATTAGTCAAACGATTTCTCTTTCATGAAGCCATGCTGACTCTGCTTGATTAGATTATGATTTTCCAAATGTGCTGCTATTATTTTTTCAGTAATAGATTCCTACATTTTTTTCAACAACACATGTATGGCTAATCGGCCTATCATTACTTCTTTTCTGCCTCCTTGCCTTTTTGAATAGGGGTGTCATATTGGCAGTTTTCCAATGCTCCTGTACTTCTCCATAATCCAAGGAGTTTGGGAAAATTACAATCAATGCATTGACTATCTCTGCAGCTACTTCGTTTAGGATCCTAGGATACAAGCCATCAGGGTCAGTTGACCTATTTGGCTTTAGCCCCATTAATTGGTCTAATACTACTTCTCTAGTGATGGTTGTGGTGATGTGCATCAATGTAAATACATGTAGGCTAGCTAGACACTAGAGGGAGCACCAGAAACATCACACATACAGACTCAGCCAATAGATCAGTCAGATAGGAGACGACCAATGGACATTCACGATACACAAGGAGGTGACACGACCACAGGGGGGCATTACACCAACCCATATATAAAGGACACCACACACATGATCTGACTCTTTCCAGTGGAGACAGTCAGTGAGTACAGACACAGGGTTGATTCAATATTACACCCACCACGTGGATTGCAGCAACTGGTTAATCAGTCTGGGTAGCTATAGTAGGATTAGCAGTAGTGTCGAACCTGAGTAATAGAAGTGCAAATAGTTGAATAAACGTGTTGAAGTTATCTCCATGTCTAAACCTTCCTTTGTCAAGTGCACCACAAGGAAGCCGCTTATGTTACACCTACAACATAACAAATCATGGTACCAGAAGTGAACTGTTTCAATCCAGATAGCCATACCTCAGCGTACAGTGACAACCAGCAACGATACCCAGGCAAGATGTTCGAGATCCGGGTTCCGCAGCAGCTCCAGTGCCACGGCGATCTCCGCGAAAACTGACGGGCATTCCGGCAAAAGTTTGAAATTGTCCTTGTGGTAGTTGAACTAGAAGAAGTGGCCGATCCTGAAAAACAGAGATTCTCCTCACCATCGCCAGTGCCAGAGCAGAAGAAATCTTTTAAAAATTCAAGTTCTCCAAGGGGCAAAACAGGCCGTCCTGGACAAATTCGGCAAATACTGTGAGGAAAACACACTCCAACCAGCAAGAAAAAGTAAGAGAAGCGCCAGTACTCACCTCGAGGCCGAAATCCCGGAGCAGAGAACAATTTTGGTCGGTGACCATCTTTCTAAAAGGACTGCACTTACGCAGTTGTGCTTGAAGCGCACAGAACGGGAAGGTCCGTTTGCGCATGCGCGAGAAGCCGGGCATGCGCAATTGCGGAAAAGGCCCTTAGTAAAGGAACCACGATCTGCGCATGTGCAATCACTTCCTACGCACTACATCACATGCATCATGACATCAGAGGCCCCGGACCATGCCCATTTAAAGGGGAAACGTCCCAAATCAAAGAAAAAATCTTTTAAAGCTGTAAAACAACCTTTCTTCACCTGGAATGACAGCACAATGCCTCAAATTGAATCAGGGAATGAAATTAACCTCCAAAGAACCCTGCAACAAGCAGTTATCTGTGCCCAACCCGATGATTCCGACCTTGAATACTTCGATACCGACCGTTACATTTTCTCTCGACCTCGCGAACCCAATGCCAGCTCCGGCGCAAACAGTGATGATATGGTCCTAGAAGACTACAACTCGGACGAACCTTTCACCTTGGGAGGCTACCCCAGTACCAAATCCGAACCGCAACTAGACAGGTTGCACATTGGCGACCCCCGTATTGAATGCGATGCAGACGCGGATCCGTTCTTCAGATTTGAGGATCTTCAGCCCAGCAGAGATGACATCCCAACTCGTGAGTGCAGGATGACGCTGCAGCCTGAAACCAGGAGACAGAGAGCGGTACAAGCCCACAGAGAGCGGCCTGATGCCACACAGAGCGTGGTCCATGCACTGCTCAGGGTTCCCGACTCTACGATAGAAGACATGCAAGACTGCACACTGCACTCCTTGCACGAACAAGAAGTGACTCCAGTGTCACAAGCCTCCACAGCGAGCTCGTGGACAGACTCCACGATAGCAGCAACGCAAGGCTCCGACGGGCAGTCCTTGCAGGAACAATACCATAAGTGTCTAGCAACCTCCTCTGACCAACTAACGGCAGACGATGCAAGTCTGCCATGCTTAAGTAAATAGCAAGAAGACTATGACAGTCTACCACACTCCAGTGCACAGCAGGACGACCATGATGGTCTATCATGCTACAGTGAAGAACAAAGCAAATGACAGTCCAAGCCCAAATGAAGGACAACATCAAGACAATGACAGTCCACCCACATTGTTTGCACCATCAAATGAAGACTCTGACAATTTACCCAACACAAGTGAACAACAAACAGCTACTGAGGCTCTGCCCACGGTATGTGAGACGAGTGACGACAGCATCCCACTTCCCATGCAAGATGTGCAAAGTGACAGACCTCAGCTAGTGTGTACAGAGGCACTTGACGATCACTGTGAGACCACTGGTGACTCCGGTGACACCACGATACTTCCACCCTCATTCGCTCAAACCTCTCCACAAGTCAATGCATTCCTGGATGTTCCGATTCCAGACGTGCAGCTTCAAGAAATCTCAGCTGACTCCAGTGAACCTGCTAAGAATCCGGACGGGGAGCAACAACAAACCAACACTGACTCAGTTAAAACAGACTAGACTCCAGATGGAGAGCAACCAAACGCCGACTCTGATTTACGTAAGCCGGAATTTACTCCAGACAGGGAGTGCCGCAACCTCAGTGATGGCATGCTCAGGGTGACAGCAGATGCCACAACGACAGGAGATGGATCACTTAACAATTACACTGGGTCAGTAATAACAAGCAGCGGCCACAGTCCAAGAGGAATACACCAATATTCACCACAGCTATATCCACACATTTTTTCCACACCAGTAGTGCAGCCAATGACAGCTCATGCTGGACAAATCCAGTATTCAGGCATGCAGCAGCCAGCAGTCTATGCAGTATATTCTCAACAGGCCAGCACTACGGATTGCCCACTAATGGAATCAAGACCGAAGGAGGACTACCGCCAGCGCAATCTGCACTACAGACTGGATGCCTTGGTTACAGCCCAGGATTTGCTGCCTCCCAGCCTGGCCAGACGGCATATTCCTATCAGATGCAAGGTTCTAGTTTCACACCATCACCAGGTATTTATGCGAGCAGCAATTCTGTTTCCAATTCGACAAGCTTCAACGGTTCTCAGCAGGATCACCCTTCCAGCACAGCACGTGGCCAGAACCAGTATGTACAGTCTTATCCAACTTCAACATATGGCACATCCATGACCTTGAAAGATACTGTTGATGGTACCTCTTCAACGTCAACACCTTATCAGCTACGTGATGCCATCCGACAGCACCATCACAAACATCGAAAAAAGAAAGGGACTCCAAATCAGACAGCGAAGTGATTTGACCAATTCTTGATTCCTGTGGCACAGGGACGTTGATGGCGTTCATAACCAAGAGAGACATTTTACCATGATGATTGATGGTTTATGGACTCACATGAATGATTTGGACATACTGTTTAATCACTGTTCCCATGACTTGTATATGCCTTACCTTATCTACCTGTTCTTTGTTCAATTTTCTTAAAGTGTACAGAAAATATGAACATATAAAAAAGGGGGGATGTGGTGATGTGCATCAATGTAAATACATGTAGGCTAGCTAGACACTAGAGCAAGCACCAGAAACATTACACACACACACACTCAGCCAATAGATCAGTTAGATAGGAGACGGCCAATGGACATTCACGATACACAAGGAGGTGACACGACCACAGGGGGCATTACACCAACCCATATATAAAGGACACCACACACATGATCTGCCTCTTTCCACTGGAGACAGTCAGTGAGTAGAGACACAGGGTTGATTCAATATTACACCTACCACGTGGATTGCAGCAACTGGTTAGTCAGTCTGGGTAGCTATAGTAGGATTAGCAGTAGTGTTGAACCCGAGTAATAGAAGGGTAAATAGTTTAATAAACGTGTGGAAGTTATCTCCACGTCTGAACCTTCCTTTGTCAAGTGCACCACAAGGAAGCTGCTTATGTTACACCTACAATATAACACTCAGTGTCTTGGCCTCCACAGCTTCTTGCGGCAATGAGTTTGTGATAACCTGCCCTGATCCTAATGGTTGGGGACAATTGGTCACCCGTGTTCCTTGGGGAATATTAGCTCCCCCAATGAGAGTGGTTGGGGCAATCATCAGCTGTGCAACTAGATAAATAGAGCTGGCCAGTGTGGTATCAGCTAGGAAGAGAACCAGTAGTGGACTACTAACCTTGTGTACATATTCTTTCCAAAAAGTTACTTCCTGTTTGACTACAAATTTGTGCTTGATTCTTCGTGGCCCACACAAAAGAGTTCCACAGATTCCCCACCTTCTGACAGAAGAAATGAATGAAATGAAAATCGCTTATTGTCACAAGTAGGCTTCAAATTAAGTTATTGTGAAAAGCCCCTAGTCGCCACATTCCGGCACCTGTTCGGGGAGGCTGGTACGGGAATTGGACCCGCGCTGCTGGCCTTGTTCTGCATTACACGCCAGCTATTTAGCCCACTGTGCTAAACCAGCCCCTTCTCATCTCAGTTTTAAAGGATCGTCCCTTCAGTCTGAGGCTGTCCTACACGTCTTTCCTGCGAGTGGAAACATCTTTTGCACATCCACATTATCTAGGCCTCTCAGTGTTCTGTAAGTTGGAATGAGATCCCGGTCATCCTTCTAAACTCCATCAAGTACAGAACCAGAGTCCTTCACCGCTCCTCATATGACAAGTCCTTCATTCCCAGGATCATTATTGTGAACCTCCTCTGGACCCTTTCCAAGGCCCACACATCTTCCTTAGATACGGGGCACAAAATTGCTCACAAAATTCCAAATTAACACCTCGGCTGTTTCCTTGTCCCCCATAACTATCTCACCAGAATCATTTTCTAACGGGCCTATGTTCACGTTGACCTCTCTCTATTTATAAATTGAAAGAAGCTCTTATTGTCAGTTTTTATATTCGTCGGTATTTTACCCTTGAGGGCATTCGGCCCTTTTTTGTGATGTAGTTTTCACTGGCAAGACTGGTATATATTCTGCATCCCTGGTTGCCTGAAGGAAGGTGGGCATTCCAGTAGTGTAAGAGTAAAAACAGTAAGGGTGTCTAGACCACTTCAGAGGGCAACTAAGGTTCAACTGAGTTGCTGTGCGACTGGAATCATACACAGTGTAAGACAGATATCACCCTTTAAATGAACAAGTTGCTTTTATGACAATTGCACAGCTTCATTGGCACTTTCATCGATACCCAGTTTTTTATTTCCTGATCTTTCTAAAGTGAATTCATATTCTCAAAGTCGGGATTCGAATTCATGCTGTCTGCATTATTGGTTCACAGGGAACACGAACGTTGACTTCGACCTTTTGGATGCAATGGCTTTTCTTGAGGCTGTAAATTTTACAGACCTCTGAATTACTGGCCTGGTGACACAACCATTACCACACTGTATCTATGAATTTCCCCAGTTCTCGGAAGGGAAATCCATACACATTCATCATGGACGAGAAGCAAGAAATCGTTTACAGAGCAAGAATTGTGGAAGCCTTGGACTGGGTTGGCAGTTCTGACTGGTGAACAGCGTTTCAGTACAAACTGAATCAGGGCAGGGAAAACAAAGGGAATCATTTAAAAACTGCACCTCCCGGTGGTTCATCGAATTAAGCTCACTAACATGGGTGGGTTTGCCAGCCGTTCCTGTCAGCGGGATCATCGAATCCTGCCGATAGTGACACCCAAACGTGCGAACAACGGGAAAAGTGGCAGGATGGGAGGATCCAACATCGGCTTAAGGTGGGCCATCTCCACCGCCGCAGCATACTCCACGGGTGCTGTGTGCGGCGGGGGAGAATCCTGCCCCACTGGACGATTGAGTCTTATATCACATCTATCAGAACTAGTTAGTTCAACCATGGTGAGAAACATTAGCGCATAATTGCTGGACCGAAGTATTTAAGGGCGGCATGGTAGCACAGTGGTTAGCATTGTTGCTTCACAGCTCCAGGGTCCCAGGTTCAATTCCCGGCTTGGGTCACTGTCTGCCTGCACGTTCTCCCTGTGTCTGCGTGGGTTTCCTCCGGGTGCTCCGGTTTCCTCCCACAGTCCAAAGATGTGAGGGTTAGGCGGATTGGCCACGGTAAATTGCCCTTCGTGTCCAAAAAGGTTAGGTGGGGTTGCTGGGTTAGGAGGATGGGGTGGAGTTGTGGGCTTGGGTAGAGTGCTCTTTCCAATGGCCGGTGCAGACTTGATGGGCCGAATGGCCTCCTTCTGCACTATAAATTCTATGTAAATTCTATGATTTAGGTGGACATGTCATTGGAAATAGTGATCATGGCATTTCAATTTAGTAAGTGGAGATATTAATTGATAAGCCCAGTGTTGAACTCCCCACCCACCGGAAGGATTGCATTGATTCGTATTGAAAGAGGTTAGGGAAGAAAAGTCGAAGCTTCATTGTGTATCGATAATAATCCATTCAGAAAGGGTGCCAGAGAACGGGTGCAAATTGATAATAAAAAAGCATCTAGGGACCAAAGATATAATAGAGTAGACAGCACAGATTTTAAACGAGAATTCAACTTTATTGAATTCTTCAGAGAAAGAAAAACAGAAAGAGTAGGTAAATGTAATATATTTGGGATTTCAAGAGGCCATCGATGAAATACCGTATAATAGATTCTTGACTGAGGTAAGGATTTGTGGAGTGAGTGAACAAGGAACAGAATGGAAAGTGTTATAATTCTAGTTGGTGTTGTAACTGGATGGGAAGATCCCAGAATGGAACCCAGGCTTAAAAGACTGTAACTTTTACCTTTTTTTGGAAAACGTGGATGAACAGTCACAGGACAGCTAATTAGTTTTAACAACAAGAAAAAAACATTTATTCCATATAAAAAATAGATTATTGTCTAATCTGCCTTTACTCCCTCCTTAGTTTAAGAAATACACACAGATTTTAAGATTAACACGGATCATAACGTACATCTCAATGGTGTCAGTAATGCAAAATCCCTTTTTAAAAAAAAATATATTTATTAAAAGTTTTTTAACACAGTTTTTCTCCCTAACAAACAATAACCCCCCCCCCCCCCCCACCCCCTCGTAACAGAAAAAACCCAGAAATCGCGCAGAGCAAGATATATACATGGCAAAATTATATATTTACACAGCTTTGTACACTGGCCCTCACCCGTACGGGCCAGTTTCCCCAACCCTTCATGTTATCTCTTGCTGCAAAATCCCTTTTTGCACACAGTTTGGCTGTGGTCAGATACACTCTCCGTCGGAACCTTAATTAGTATCTGTGCGGTTCTCCTCGGAATCCCCCAGATGATTGTCTTGTGAGAGTTTCCAAACTCCACTCCCAAAACCATGCTTTACAATCGTATTTCACAATCATGTTTTCCATTAGTGGTTTGCTTTTTGGAATCCAGTCCAGGTTTTCCAAATACCTCTTTTAAACAAATCTTCGCTCCACTTTTAACAGCAAATCTAGGGCTGGATTCTCTGAGCATCCGTGCTGAAATCACGATCGGCGCGGAGTTGGAGAATGGGCGTCAGTGACGAAATCCGGTCCTGCTCAGCTCCTGCGATTCTCTGGTCCTCGGAGAATCGCCGCAAATCGTGTGTGCACGGTCTATTGACAGAGGCTCCCGTGGCGATTCTCCCAAGAAAACTGGCTGGATTCCCGATGGCGTGGTTCTAACCACGTTTTGCCTGTCGGGAATGGCCGGTGCAGGCTGCAAATTCAGTCCGCGGCCGCCCTGGTGAGAGCCGGGGGGCGGGGATTCTTCACCAGGGGGGCCTCACAGATGGCCAGGCAAGCTATCGAGTCGCACTGATCCGCGGGCGCACGCGATCTCGGGAGGACCTACTTCGTTCATCATGGCCTGTGGTGTGAGTCCTCCATGTAGCTCAGGGAGGTCGTGCCAGGTCGCTGCCGTGCGCATGCGAGGACTCCCGAATGGAAGTGCAGGGTCCCGTATCCGCAGCCAGAGCTGTGAGGTGCACTCTGGGGCCCTGCTAGCCCCCTGCAGGTAGGAGAATCACTCTTGACTTTCAAAGCCCAAAGTGAAACGCTAGCGTTTTGATGCTGGTGTGGGGACATAGCCCCATTATTGGAGAATCCCGCCCCTATTATTCAGGATTTACACCACCTCCTTTCGGATTTATTTGTCCTGACTGCTGTGCAAACTGTTCACCATTACTTTCACTCCCAATTCCCAGACTCTTGAAAAGGACCAAACTTTTGATTTATCTCTGAAGTCTGCTTCCCCATTTTAAATCCAGTTACTGCAATTGTCTCTTTAACTCATGATACTTTGTTTAGTTTTCCTTGCATTTTTCTGAATAATATGTCTGATCACTTAACTCCCATGTATTTAAGAAATGTCTGCCCCAATTCTCTGGTAATCCAAACTGTAACTAGTTCTTTGAGAAGCCTACCTCTTTGCAACTCCCTTCCTGTCCAGTCTTTCTTGTAGCAGAATTGAGAGATGTTCACTTCCTGAGGTCATTCTTCAACTGCAATAAATCCAGCTAAAACTAAAACTTAAACATTTTTCTACCTTAAAAAGGCTTCCAGTTGCTAAGCAGCATTCACATACTTCTGCTGGCTTATTTACTCTGAATAGCGTAGCGCTCTCTAAGCACAATAGAAACACAGCTGGAACTTAACCCACCCCAACACATACAAACACCTTTGTCCAGCATGAATTTAACTAAAGGTTTTACACTTCCAGGCACAGAAACAGTAAATTAAATCCACTTATTTCTAATGTTTACCAATACAAATATCAATCCCTTAAAACCACCTTTGTTTTCCTCACAATAATAATGCACTATAAAACAGAGAAAAAGTAGCAGTTAAGGGTAGCTACTGAGGTTGGCAAAAAGTATGAAGCAGCGTGTCACAAGAATGAGTGCCGGGACCACTGATGTTTTCCAAATGATTTGAACTCCAGAATTGAGAGTACAATTACAAAATTAGCAGACAACAATTGGAGTGGAGGTTATGGTTAAGGCAGAGGACAAGTGCAAGAAAATATACAAAGACACGAACAAACCTACTAATAATAGGTGGGAGGATGGGACGAATTTGGAGAACAAGTAGGAAGAATATGGAAAATAAGACTCCAAATGAATAAAGGAGCAAAGAGATCGAGAGGTACAGATTCACAAATCGCTAAAAAAGGGCCACAGAGTAATCAGACGAAAAATCAAACAAATCGAGCACTTGGGGTTCATTGTTTTAGGAATAAAATTGGAAGATAGGCAAGTTATGTTCAGCATAGTTGGACCACATTTTCAGAGTACTGTGCACAGTTTCAGTCTCCATATTTCAAGAAGCCGATCGAGGCACTGGAGAAAGTGTGAAAAAGATTTCAAATGATAATACTAGAATTTAGAAGTTACACCTATCTGGGAAAATACACAGGCTGTGGCTCCTTTCGCTGGAAAAGGAGGATGACCTGACCGAAGACTTTAAGATTCTGAAAGATAGAGATAGAAATGGTATTTCCATTAATAGGGAAGCCTACAATTAAGGACCACCAATATAAGATAGACACCAAAAATCTCGATAGGATACACAGGGGACACTTATTTACCCAGTGTGTGGTCGGATGTGGAACTTGATACCACAAATAATAATTTAGTAGTTGAGACAAACATCGAGATGCATTTAAGGGAATTTAGATAAGTACCTGAGAGTAAAAGGAATACAAGAAAATGCATATTTGGTTAGACAAAGAGAGGTGGGAGGAGGATTGTGTGGAGCATAAACACTGGCACAGTGTTTGTGGTGTACATTCTAGGTAATGACCACCATTTTACACCCATAATAATCCATAAAACAAATCAGATGGGTGACCATATGTAAGTGTTGCAAAACCTCCAGGGTTGCCCTGGAGACCCACAGGGATTAATAATTATTCTCCTGGGCACTGCTGTGAGCGCCAGGGATTAATATCAATCATCGTCATCTTGTCACGCGTGCTCTGCCCAAAGGCAAGTCCATATTGTCTACTGATGCTTCATCCTGAGCAGGTTTTCTTTGTATTCCGCCGCCTTCCACCATAAAGAGCAGGGTGAAGATATGGATAGTAAAACAATTTTATTTTTTATTGGTTAAAACAAATATTGGGAATGGGGATTTTATGGGGCAGTTGGAGGTGGGAGGTTACTTGATGGAGCCTCCAGGAATATGTTGAATCAGATATTGGTCAAGGGAGAAATGATGACCAGACGAACCAGGGTCTCATCCACAGCATGACTGCACTGGAGGACCAAACTAAGCCAAAAGAAGGACTTGCTTGAAGGTAATTTAATATAGGTGGATCCAGAACAGGAATAGATTTGAATGGGTTGTTGTAATTCAAAACAGGAGATATTCACGGTGTGGAATAAAGTGTCATAGGTATTGTGCGGAAAAAGTGAGTTTAATTTTCTTTTAAATTCTAATAATAATGTTTATTAGTGTCACAAGTAGGGTTACAATAACACTGCTATAAAGTTACTGTGAAAATACCCAAATCGCCACACTCCAGCCTGTTCAGATACACTGAGGAAGAATGTCCACTTCACCAAACAAGCATGTCTTTTGGGACCTGTGGGAGGAAACCAGAGCACCCGGAGGAAACCCAAGCAGACACTGTGATACATACATAGATGCATATAATAGATAGGAGCAGGAGGCGGCCTTTTCGTTTTTCGAGCCTGCTCTGCCATTCATCACGATCATGGCTGATCATCCAATTGATTAGCCTAATCCTGTTTTCTCCCCATAGCCTTCGATCCCATTCACCCATTCAAGTACTACATCTAGCCGCCTCTTGAATATATTCAATGTTTTAGCATCAACTACTTCCTGGGTAATGAGTTCCACAGGCTCACCACTCTTTGTGTGAAGAAATGTCTCCTCATCACTGTACAAAATGGTTTACCCTGAACCCTCAGACTGTGACCCCTGGTTCTGGATACACCCATCATTGGTGACGTCTTCCCTGCATCTACCCTGTCTAGTCCTATTCGAATTTTGTAAGTCTTTATCAGATTCCCCCCTTATTCTTCTGAACTCCAGCGAGAACAATCCTTATCTAGTCAATCTCTCCACATATGACAGTCCCGCCATCCCTGGAGTCAGTCTGGTAAACCTTCGCTGCACTTCTTCAAGAACAAGAACATCCTTCCTCAGAAATGGTGACCAAAACAACATGTCCCTGCTCCTGTATTTGAAACCTCTTGCAATGAAGGCCAACATACCATTTGTCTTCTTTACCGCCTGCTGCACCTGCATGCTTACCTTCAGCGGCTGGTGCACAAGGACACCCAGGTCCCGCTGCTCGCTCATTTCTCCAAATCTACAACCATTCAGTAGTAATCAGCTTTCCTGTTTTGCTTCCAAAGTGAATAACCTCACACTTATCCAAATTATACGGCATCTGCCATTGATTTGCCCACTTGCCCAACCTGTCCAGATCATGCTGTAGGATTTCTGCATCCTCGTCACAGTTCACCCTCCCACCCAACTTGGTATCATCTGCAAATTTTGAGACGTTACTGTGGTATTATAGGTATTACGGTACCTGATAGACTAAAGCACCATTGGTGGAAACTGTATGCTTTCTACTGGTTAGAATGTATGATAGCTCCGCCCTGCTAGGCGGGGTATAAGAACCAGTGCCGCCCCAGCAGTCTTCATTCTGTACCTGAGCTGCTGGGGGAAACATCTAGCTTATTAAAGCCTTCAGTTGGACTACAACCTCGCTTTAGTGGTCATTGATCGTGCATCAATTTAATAAGCTAGTTTTTTTTAAGAAGAAAGGATGGAGCTCCGAATCAAGCCGGAGTGTCTGCAACTCAGCCCCCACGCGGCGAACTCAGCGGCAATCTTGAAGCACTGGCTGGCGTGCTTTAAAGGGTATCGCGGGACGGCCCAAAACGCACCCACGGGAGAGCAGAAACTGCACGTCCCGCACTCAAGGGTGAGCCCGGATATTTACACCCTCATCGAGGAAGCGGAAGACTTCAATGCAGCAATAGAGCTGCTAAAAGGACACTATATTCGCCCAGTAAACCAGGTCTACGCCCGGCACCTGCTTGCAACAGGGCAACAAACCCCTGGGGAATTGCTGGAGGAATTCTACCGTGCACTCCTGGTGTTGGGAAGAAGCTGCAGCTGCCCGCAAGTTTCGGCCAGCGAATACACGGAACTCTTAGTCCGGGATGCTTTCGTGGCAGGTATGCTATCTTCACAAATCCGTCAGCGTCTGTTAGAAAAGGACACCCTGGGTCTCAGGCACGGGCCCTTGCAGGCTCCCTGGACGTGGCCTCCAGGAACGCCCGCGCTTACGTTCCCGACCGGGCGGCAGCCCCCTGGGCAGTGTGGAGCCCCTCCGCGGCCAACCCTGAGACTTCCCCCATTCCCCCACAGGCCTGCACTGCAAGGCGGCCTGGCACCCCTGCCAGCACTGCCCAGCCCGCGCATCCACATGCAAGGGATACGGCAAAAAGGGCCATTTCGTGGGGGTATGCCAGGCCCGTGCGGTTGCCGCGGTCTCCGGCGGCGAATGCGGACCGCAACCACAAACCTCTCCACGGGCCCCGTGCGGCCAGCGGTCGCTGCCATCTTCATATTCCAGGGCCACGTGCAGATCCCGGATGCCGCCATCTTGTTCCACGGACGCCACGTTGGAGGGATTGGCGCCGCCATTTTGTGCATCCTTAGCCATGTGCGACCAATGGGAGCCGCCATCTTGGATGAACCCCCAGGACCCCAGCTCAGCTGACCACGCACTGCCCGAAGAGAACTCTCAACTGCTGCGATTAGTCTCGGTGATGCTGGATCAGTCTCGGCCATGAACACTCTCATCTGCTACGACGACCGTATTCATCAACGGGCACGAGACGTCATGCCTAATCGACTCTGGGAGCACGGAGAACTTCATACACCATGACACGGGAAGGCGATGTTCTCTCTCATCCATCCCATTAATCAAAAAATCGCCCTGGCTTACGTTTCACACTCAGTGGAGATAAAGGGGTTTTGTGTAACAAACCTCACAGTCCGGGGAAGGAAGTTCAAAAATTTCCATCTCTACGTCCTTCCCTCACCTCTGCGCGTCTACACTCCTGGGTTTAGACTTCCAGTGTAACCTTCAAAGCCTGACCTTCAAATTCGGCGGCCCTATACCCCCCCTTACTGTCTGCAGCCTCGCGACCCTCAAGGTCGACCCGCCTTCCCAGTTTGCAAATCTCACCCCGGATTGCAAACCCGTCGCCACCAGGAGCAGATGCTACAGTGCCCAGGACCGGATCTTTATTAGGTCAGAGGTCCAAAGGCTACTGAGGGAAGGGGTCATTGAAGCCAGTAACAGCCCCTGAAGAGCTCAAGTAGTGGTGGTAAAGACCGGGGAGAAGCATAGGATGGTCATCGAATACAGTCAGGCCATCAACAGGTTTACGCAGCTGGACGCGTACCCTCTCTCCCGCATATCCGACCTGGTAAACAGGATCGCGCATTATAAGGTCTTCTCCACGGTGGATCACAAGTCTGCCTACCACCAGCTCCCCATCCGTACTAGTGACCACAAATACACTGATTTTGAGGCAGATGGGCGGCTCTATCACTTCTTAAGGGTTCCCTTCGGTGTCACCAACGGGGTCTCGGTCTTCCAGCGCGAATGGTTGACCGGTACGGTTTACGGGCTTCATTCCCGTATCTCGATAATGCCACCATCTGCGGCCATGACCAGCAGGACCACACGCCAACCTCCGAAAATTTCTCCAGACCGCTAAAATCCTTAACGTTACATACAACAAGGATAAATGCGTGTTTAGCACCGACCGCCTAGCCATCCTCGGCTACGTAGTGCGAAATGGAGTGATAGGCCCTGACCCTGAGCGCATGCGCCCCCTTATGGAGTTCCCCCTCCCTCACTGCTCCAAGGCCCTGAAACGTTGCCTAGGGTTTTTAAGCTACTACGCCCAGTGGGTCCCAACTACGCGGACAAGGCCCGTATCGTGATCCAATCCACAGTATCTCCCCTGTCGATAGAGGCCCGCCAGGTCTTCAGCCGCATCAAAGCAGACATTGCAAAGGCCACGATGCACGCCATCGATGAGTCCCTCCCCTTCCAGGTCGAGAGCGATGTGTCCGACGTAGCTCTGGCGGCCACCCTCAACCAAGTGGGCAGACTCATGGCCTTCTTCTCCCATACCCTCCATGCTTCCGAAATCCGCCACTCCTCAGTCGAGAAGGAGGCCCAGGCCATAGTAGAAGCTGTGCGACATTGGAGACATTACCTGACCGGCAGGAGATTCACTCTCCTCACAGACCAAAGGTCGGTTGCTTTCATATTTGATAATGCACAGCGGGGCAAGATAAAAAAACGACAAGATCTTGCGGTGGAGGATCAAACTTTCCGCCTACAACTACGAGATCTTGTATCGTCCCGGGAAGCTAAACGAGCCTCCTGACGCCCTGTTCCACGGCACATGTGCCAACGCACAAGTGGACCGTCTCCGAGCCCTCCACGAGGACCTCTGCCACCCGGGGGTCACTCGCTTTTTCCACTTTATCAAGACCCGCAACCTGCCCTACTCCATCAAGGAGGTCAGGACAGCCACCAGGGACTGCCAAATCTGCGCGGAGTGCAAACCGCACTTCTACTGGCCAGAGAAAACACACCTGATAAAGGCTTCCCATCCCTTTGAACGCCTCAGCATGGACTTCAAAGACCCCCTCCCCTCCACCGACCGCAACACGTACTTCCTGAACATGATTGACAAGTACTCCCGGTTCCCATTCGCCATCCACTGCCCCGAAATGACCGCAACCACCGTCATCAAGATCCTCCATAGCATCTTTGCACTGTTCGGGTTCCCCGCTTACATACACAGTGATAGGGGGTCCCCCTTTATGAGCGGCGAACTGCGTCAATTTCTGCTCAGCAAGGACATCGCCTCGAGCAGGACGACCAGTTACAACCCCCGGGGTAACGGACAGGTAGAGAGGGAGAACAGAACTGTCTGGAAGACCGTCCTACTGGTCCTACGGTCCAGGAACCTCCCAGTCTCTCGCTGGCAAGAAGTCCTCCCGGATGCCCTCCACTCCATCCGGTCACTGCTTTGTACGACCACCAATCAGACACCTCACGAACATCTCCTTGTCTTCCCCAGGAAGTCCTCCTCTGGGACCTCCCTCCCGACCTGGCTGGCAGCACTCAGGCCCATTCTGCTCCGAAAACACATGCGGGCGCACAAGTCGGACCCGTTGGTCGAGATGGTCAATCTTCTCCACGCTAACCCCCAGTACGCCTACGTGGCGTACCCCGACGGCCGATAAGGCACGGTCTCCCTACAGGACCTGGCACCCCCCCGGAACTCCACGCACATCCCAGCCACCAGTCCCACCCTCCCTTCCACTGCAGCACCTTACAGGAGGATCGGCCCTTCCGCCGGCCCCGTCTAGGCCCCCCACCCACCGCGCCCCCTGCAGACGCTCCCTTCCCAGATCAACCATTTTCCCCACCAGCGCCGTCTAGGGGTGCCGATGCTGCCATGGAGATCGAAGCCACGCTCCCGGAGTCACAGACGCCCGAGCCTCCACCGGAGTCACCACCGAAGCTCCGACGATCACAGAAGACGACCAGGGCCCCCAATCGACTGATTGCTTAATTTTAATCATAAACTGTAAATATAAACCATCAAATGTACAGAGCTTTCAGAATTGTAAATAGTTACTAAACATGTACGGAGGTATTACGGTACCTCCATAACTAATTATACCACGTTGCCATGTTTTGTATTTTCAGGCCACCACCCCCGCTGGACTCTTTTTTTTAACAGGGGGTGAATGTGCTATTAAAGGTATTACGGTACCTGATAGGCTAAAGCATCATTGGTGGAAACTGTATGCTTTCTATTGGTTAGAATGTATGATAGCTCCGCCCTGCTAGGCAGGGTATCGGAAACAGTGCCGCCCCATCAGCCTTCATTCTGCACCTGAGCTGCTAGGGGAAACATCTAGCTTATTAAAGCCTTCAGTTGGACTACAACCTCGCTTTAGTGGTCATTGATCGTGCATCAGTTACATTTTGTTCCCTCATCCAAATCATTAATACATGTTGTGAATAGCTGGGGTCCCAGCACCGATCCCTGTGGCACCCCACTAGTTACTGCCTGCCAATTTGTTTTCTCTCTGTCAACCAGTTTTCTATCCACCTCAATACACATCCCCCAATCCCATGTGCTTTAATCTTGCACAATAATCTCTTATGCAGGCCTTTGTCAAATGCCTTCTGAAAGTCCAAATATACCACATCGACTAGATCCCCCTTGTCAACTGTATGAGTTACATCTTCAAAGAATTCCAACAGATTTGTCAAGCATGATTTCACTTTCATAAATCCATGCTGACTCTGACTGATCCTGCCACTGTTTTCTAAATGTTCTGCTATAAAGTCCTTGATAACGGATTCAAGAATTTCCCCCATTGCCGATGTTAGGCTTACTGGTCTATAATTCCCTGTTTTATCTCATCCTCCCTTTTTGAATACTGGAGTGACAGGAGCTACCCTCTAACAGGGACTGTTCCAGAGTCTATAAAATCCCGGAAGGTGACCACCAATGCATCCAGTATTTCCAGAGCCACCTCCATAAGCACTCTGGGATGCAGATTCTCAGGCCCTGGGAATTGATCCGCCTTCAATCCCATCAATTTTCCCAGCACCATTTCTCTACTAATATTGATCTCCCTCAGTCATTTCCTCGCATTAAACCATTTATTCTCCAACATTTCTGGTATCTGATTTGTGTCCTCTTTTGTGAAGACAGAACCAAAGTATGTATTCAATTGCTCAGCCATTTCTTTGTCCCTTATTATGCATTCCCCTGTTTCTGTCTGTGGGGGACCTACATTGGTCTTTACCGATCTCTTTCTCTTCACATATCTATAGAAACTCTTAGTGTCAGTCTTAGTGCAAGCTTCCTTTTGTACTGTACTTTCCCCTTCTTAATCAATACCTTGGTCCTTCTTTGCTGATTTCTAAACTGCGTACAATCCTCAGGCCTATTATTTTTCTTGGCCAATCTGTATGCTGCTTCCTTTGACAAAGGGTCATCTGGACTTTTCTCTCTCGACAGATGCCTCCAGACCTGCTGAGATTTTCCAGCATTTGCTTTTTGCTTCTTCCTTGGATCGGATACTATTCCTAATTTCCTTTGTAAACCATGGATTGGCCCTCATAACCATTTTGCTTTTGTGCCAGACAGGAATGAACAGTTGCTGGAGTTCCCCCGTGCGTTCCTTGAATGTTTGCCATTGTTTATCTACTGTCATCCCTTTAAGTAACTCCCCCCAATCAATCAAGGCCAACTCACACCTCATACCTTCATAGTTCCCTTTATTAAGATTCAGCACCCTCGTTTCCAAATCAACGACTTCACTCTCCTTCTTGATAAAAAATTCCATCATGTTATGGTCGCTCATCCCCAAGGGGTCTCGCACAACCAGATTGGCAATGATTCCCTTCTCATTACAAAGTACCCCGTCGAAGAAGGCCTGCCCTCTAGTTGGTTCCTCCACATATTGGTCGAGAAAACCATCCCGTATACACTCCAGGAATTCCTCCTCTACATCATTGTGGGAGAATGTGTAGAATTCCAAAAAGCTAAAGTAAAGAGATTAAGTTAACAATTCTGGACGGGAGCATTTCTAAAGGCTGAGACAATGGAGCATTCAAAGGGAAAGAACATATTTAAGGAGATGCTGAAATTTATGGGGGAAGACCTCAGCAGACCACAGAAATCACTGGACAGCTCCCAGCAAGCAGTGTGAACAAAGTCAGATTTGGAAAACCAGTTGCCATTAACCTCAGAGGGCACCCCAAGAGAATTAAAATCGCTGTGTGGAAAAAGTTACAGGACTTTTATAGAACCCAACATCTGTGAGGTGTTGCTGAACAGATGTAGAATGTTAGCTCAGAAGGCAGTTAAATTAAGATTGTTTGGAACTGCATTCAAGTGTTGGTATCTGTGAAGCCATTGGCCTATTTTAGCGAAATTCTATTTCTTTTGGTCATTTTTTACTATTTCTTAATGAATAATGACTTTGCTATGAAATCATCACAAGTAGTTGGGGACATTATTTATGGATTTGAAAACCTTTCCTCATATGATGCAAATTGCAAACTCAAAAACGTGAGGGCAGTTGTTTTAAGTTTCCCTTCTGGAATTTGAACAGCTCAGCACTTACCATCAGCTATGCCCTTAACAAGTAATTCAGAGGCCCAGGCTAATGCTCGGGGAACACGGGTTCAAATCCCACTATGATAGCTGGTAGAATTTAAATTTAATTAATAAATCTGAGAAGTTGTGGCCTTGGTTCCTCTCCCTGAAGACTGTAGTCCTTGCGGTGAACCATAAAGATTCGGAATTCTAGGATAATGGTTCAAGGATGATGATGGAAGTTCCGGACGCTGAAACTATTTGTTTAAGCTGGGAAATATTCCATTCTCACGGATGGCAAGCTCTCATCAGAGTGGCATTTTGGGTTTAAAAAAAGAAAGTGCAGCGTAACTTTTCATCAGCAGCTGATATAAATGAGAGCGCCCTGGGATCAGGATATGGGATTGGTATCAATACTCAGGGATACTGCACCTATTACATAGACATAGAACATACAGTGCAGAAGGAGGCCATTTGGCCCATCGAATCTACACCAACCCACTTAAGTCCTCACTTCCACCCTATCCCCGTAACCCAATAAACCCTCCTAACCTTTTTGGACACTAAGGGCAATTTATCATGGCCAATCCACCTAACCTGTACGTCTTTGGACTGTGGGAGGAAACCGGAGCACCCGGAGGAAACCCACGCAGACACGGGGAGAACATGCATACTTGGCACAGACAGTGATCCAGCGGGGAATCGAATCTGGGACCCTGGCGCTGTGAAGCCACAGTGCTAGCCACTGTGCTACCGGGCGTCTGTGCTATTGTTTGGGTATTATTGATACAAAATGATTGCTATACTTGGTTAGCTAATAGCAATTGTAATTCATTGAATGAAGATATGTGATGTGATAAAAGGTCATGTGAGTAAAAGATTTCTTTCTCAAAATTAACTCAAGACAACATTATT
Organism: Scyliorhinus torazame; assembly: GCF_047496885.1. Classification (NCBI taxonomy): domain Eukaryota; kingdom Metazoa; phylum Chordata; class Chondrichthyes; order Carcharhiniformes; family Scyliorhinidae; genus Scyliorhinus; species Scyliorhinus torazame. The sequence continues at coordinate 335,155,147 of NC_092709.1, forward strand.
TTATAACATAAGAACATAAGAACTAGGAGCAGGAGTAGGCCACCTGGCCCTTCGGCCCTGCTCTGCCGTTCAATAAGATCATGGCTGATCTGTTGTGGACTCAGCTCCACTTTTCCACCCGAACACCATAACCCTTTGTTCCTTTATTCTTCAAAAACTATCTATCTTTATCTTGAAAACACTTAATGAAGGACCCTCAACTGCTTCACTGTGCAGGGAATTCCATAGATTCACAACACTTTGGGTGAAGAAGTTCCCCCTAAACCCAGTCCTAAATCTACTTCCCCTCATTTTGAGGCTATGCCCCCTAGTACTGCTTTCACCCACCAGTGGAAACAGCCTCCCCGCATCTATCCTATCTATTTATTTATCTTATCTATTCCCTTCAGAATTTTATATCTTTCTATAAGCTTTCTATGGCATCCTTCTAAATTCCAGTCCCAGTCTACTCAACCTCTCCTCGTAATCCAACCCCCTCAACTCTGGGATTAACCGAGTGAATCTCCTCTGCACACCCTCCAGCGCCAGTACGTCCTTTCTCAGGTAAGTAGACCAAAACTGAACACAATACTCCAGGTGTGGCCTCACATACACCTTATACAGTTGCAGCATAACCTCCCTAGTCTAAACTCCATCCCTCTAGCAATGAAGGACAAAACTCCATTCGCCTTCTCAATCACCTGTTGAAATTTTGTATCCAAGCTGAGGGATGTACCCTCCCTGTTAAATTTTTGAATGCGAGTTACGATTTGCTTCAGTACCGAGTCAAAGATTTGTCAATCCTGAGAATGATATATCAATGAAATTAGATGGAGAAATGTGGGGAGGTGGCCCATATGGAGCTGCCTGTTTTTATGCTGTAAATACTGTGAAACAATATCCTTGTTATTTAATGGCCCCCTACTTTCATACTAAGGGGCTCCTATAGTGCAGGGAGTAGCATCACTGACTTTGAGTCAAATACGCTGGGCCCGAGTCCCACCCCAGGACTTAATGACCAAGGAAGGTGTTTTTCTTAATTCATTTACAGGATGTGGGCTTCACTGGCTAGGCCAGCATTCCTCCTTGAACCTCTGCAGTCCATGAGGTGTAGGTACCACCCACAGTGCTGCTAGGCAGGGAGTTCCAGGATTTTGACCCAGTGACAGTGAAGTAACGGCGATATAGTTCCAAGTCACATGGTGTGTGGTTTGGAGGGCAACCTCCAGGTGTGGGGCTCCCGTGTGTCTGCTATCCTTGTCCTTCTAGAGGGTAGCAGTCGTGGATCTGGAAGGTGCTACCTAAGGAGCCTCAGTGAGTTGCTGCAGTGCATTCTTGACATCAAGCTGCAAGTCCTTCCATCACACTCCAATGGTAGGCGGTAGGCGAGGGAGAAATTTCTGGTGAATCCATTGTTCCAGACTACACTATGCATGTAAAAGTGTATGTTACCACAGCAACCCGGAGTCCTGAGTGAACTGTAAGTCGCCACCACCGCCACTTTTGTATAGATGTCTGGCAAAGATGCAATCAGACTTGGCTAAGGTTCCCTCTATAGCTGCCAATACCTACTGTGAAGATTCACACACAAAGAAGGGTCATTGAAGAAACATATCACAGGACAGCCAGAATGCACTGCATGTGGGTGGTGGAAACAGTAACCTTCAAAAAGAAAATTGCTTCCAACGTGAAAAGAAAATATCTTCAGGGCTCGAGGCCTAGGGTTTTCAAACTCAGGGTCACGACCTGCGGGTGAGTCATGGCGTTCTCGATCGCGGGAGGAACGCCCAACGGCCGCGACTGGCTTTTAAAAATGCCGCCGCAACGGACTTTTGAGATTGCCGGCCATCCCGCGCATGCGTGCCGGATCAAAGAGTGCACAGAGCCGGATCCAGCGGGGGGGACAGCCTCCTCCTGACCTCAGCCACTGTCCAGGGCCAGTTATTGTTAGCAAACAACGGAGTCCTCCCATCGGAAGCGGCGGCAGAGAGCTGGTCACTGACGTCACATGTTCTGGACGCGAGGGAGATACCTCCATTTTGCAGCTGCCAGCAGTGCGGGTGTGAACTCCAGGGCCTCTGGTGAACAACCCATGAAGAAGAAGCTGAAAACAGGATGATTACCTGAGGTGTGGGTTATTAATTGTACCATTGCAAATCAGGATTCAAAGTTCATGTGTGATACATTCAGGGAAGCACTGGCAAATGAAAGTTTAAAACCCTCAAAACTTCAAAGACATTTGAAGACTAAACATGGCGAGTTTGAGGACAAACCTCTTGATTTTTTTCAATGGGTGCATTGAGATCTTAAATCATCAGCGGAGGTCATTATCAGAAATGTAACATTGAATAACAAAGCAAGTGGGATCATGAGGACCAAGCTTGCCCACCTGTCACATTGAAGGTAAAATGGTGGGTCATGAAGGTCGGCTGATGTGGGTCGCAAAGGTCAGCTGGCGTAGGTAGTGAAGGTTGGCCAGCGTGGGTCCCAAAGGATGGCCGGTTGGTAAAAATGGGTCCCGGGCAAAAATGTTTGTAAAACACTGCTCTCGGCAAAGAGCAGGGAAACGGATAGCTTTTTTCTTAAAGACCCAGCACACACATGGTGGCCCAGGTGGCCTCCTTTTGTCACATTGATTTCTGTCAAAAGTAAAAGCTGGGGAATAGAGAGTGATTGCAAAAAAGTGCTGAATATTGCTATTTTGATCAGTAACTTTACCCCTTATGTGATTTCAGGTGTTTCTCATTGGGCTGATAGCAGACAGGAAGTTCCAACACTTCAACGCTGTCCTTGAAGCCTACATCCGACAGCACTTCAGCGCCACCTTGGCTTATAAGTATGTCCGACAGAAAAGTAATTGTGTTTTTGTTCAAAGCAAGTTAATGTTTAAGTCGCTCAATCCAAAGTTGATGACTTCGATTGTATCTGCAACTCCGGAGTAGAATTGGGGCAGTTCTCGGTTGAAGAGAAAGACTGTGGTGAGGTTGGGTCAGAAAGAAAGAACTTTGTTACAAAGGGTTGCATGGGAACCAGCCGTATGATGCGACCATCAATTCACACGAGATGGAGAGTTGAAGTGAACAGTGGCTTTAATCAACTAGAACTGTGCCAGCCTGCGACTGCTCTGCACTGAGAGCCGCCTACAGGGCAGCTGCTCTATATACCTCCCCTCAAGAGGGCAGAGCCAGGGGCAGAGCCCACAAGGGCACCAACATGATACAAGCGATGTAATACAATACAATGGTCCATAGGTGGAGCCCACAAGGGCAACAACATAGCACAATGCAATACAGTGGTGAATGGTTGCCATAATACGTTCACCACACCGTGTAATGGAAGTAGAGGGACATGATTGACAAGAGATCCCCTGCCAGTTCCTACAGTTAACTCAAGGTGCAGCTATATTAAGAATGTGAGTGAAAGATGGGAAGAGGCCATTTTGTAAGAAAGCTCACCCTTCCTGTGTTCCAGCTATCACAGAATTTAGTGCAGAAGGAGGCCATTCAGCCCATCGAGTCTGCACTGGTTCTCTTAGAAAGAGCACCCGACCCAAAGCCCACACCTCCACCCTACCCCATTACCCAGTAACCCCATCTATCCCCATTACCCAGTAACCCCACCCAACACTAAGGGCAATTTTGGACACTAAGGACAATTTAGCATGGCCAATCCACCTAACCCACACATCTTTGGACAGTGGGAGGAAACCGGAGCACCCAGAGGAAACCCACGCACACACGGGGAGAACATGCAGACTCCACACAGACAGTGACCCAAGCCGGGAATCGAACCTGGGACCCTGGAGCTGTGAAGCAATTGTGCTAATCACAATGCTACCGTGCTGCCCCTAATGTTCTGAATGCTGCTAACTTCTTGCCCCACTTCTCTGCTGCTAGAGGGAGCTGATTCTAGGCACTTGCCAGCCTTCATGTGAGAAAGTTTCACCAAGTATCTTTCAATTCCCGTCACGGCCTCCCTGAACAGGTGCCGGAATGTGGCAACGAGGGGCTTTTCACAGTAACGTCATTGAAGCCTACTTGTGACAATAAGCGATTATTATTATTATTAGGATATGATATCAAGTTCCACGAACTGTTCATTTTGAAATGAGACTTGGAATTTAACTTTGCCAAGCCTTTTATTGAACAGATCAAGCTGTCTGTGATCTAGAACACGCTGCCTGAATGGGATTTTCTCATAATCTGTCAGTGCGTCGGGTTCTGGCTGAAAACCGGCCTGTATCTCTCCAGATGCACAGCCCAGTTTTCAGACCAGATCTTCAGCTACTCTGACAAAGGAGATCAGGGGGTGTGGTTTATACGGTCAGTCTAGTGGGGCTCCACAGAGATCAGAGCATCATCTTTAAAGGGCGCCCAGATCAGCACAGAGGTTAAACTCCCCTCAACTCACCACCCACCACCACAAATGTATTGGGGGATCGCCCACTCCCAAATGCACTATTATTGGGCACCATCACCACCCCCACCTCCCCCCCCCCCCCCCCCCCGCTCCCCGCACCGCACAATCTGCGGGGGTTGTCCACCCTAAACACTGCGTGACCACCGCTTACCCTGCCATCTCCCTCACTGCCAGATCTCCCCCATCATTGTTCCCTCCCCCCATCACTGCGAAGTCCCCCAGTCCCCCCTTCAAAGACCTTGGTGTTCACCCCCCCCCCCCCCCCACCGCGTAATACACAGACACACACATACATACATAACAGGAACCCCTCCAATAGGCCCGCCCTGGCACTGACCCCTCGCTCAGGCTGGCACTGCCAGGTGAGGCACACTGGCATTGCCACCTGGGTGCCAGCCTTGCATTGCCCAGGTGATGCTGTAGGCTGGCATGGACATTGCTAGGTAGACACTGCAATGGTGCCGAGCTGGAATATTTTGCGGCTGCATGATCGGGCCTGGGATGCCCTGCGTGGGTGTTGAGGGAGGGGGGCAGGAGGGTCCGGGGGCCATCCCAAAGTGCGCTTGGGCTTGGGGGAGCTGCTGGGGATGCTTGGGGGGCCTCTTGCCACATTAGGGAGTTCAAGCGAGCGGAGGACCTCAGTGTGAAAAATGGGGCTATGTGCTGCCTCGACTGTGCGTTCCCGCTGAGGTCTCTTATACAACGCGAATCATGTTTATAGCCATGTGTTTCTCGGCGCTTCAAGCTCTGGGAAACCTGCAGCTAAATGCGCACAATGGGACTTTGATCCCAATTAGTTGAATGCCCATCATAGGGCAGCACGGTGGCACAGTGGTCAGCACAGCTCCAGAGTCCCAGGTTCGATTCCGGCTTGGGTCACTGTGCGGAGTCTGTATGTTCTCCCCGTGTCTGCGTGGGTTTCCTCCGGGTGCTCTGGTTTCCTCCTACAGTCCAAAGATGTGCAGGTTAGGTGGATTGCTAAATTGAGCTTGGTGTCCAAATAGGTTAATTGGGGTTACTGGGTTACAGGGATAGGGTGGAGGCGTGGGTTTAAGTGGGGTGCTCTTTCCAAGAGCTGGTGCTGACTCGATGGGCCAAATGGCCTCCTTCTGCACTGTAAATTCTATGATCTATGATCATCGCCTGCCTTGAAGCACCAAAGTTAATATTACTGCTAAGTAACATTCCATTGAAAAGTGGGTTACCTTTTTTCCAAATTCAGACCAGACAGGAGAGGTGGGTGGTGATACAGAGTTAGCAGAATATATAGAGAGATTTGTTGAAAGAATACAAGACAGCAAATGCATTCAGTGACGTATGAAGCTATCAGGCCAATAAAGTGCAGTCAATGTTGTAACGTAGGAGGTAAGGGACCTCTGAAAATGTGCCGTGGGATATTTTGGCCGGGATTCTCCTTTCCGGGGACGAAGTCCCTACACCGGCGGGAAAACCAGCGGCAACGACTCCGGCGTCAACTGGCCCCAAGGTGAAGAATTCTCACCTGTCTAGGTGCACGGCGGAGGGGTTGGCGCCGCTCCAGCCGGCGCCGAAGGGAGTGCACGGGTTCGCGCATGCGCCAAAGGGCCGGCGTGATCTCGCGCACGCGCGGAACCGCCAGCGTGCTTTGGCGCATTGCAGGGTTTCTCTTCTCCGTGCCAGCCATGGCGGAGCCCTACAGGGGCCGGCGCGGAAGGGAGGAGTGCTCCCTTGGCACAGGCCCACCCGCAGATCGGTGGGCCCCGATCGCGGGCCAAGCCACCGTGGGCCCCCCCCCCCGGGTCAGATTCCCCCGCGCCCCCCCGAGGACCGCCCCAGCCAACTTACCTGGTCCCAGCGTGTGGGACCTTACGTAACCCACGCCGGTGGGACTGGCCAAAAACGGACACCGCTCAACCCATTGGGGCCCAGAGAAATGCCGTGGGGGGCCGCCACCAACGGCCCCCGACCAGCGTGGCGTGAACCCTGCCCCCGCCTGAAAAATGGCGCCGGAGGATACGGCAGCCGGCATCGGGACGGTGGGCCGGGGTTCGTGCCGCCCCCCCGTGGTTTCTCCGACCGGGGGGAGGGTCGGAGAATCCCGCCTTTCAGTCCACGTAAGATGGAACCCCAGTTTAACATCTCATCTGAACGTACTGAACTAGAATTTGGGGATTTTTGTGTTCAAGTCTTGGAATGGAACTTAAACTACAACTTTGGAGGTGGCGGCACAGTGGAATTGTCACTGGACTAGTAATCAAGAGAGCCAGGGTCATGCTTTGGCGAGCCGGGTTTGATTCCCAGCATGGCAGATGGTCAAATTAGAATTCAATAAAAATCAGGAATTAAAATGTCTAATGGCAACGGTAAAACCATTTGTTGGACAGGATTCCTGTCAGTTCTGAGGACATTGTGTTACATTAAAGCTGCTGTAAAAATATAAGTTATTGTTGTTGTTGGATTACACAGAGTGAAGCTTCTCGAAGCACTCCAGGATAGAATAAAGCTCTGGGCTTGTTACAATAAAGATCTTTTTCCACACTCACTGTGAGGATGGGGATTTCACTGAAGCCTCCTTGCCTATTAGTTCCCTACAATGCAGGAGGAGGCCACTTGGCCCATCAAGTCTGCACTGACCCTCTGAAAGAGCACCTGACCTAGGCCCACTTCTCCGCCCTATCCCCATAACCATACCTAACCGTTGGACATTCAGGGACAATTTAGCACAGCCAAGTCACCTAACCTGCACATCTGAGAGAAGAAGCAGGAGCACCCTGAGGAAACCCACGTAGACATTGGGAGAAAATGTGAACTCCACACAGTCACCAAAGGCCGTAATTGAACCCGGGTCCCTGGGGCTGTGAGGCAGCAGTGCTAACCACTGTGCTACCGTTCTGCTTGATTGTCCATCACCATTTCATAGGACCATAAGACATAGGAGCAGAAATAGACCATTCAGCCCATCGAGTCTGCTCCATCTGTATCTGTTCCAAGGATCCAGAGCACCTAACACAACAGGTATGGCTGGGCTGATTGTGTGGGATCACTTCACAGGGAGATGATGATGGCACAGTGGTATTGTCACTGGGCGAGTAATCATGGGACTCTGGGTACTACTCTTTGAACCCAGGTTCGAATCCCACCACGGCAGATGGTGAAATGTTAATTCCATAAAAGTCTGGAATCAAAAGTCTAATCATTGTCATTAAAACTTATCAGGTTCTCTAAATTCCTTTAGGGAAGGAAATCTGCTGTTCGTGCCTGGTCTGGCCTGCAGCAATGTGGTTGACTCTTAACTGGCCCAGCAAGCCACTCAGTTCGAGGGCAATTGGTGATGGGCGACGGCCACATCGCAATCAGAAACGAGAGTCCTGCTGACAAAGCCATATCATCGAATCATAGAACCCCGACAGTGCAGAAGGAGGCCATTCGACCCCCCAACCCTGTACTGGCCCTTGGAAAGAGTACCCTACTTAAACCCACGCCTCAACCCTATCTCTGTCTCCCAGTAATCCCACCTAATCTTTTGGACACTAAGGGACAATTTACCATGGCCTATGTAACCCTGTAACCTAACTTGCACATTACTGGACACGAAGGGGCAATTTAGCATGGCTAATCCATCTAACCTTCACATTTTTTTCGGTCAAATCTGAGTTGAACTTGTCGCTAATGTAGGCCGTGAATGAAGAATGTTAACCCAGGCAAGCAGGACACGTGCGAGGGTGCCAGGTTTCAGCAAGTCTCCATGCTTTCTGGAACGGGTGGGGAGGGGGTGGGGGGGAGGGAAGAGGGGGGGGAGGAAAAGCAATTGACAAATGGTAGAATATTCCACACTGTTTCGTTGTCTCTAACTCTAGAACTTCTCATCACAGGAAGCTGCTGTCCGTGCTAACAGGTTACGTCGACATTGCAAGCCGTGGCTTGGAATGTGAGCCTTTGAAGCGGGCCTTTAAAGCATTGGAATACATCTTTAAGTTCACAGTCCGGTCAAGGTGCCTCTACTCGCAGTGAGTCCCTCTCTATTACCTGCTCATATCATTGAGCAATCACCTAGCATCATAGCTGTATCGATTCTGAATAGTAAACGCTTCTGCTGTTGCTGCAAACTATTAGAAAGTGAGTAACTCATTTGTTAAATGTCCGTTAAATGCTTAAACTGGCCGGCAGGTTTTGCCAAGGTTCTGTCTTTCATCGTTGTCATGATATTCAAACACACACATCATGATAGACACACCAACAGACAAATCAGAACACACAACACCACAACCAATGACAGAAAGATATAAAAGCACAGACACGACCCCCGGTGGTCAGTATTAGCTGCAGAGGAGGACCAGGACAGACCTACTACACGACACACTCAGGGAGACAGCACGTGCAGAGTATCCAGAACGAACTGTATTATAAGAGTTAAAATAAAAATAGAGTTGTACCACATACAACTGTGTTGGCTCATCTGTGCACCAGAGCACCCAACACCACAATCGTCAGGTGCCTTTCAAAGGCGGCTAATCTGGAATTCCTTGGATACTGCTGCTGGTTAGTTTCTGGGATTTAATTCTAAATTATCCAGCCAAGGTCAATTGCCTGAAAGTCCTTTCTATTTGTCAGCAGCGTGGGACTTATCACAGAATTTACAGTGCAGAAGGAGGCCATTCAACCCATCAAGTCTACACCGGCCCTTGGAAAGAGCACCCGACTTAAACCTACGCCTTCACCACCCTCTCCTCGTAACCCAGTAACCCCACCTAACCTTTTGGACACTAAGGGGCCATTTAAATTGGCCAATCCACCGAAGCTGCACATCTTTGGGCTGTGGGAGGAAACCGAGCCCCCGGAGGAAACCCACGCAGACACTGTGAGATCGTGCAGACTCCGCACGGACAGTGACCCAAGCCGGGAATCGAACACGTGTCCCTGGCGCTGAGAAGCAACAGTGCTAACCACTGCGCTACCGTGCCACCCATTTCACATGAACTGAATTCAGGCATGACTCAGGGAATCGTACTGCACATGAGGAGGCCATTCAGCCTATCGTGCCAGTGCTGTCTCTTCAGAAGAGCTATCCAACTAAGGCCACTCATCTGTTCTTTCCTCAGCTGACAATGGCTTTCCGCCTCCAATTCTTTTATGAAAGGTTCTACTGAATCTGGTATTACTCCCCTTTCAGACTCTGTACTGCAGATCATCGTAGCTCACCACTGCATAGAAAAACAACCTCCTCGTGACCCATCTGGTTATTTTGCCAATTATCTCAAGAGTTTCATTGCTAATTTTTTTAATGTAGAAGTGAAGTAACAATGACTTTAATCATTCTCTTTTTCACGCAACTATCTCATTCCCTGTAAGAAAATTTGTGGTGGGGTAATTTGACTTTGTGCGATGGTATAAAATGGATGTTTTTTTTATTTCAGTCTCCATTAAACATGTCACCTAATCAAGTCAAGTCAAAAATACACCATGGGTTTTGCCTCAACAAAAATCCTGACAGAAATTCTACACGTCAGCCGCCCTCTGCTTAAAGGAATGATTTCTAACCATTCCTTTCACTCCTCTTGTGGGAACCAGTGAGAACAATCTGTCACTCCTCACCTTGTCATCACCCTTCATAAGCTTGAAGACCTCTACAGGTCATCCCCTTAACCTTCTCAACTCAAGGGAAAATAAGTATATTGTCTCAAATTCCTCTTCATTTCTATCACCCTCATCCCTGGTAACTCCCTCATGAATCGCTGCTGCACCATTCGCTTTTACATTCTTCCTACACTTTCTCACAACCCAATTGAGTAGAATGGGCCTACATTCCCTGGATAATAAAAGCAAAATACTGCAGATGCTGGCATTTTTTAAAAAAATTTTGAGTACCCAATTCATTTTTTCCAATTAAGGGGATATTTAGCACTGGCAATCCACCTACCCTGCACATCTTTGGGTTGTGGGGGTAAAACCCACACGAGCACGGGGAGAAATTGCAAACGTCACACAGACAGTGACCCAGAGCCCGGATCGAACCTGTGTCCTCAGCACTGTGAGGCTGCTGTGCTAACCACTGCGTCACCGTGCTGCCCTCTGGATGCTGGAAATCTGTAATGAAAACAGAAAATGCTGGAGAAACTCAGCAGGCCGGGTAGCATCTGTGGAGAGTTAACGTTTTGAGTATAAGTGACCCATCTACGGAACGGAAAAAAGGTAGCAATGGGAAGAATTATATAGTTGGAGAAAGGGTGGAGGAGGTGGAGTTGAATAGAAGAACCGGGATCGTTTGGGGCAAAGGAGAGTTTGACAAATTTGCCACCTTGCTCTGCATTCAATAACCTGCTTGACCTTGCTCTGCATTCAAAGTGACAAAGGACAAAGTGGGGTGTTAATGGCACCATGAAGGGATGAAGAGTGCGAATAGTGGAACGTGTTAATCGGAGCAACTGGTCAGCAAGGGACAGGTGGCCATGCGGGGGAGGAGTGGGGTTCCCTGAAGTTTAGAAGAACGGGAGTCGGTCTTGTGAAAGTGCATAAAATCGTTAGAGGTCCTGACAGAGTAGATTTTGGAAGATTGTTTCCCATGACTGGAGAGTCTCGAGGTGGTGGAGATGGGGGAGCGGGGCACTGAGATTAGGTAAACTATCTTCACTCGGTGTTGTGAATCTTTGGAATTCTCCATTGCGGAAAGCCCTGGATGCTCAGTTGTGGCGTATATTCAAGACTGAGATTGATAGAATTTTGGGCAGTAAGGAAATCAGGGAATGGGGGGATTGGCAGGAAAGTAGAGTTCATGTCGCAATTTTATTGAATGCAGAGCAAGGTCAAGCAGGTGTATGGCTTGCTTCTATTCTTATCACCTTGTGCTCTCACAGTACCCCAGCTGCAACCTAGCTACAATCTTCTACAAGATCAACAGAAGCTCCTTGTTTTTTACTCCACACCCTGAGATTAAAAGCCAGAAGAGAAGATTCCATTTGTCTTATCTACTTGTACTGTTAATTTTAATAACGAGAGTCTATCTGCATAGCAAGGTCCCTATGTTCCTCTATTCCATTTTCACCCTTCTAATTGACAACAGCGTTGAAATGTGTTACCGAGGTCAGCGAGAATCAAAGTCTCAACATCACAATCCTTTTCCGATGATTGTAAAGGGAAATAAGTCATTGTACCCGGTGTACTGCAGCTGGTCATGGTGGCCGCTCACCAGCACCTTATCAAGGGCAGGTAGCAATGAACAATGAATGGCAGTCTTGTCAGCGACACCCGGATGCCGAGGATTAATGTTCGTTAAATGAGCTGTCACATTAGCCTGCATGGCTTTGCAAAACCATATACCGTAGAATCCTGCAGTGCAGAAGGAGGCCATTTGGCCAATCAAGCTTGCACCGACCCTTAGAAAGAGCACCCTAGCTAGGCCCACTCCCCCACCCTAACCCTATGACTGCATCTAACCTGTACATCTTTGCACACTTGGTGGCAATTTTGGCATGGCCAATCCGCCTCAGCTGCACATCTTTGGACTGTGGGAGGAAACCGGAGCACCCAGAGGAAAACTGTCGTGTTGGGTGTTCCGATACACGAACGAACCAACACGGTTGTAGATGGTACAACTCTGTTTTATTATTCCACACAATAACAACTGTTAACTGCTGGCTGTGGTTCGTACTTCACCAGTTAACCTGTGGACCCAGCCCTAGCACTATCTTAGAGAGGCACTCAGCACATGGTGCATGTCTGAGTGGCATGCTGTGAGCTCTGTGCTCTGAGCTATCTCCTGGTAGAATGAGCGGGAACTGTGGTGTTCCCTGTTTTATAGTGCGTGTGCTCTCACTGGTGATTGGCTGTGATGTTGTGTGTGTGTTGATTGGTCCGTCTACCTGTCTATCAGTGTGTGTGTGTGATTGCACCATGATATGTTAATATGGATATCATGACATCCCCCTTTTCACAAGGATATGTGCCCACATGGTAATAAATATTGGTGTACTGAGTGCTGCTGAGTATGTGTGCGCAATATTTACAACATGTACATGGGGCTAAACTATATACAGAGGAAGGTGTCAGGTGCAACAGAGCAACGAAGTTGTACCGCAAACAAAACAAGTGCAATCATCAAATATCGAAAGAGAACTCCTGGAACGACAAAAAGAGAAACACGTTAACATTATTGCTCAATAATTCAGTGAGTCCAATGTGCAAACAGGCTCATAGGTCCAGTCTAGTAGGTGGGCGACGAATTCAGGTTGACCGCCTCAAGGGTGGGTCAGGATCCACCAGCTGAGGAATGGGCCTGGCCACGGGCGAGAGAGGAATAGGCAGAGTGGCAGGAAGCTCCACGAAGTCGACATCAGGGACAACAGGAGGGCGTGGCACCAGTGCATCATCACGTAGCGAGCGTGGAAGCAGCCGAAGGGCCCGTCGATTGCGCCGGCGAATGGAGCCATCAGGCATGCGAACCAGGAACGAGCGGGGAGCCACGTGGCGGAGGTCCTTGGCGGTTGCCAACCAGCCACCCTCTGGTAGGTGTATGCAGACGTTGTCTCCAGGCGCCAGGACAGGAAGATCAGTTGCCCGAGTGTCATGTGCCACCTACTGCTGAGCATGCTGCTGTCGCATCCTTTGCAGTACTGGAGCATGGTCGGGTTTAGGAACATGAATGGACGGCACAGTGGTCCTGAGGGTGCGACCCATCAACAGCCGGGCTGGTGAGAGGCCTGTGGACAGTGGGGCCGAGCGATTAGCCAGCAGGGCTAAACAGAAGTCAGATCCGGCATCAGCAGCCTTGCAGAGGAGACGCTTCACGATATGGACGCCCTTTTCCGTCTTGCCATTCGACAGGGGATGCAGAGGGCTGGACGTCACGTGTGTGAAGCCGTATGAAGCGGCAAAAAACGACCATTCTTGGCTCGCAAAACAGGGCCCGTTGTCCGACATGACGGTAAGCGGAATGCCATGGCGAGCGAAGGTTTCTTGACATGCTCTGATTACAGCTGATGATGTCAAGTCGTGCAGGCGTATGACCTCCGCATAATTGGAAAAATAGTCAATTATGATGACGTAGTCCCTGCCGAGCGCATGAAAAAGGTCCACACCCACCTTTGCCCAGGGAGACGTTACCAATTCATGGGGCTGAAGTGTTTCAGGGGGTTGCGCCGGCTGGAACCTTTGGCAGGTGGGGCAGTTGAGCACCATGTTGGCGATGTCGTCGCTGATGCCCGGCCAGTACACAGCTTCTCGGGCCCTCCGCCTACACTTTTCAACCCCGAGATGGCCTTCGTGCAATTGTTCGAGGACAAGCCGGTGCATGCTGTGTGGGATCACAATCCGGTCCAACTTTAGGAGGACACCGTCAATGACGGCCAAGTCGTCCCGGACATCGTAGAATTGTGGGCACTGCCCCTTGAGCCACCCTTCCATCATGTGGCGCATCACACGTTTTAGAAGGGGGTCAGCCGCAGTCTCACGGAGAATGTGGGCCAGACTTAATCAGTAGCCGGCAGATTGGCCAAGGTGAAGGCTACTTGTGCATCGCCCTGACAAACGAACTCCCCCGATTCGGGCTGTGCTCACTGCTCTGGACGGGGCATCCGCGATGATGAGGTCCTTTCCCGGGTGCAGACAAGTTGGAAGTCGTACCTCCAGAGCTTGAGCAGAATGCGCTGGAGGCGAGGGGTCATCTCGTTGAGGTCCTTTTGTATGATGCCGACCAGGGGGCGATGGTCGGTCTCCATGGTGAACTGCGGAAGACCATACACATAGTCGTGGAATTTATCGATGCCTGTTGACAAAACCAGGCACTCCTTTTCAATCTGCGCATAGTGCTGTTCTGTGGGGGTCATGGCCCGCGAGGCATAGGCAACCGGGGCCCATGATGCAGTGTCGTCCCGTTGCAGGAGTACCGCCCCAATGCCGGACTGGCTGGCATCAGTCGAGACCTTTGTGTCTCGAGTAGTGTCGAAGAACGCCAATACCGGGGCTGTGGTGAGCTTGATCTTGAGCTCCTCCCATTCCTTCTGGTGTGTGGGCAGCCACTGGAACTCCGTAGTCTTCTTCACCAGGTGGCGAAGAGCCGTTGTGTGCAAGGCAAGGTTGGGAATAAACTGCCCCAGGAAGTTGACCATCCCGAGAAAGCGTAGCACTGCCTTCTTGTCTGCCGGCTGTGGCATGGCTGCGATGGCTGCCACTTTGCCGGCATCCGGACGCACCCCTGACCAGGATATGTGGTCCCCCAGAAACTTTAGCTCAGTTTGGCCAAAAGAACACTTGGCTCGGTTGAGGCGCAGGTCGTGATCTCCTATCCGTGCAAAGACACGCTGGAGACGACTGATGTGCTCCTGTGGTGTGGTGGACCAGATGATGACGCCGTCAACATAGACGCGCACCCCTTCGATGCCCTCCATCATCTATTCCATGATTCGATGAAACACCTCGGATGCCGAGATGATGCCAAACGGCATCCTATTGTAGCAGTATCTGCCAAAGGGAGTGTTGAAAGTGCACAGCTTCCTGCTGGATTGATCCAGCTGAATCTGCCGAAAACCAGTTGAGGCATCAAGCTTGGTAAAAATTTTAGCATGGGCCATTTCGCTCGTGATTTCTTCCCGTTTGGGTATGGGGTAGTGTTCCCTCATGATGTTATTGTTCAGGTCTTTCGGGTCGATGCAGATCCGGAGTTCGCCAGAGGGCTTTTTTACGCACACCATGGAGCTGACCCATGGCGCAGGCTCCGTGACCCGGGAAAGCACTCCTTGGTCCTGCAGATCCTGCAGCTGCTGCTTGAGGCGGTCCTTGAGTGGTGCTGGGACTCTACGAGGTGCGTGAATGACCGGGGTGGCGTCCGGTTTGAGCCGTATTCTATAAGTGTAGGGCAGTGTGCCCATGCCCTCGAAAACCTCCTGGTTGTGGGCGAGGAGCGAGTGGAGCTATGCCCTAACGTCTGCATCCAGGAAATCGGACGTGCCTTCTGGAGACAGAGTGTGTACCCGCTGAACGAGGTGGAGAATCTTGCACGCCTGTGCGCCTAGCAGAGAGTCCTTCGAGGATCCAACTATCTCAAAAGACAGTGTGGCTGTGTATGAATTGTGTGCAACCTCGAGCTGGCAGGACCCCATGGCCGGGATAACATAACCGTTATAATCGACCAACTGACAGTGGGATGGCCGAATCGGTGGTTTGACCTTCAAGGTGTAGAAGGCTGACCATGCAATGAGATTGGCGGAGGCACCAGTGTCTAAACGGAATGTGATTGGTGATCGGTTGACCGTTAGGGTGGCACACCATTCATCGCCCGGATGAACACTGTGCACTGGCATCGGCTGGTGGGTCCTACTTGGGGACATCCGATTTCTGTCTATTACCGCAACGCGGAAGAGTTCCCGGTCGTCGGTATCACCAGTCTGTACATCGACAGGGTATGACTCGGTGTATGGAAGCTGAATGGCCCACACGTCCCTGCGAGGCTGGCGGAATTGTAGAGCATTGGCAGGTTGAGCTGCTCGACAGCAGGCAGCGTAGTGGCCCATCCTGCCACAGCGGAGGCATTGTCGAGTTTTGGCTCGACATTGCCGCTTTAAGTGTGCGGATCCTCAGTTGCCGCTCGTCGTGACGTCATGGCGTTCGTTGCGCCACCGCGCATGTGTGGTGCAGTCCTGCGTAGAGCGCGCCTGCAAATCACGTCCCTCTGCGTCGACATCTCCTCTTTTGGCGTGTACAAGCGCTGGTGGCCTCGGAAAGCTTTCCAAATGGCCGCCCTCGTCCGGGCCGCGGGCCGGGAGGAACTCGATCGACTGGACCTGCTTGGCCTCGTAGGACCCCTGCCGTGCCGATTCGGCTGCCTGGAATTGGGAGTACCGGCTGGTCGCGTCTTCGTGGCGGACGAGGGTTTCAATGGCGATGACTAGGGTGAGGCGCTTTATTTTGAGGAGCTGCTGGCGTAGGGTGTCCGAGGTGACCTTAAAACTATCTGATCCCGAATCATGGAATCGGAGGTGGCCTCACAGCTGCAGGACTGCGCGAGGATACGGAGGTGTGTCAAAAAAGATTGAAAAGGCTCATCCTTACCCTGCAGGCGCTGCTGGAAGAGGTACCTCTCGAAGCTCTCATTCACTTCGACGCTGAAGTGTTGCTCAAATTTTAGAAGGACCGTCTTGTACTTCGTCTTGTCCTCGCCTTCCGCGAATGCCAGGGAGTTGTAGATGTGGATGGCGTGTTGCCCCGCCGTGGAGAGGAGGAGGGCGATCTTCCTGGTGTCCGATGCATTCTTCCTGTCTGTGGCTTCTAAGAAGAGCTGGAAGCGCTGTTTAAACAGCTTCTAGTTGATGCCGAGATTTCCAGCGATTTGGAGTGGCTGCAGCGGGCTGATGGTGTACATGGCGCAGGATGGCAAATCTCTGAAGAGGTGCAAGTAGGTCTCACAGTCGCTGGCGAGTTTCCAATCCTGGTATCATGTTGTGTTGGGTGTTCCGATACCCAATCCAATCCTGGTATCATGTCGTGTTGGGTGTTCTGATACACAAACGAACCAACACGGTTGTAGATGGTACAACTCTGTTTTATTATTCCACACAATAACAACTGTTAACTGCTGGCTGTGGTTCGTACTTCACCAGTTAACCTGTGGACCCAGCCCTAGCACTATCTTAGAGAGGCACTCAGCACATGGTGTATGTCTGAGTGGCACGCTGTGAGCTCTGTGCTCTGAGCTATCTCCTGGTAGAATGAGCGGGAACTGTGGTGTTCCCTGTTTTATAGTGCGTGTGCTCTCACTGGTGATTGGCTGTGATGTTGTGTGTGTGTTGATTGGTCCGTCTACCTGTCTATCAGTGTGTGTCTGTGATTGCACCATGATATGTTAATATGGATATCATGACAAAACCCACACGGGGAAGAAAGTACAAACTCATTACAGACAGTCGCCCAAGGCCGGAATCGAACCCAGGTCCCTGGCACTGTATTTTAAAACTAAAGAGATCGCTGAGCCCCTCAGTGCCGACAGAGAAAGAGAGGGAACAGGCAAAATAATACTCTTAAATGGAGAGGAATCTAATGAATGTAACTAGCTGGACGTCATTTTGCATTGCACTTCAGAATGTGCCAAAGCACATTGCTGCCAATGAAATGTATTTGAAGTGTAATCATTATTGAAATGCAAGAAACAGGACAGCCAATTGATGCACAGCAAGTTCCTGCAAACAACAATGTGTTCATGGCCAAATAATGAAGTGATGTTATTTGGAGAGATGAACATTGACCTGGATGCCAGGGAAAATTCTCCTGCTCTTTTTAAAATAATGCCACATAGTCTTGTGAGCCCAGCCAAGACACCAGATAGAATATTATTTTCATATCTCACCTGAAGTAGCACGCCTCAGACAGTGTAGCTCTTCCTCGGTACTTCACAGGAGGTGACAGTCTAGATCTCTGGAGTAGGATTTGAATCCACAAACTTCTGACCTTGGAAAGGGATGCAACCCAGTGAACCATAAATTGTGCAGGATTCAGTGGGTTGCATCTCTTCCTCAACCAGGAGAAAGCTGAGATCCTGTTCCTGAAGCTTGAGTTGAGTGTGATGGTGCAAGAAGATAGCAAAAGAGATAGGAGTGCAAATAGGATCTGAGGCAACTGTTGATCTTTTATAATAATCTTTATTAGTGTCACAAGTAGGCTTACAAAAACAGTGCAATGAAGTTACTGTGAAAAGCCCCGAGTCGTCACACTCCGGCGCCTGTTCGGGTACACTGAGGGAGAATTCAGAATGTCTTTCGGGACTTGTGGGAGGAAACCAGGGAGCACCAGGAGGAAACCCACGCAGACACGGGGAGGACGTGCAGACTCCACAAAGACAGTGACCCAAGCCGGAATCGAACCCGGGTCCAGGCACTGTGAAGCAACAGTGCTAACCACGGTAGCATTGTGGATAGCACAATTGCTTCACAGCTCCAGGGTCCCAGGTTCGATTCCCGGCTTGAGTCACTGTCTGTGCGGAGTCTGCACATCCTCCCCGTGTGTGCGTGGGTTTCCTCCGGGTGCTCCGGTTTCCTCCCACAGTCCAAAGATGTGCGGGTTAGGTGGATTGGCCATGCTAAATTGCCCTTAGTGTCCAAAATTGCCCTTCGTGTTGGGTAGGGTTACTGGGTTATGGGGATAGGGTGGAGGTGTGGACTTTGGGTAGGGTGCTCTTTCCAAGAGCCGAATGGCCTCCATCTGCACTGTAAATTCTATGATATCTATGATAACCACTGTGCTACTGTGCCGCCTCTGGTTAATCTGAAAATCTACCCAACACAGTCAAGTCAAGCTATCGAGCATTTAAAAGATGATGCAGGGATAAGACCACACTTCACCATCTCATGCTTTGTTTCAGGCTGTATGAGGGAAAAGAAAAGATGGAGTATGAAGTATCGGTGCAAAGACTTTTTGAAAAATTTAACGTCCTGATGCAGTCAAAACAGGAAGGCAACACTTTACTCATGCAGGTAAGTATCTCTCTGGTCTAAATAAGATCTAGGAGCTTCCCCTGACTTTGGCCCTTTGTTCTAAACTCACCAGTCAGAGAAAACAGCCTCTCAGCTCCTAACTAGATTCACCTTCTATGAATTTAATTTGCTTCAATGTAAGGTTGAAAACTAATCAAAGGAGTTGTAGAGGATTTGTCCATTTGCTGGATAAACGCATGAGTGAAAAAGCAATTGAAAGATATGCTAATAGAATTAGATGAAATAGGGTAGGGGGGGAGATTAGACCAGTTGGTCCGAATACTTGATTCTGTGCTGTGAAGTAAATCATTTAGCGGTTTAAATCTAAAGTAAGGTCTGATGTGCTACTGTTTATTGATGACAGTGGAGAGGCCAGGGACAATCCCGGTAGCTAAAATAATTGATGCAACAATCAATCTGTCAAAGGGGCATAGGGAGTTGGAGTTTGTCAGTCAGAGCATAGTTTGGGCTAAGAAGTATAGAGAAATAGCAAAACATTTCTCCGGATTTTTTCTCCCTGGTTTCCATCATGGTAAATCATGGTGCAGGAATGACGACTTCCGTGAACCAGGAAATCAGCAAGCTGCGCCACCCCACAGGAAAAGGGAGCACTCTTTATAATACGTGAATCTGGGTCTTGTGGTGTATTTAGGCCCCAGGCACGACTTTCACTTTCCAATGGGCAGCGAGCAACCCGAGGGCCGGGAATTGAAAGGGAACAAAGAGTTTTCCTGATAATGATATTCTCTGGACTTTAGAAGGCAAGCTGATGCAATTGTAACATCAAGGTTATGAAGAAGCTGGACAGAGTAGATGCAGAGAGGGTGTTTCCCCCCCACCCCACCCCCACCCCCTCCCCCCTCTCCCAAACATGGGGAATCCAAAAACATGGGACACAGTCTCAGGATAAGGCATTGATCATTTAGGGCCTTTTACAAATTGCTTATTGGGATGTGGGCGACCCTGGCTAGGCCAGTGTTAATTGCCAATCCCCAGTTGCCCTTGGGACGGTGGTGGGTAGGCCACCTTCTTGAATGCCTGCAGTCCATGCGGTGTAGGTACACCCACTGTGCTGCTCGGGAGCGAGTTCCAGGATTTTGGCCCGGCGACTGAGGTGAGGAGAAATTTCTTCACCTGAAGGATTGTTAGCCTTTGGCATCCGTCATCGCGGTGAATGTTCCACATCGAATATATTTAAGGCTGTGATCGACAGAATTCTGGATTCTCAGGGGGAAAAAGGGGCGGGAAAGTGGAGCCGAAGATCAGCCGTTGCTGCACAGAAAGGCAGGGGAGGCTCTTATCTCTTGTGTTTCTACATTCGTATGAAAAGCAGAAATATCGCAAACAATCAAAAAGAAGCAGGCTTTTCATGGCAGGTGTATGAACTAGGAAAAAAAGAGGAAAATACAAAAACAATATCAAGAAAGAAAACAGTAATGTTACATTGTGGTGAATGGGGCAATCAGGCTTCTTGCTGTACCAGAATTACTGAGAACTTAAGAAGGTTAACCGTTTGAAAAATAAAAGTATATTAATTGTAAAAAATATTTGATCTTACTAAACTTGAAGATATGAGTGGTTGAACAGTGCAGGAATCTGATGACTCAAGAATTAACCAGCTTCCCTCAATTGTTCTGTTTCAGGGAGCATCTCTCAAATATTTACCAACAGTCTTGCAGGACGTCGCATCGATATTCGACCCAAACTTGCTGAGGTAAGCCGCTCGGCAGCCATCAAGTCTGCCGTGACCAGAATTTCCCCTGATGCGTGCCAAGGCCATGGACCTGAACCTTGAATTGTCAACTCTGTTCTCGCGTGCCGGGCCTGCCGAGTATATCTCCCATTTTCCGCTTTTACCTGCTGCCGTTTGATTGGGTGGAGGCCTGATATGAACCAAGAAGTTCCCGGCGTTAGCTCCTCAGGCTGTGCTCGGTCATTGTAACTCAAGCAGGGCATCAATCAGAGTCCATGATTGGTGAAGGCAAGGTTTGAGTTGTTGACCTGTCAGAAAGTGCATTTTCATGGACACTGGGTGAGAAGAGGTCTGGGCTTGGGTTTGACGACGAACGACCCAAATTTGAGATTTACGAGCAATTTTAACCTCAACCACCTGTTGGAATGGGGTGTTCCCCCCACTTCCCAAATTTACTATCCAGTTGAAACCTTATGTACGCTCCGCCATGAACAATGGTGACAAGCAAAAGAACCAAAGGAAAGATGAGGAAGCTTTTTTTTACAAAGCGAGTTGGCACAATTTGGAATACACAGGCTGGAAAAGTGGTGAAAGCAGATTCAATAGTAGCCTTCAAATGGGAATACTGGAAGTCGATCAAGGGGGAAGGAATAGAGGAGTGGGATTCACTGTATGGCCCTTTCAAAGAGCCAGCGTCGGCGGAATTAGATCTTTGAGTCAGTGGCCGTAGTTTTCCAGGCTCCTGCCAGGCAGCAGGTTTTCCCCCCGGCAGAGGCGGGCTCATCATTGGCCACCATCGGGGTCTTCCCGACCCGCCAAAGTTGGTGGCAATTTGCATACCCACCCATCCCGCTGCTGGGGACCGGAAGATCCCGTCGGCAGGAAGGGCAGTAAAATTCTGCCCGATGGTTCGGTGAGACCAGGCATTGTAGACGGAGCCATGTTAGAGGAAAGTCTTTTAAGGCTTAGGTGGTACTGGTGCACATTGACCTCAGATTAAAAGCTGACTTTTGGCTATCTGATGGTGCCTGTTGCTGCTTATCTACATATTAAACATCCCTTTCCCTCAGATTATTTTTAAAAAAATAATGTGTTGATGGGATATGAGGGTTGCTGGCAAGGCCAGTATTCTTGCCCATCCCTAATTACCCTTGAGAAGGTGCCTCTCCTTCTTGAACTGCTGCAGTCCATGTGGTGTAGGTATGCTCACAGTGCTGTTAGGGAAAGTGTTCCAGGATTTTGACCCAGCGACAGTGAAAGAAAAGCGGTATATTTCCAATTTAGGACGGTGAGTGACTTGGAGGGGAACTCGCAAGTGGTGATATCCCCATGTATTTGCTGCTCTTCACCTTCTCGATGGTGGAATCCGTTGGTTTGGAAGTTCCTGCCAAATGCAGCTGGGCGAGTTGCTGCAGTGCACCATGTTGCTGCAGGCGCGCGTGGACTGCTTCAATACCTGCGGAGTACTTTCTCTCCTCCAGCCCTGAAGCTAGGCCCGTATATAAGAAAAACCTTAAATTCAAGGGCCAAGCGAAGAAAGACAGGAAAATTTGGCAGAATGCCCGATTTTGGGAGACATGAGGGTGTGTGGGGTTGGGGCGATGGGGGGAGGATTTGTGGTGAGGGGCATGTGAGAGGAGGGTTGCAGTTGTGGCCTGTTTCGTCCTCTCATCAAACATCGAACTTCCAGACACAGGGAGCAAGGGCAAAGGGGCAACAATCAGGAGCTTGGATTCGGCCCTCTATTGCCAGGGATCATTGAGACCCTAAAAATGACACCACAACTACTTCTGCTCAGGTCATACTATCACTGTGGTTAGAGGAGAGACAAGTTGTCTGTTCACGAGATGATTGGTGTTTATACTATCCCTGTGCACACCACAGATGCTGAACAAATGAACCATCAGTAACATTCACAGCTTGTCTTACTGTTAAGTATTAACTCTGCTTCTGCAATAGGTTTACAGTTTATAGCAGTTGGCACAGAGTTGCATGCCAGCCAAGTGACAGCAATAACAACTTGCATCTAAAGTAGTAATATGTCTCGAGGCGCTTCACATTGTAAAAGAAAGCTTGATGCTGAGTCAGATAAGGACATTTTAGCACAGATGATCAAAAGCAAAATCAAAAAGGTTGATTTTAAGAGCGTCCTAAAGCAGGAGAGGGGTGCGGAGGCAAAGAGGTTTCGGGAAAAAGATTCTTCCAGGCAACATTTGGGGAGGCAGTGTCCTAGTGGTATTGTTGCTGGAATAGTAATTGAGAGACCCAGGGAAATGCCCTGAGGGGCGGGTTCGAATCCCACCACAGCAGATGGTGAAATTTGAATTCGATAAAAAAATCTGGAATCAAATGTCTAATGAAGACCATGATTGTTGTTAAAACCCATCTGGTTCACTAATGTCCTTTAGAGAAGGAAATCTGCTCTCCTTGCCTGGTGTGGCCTACATGTGACTCCAGACCCACTGCAAAGTGGTTGACTCTTAAATGCCCACGGCAATGGGCAATAAATGCTGGCACAGCCAGCGACGGCCACATCCCATGAATGAATAAAAATAAATGAAGGCAAGGCCACCAAAAGTGAATTTATAAGATTGGGGATGTGCAAGGGGCTCGAACTGAGGATCGCAGAGATCTTGGGGGATTGGAGGTGATGACAGAGATAGGGAAGGGAGAGTTTATGGATGGATTTGAGGAGAAGAATGCTGACCTGGCAACTGGAGGTGGAAGAGCCACTATTCAGATCAGTGCAATCTGCTGAGTAACAGGAGGTATTGATCTTTGATGTTAATTCTTGGACTGCTTAAATTGTGGGATGCCAGTCCTTGTGGATGGAGCACTTTCCATTCCAATGTCCTCACATTGATGTCGAGGACTCCTACTTCAGGTCTAGCATGTCTTACCTGGAAATATATTGTTCTCTTGTTCACCCTAGATTTGGGGTAAGTATTCCGATACTACTATCATGAAATTTTCCATAAAATGGCACACTCGCAGATCATGACAGAATGTTCTTTAAAGTTAATGGTGGATTGGAGTTTGGTTGACTCTCAACTGCCCTCTCAAGGGCAATTAGGGATGGGCAATAAATGTTGGCCCACGTCCCATGAACGATTTTTAAAAAAAGATGGGGTGATTATAATTGGCTGCGTACTGGGTCAGATGGCAATGGTGCCTGGTATTTGTGATAACTGCACGTGAGCACAGATGAGGGGTAAGCAGAGGAGTCTGAGTGGAGATGAAGAAGTGTGCGGGAGTACGAGTGGTGCAGCCCAGTGAGGTAGTAGCAAGTGGTGTCCAAGTGGCATAGCCAGAGGTGTGTGAGTGGGAGAGTGGTGAGAGAAGACCAAAAGCATTTTCCCTGGCAGCACGGAGAGGGTCATTCATTTTCTCCCTGAGCAACACCACCTCCTCTTTTGAAGAGTACTGGCACAGATCGGCGCGGCCAACGACTCCCATGTGGGGTCGGCCACCTTACTGGAGGATCTCTTGCCCACCAAAAGGTTGCCTGCCTCTCCTCCACAGCATCCAACATCTTGTCAGGGCACTCTCCATGAACCTGGCTTTCACTCTGCCATCCTCTTTGCCAGCTGTGCGCAGTGCTGTGGGGCTGTTTAAATGTAGTGCCCCCTTGATTGAACTGCTCAGATGATCCCGGGGTGGGTGAATCAGATAACAGTGTCAAAGGCAAAGCGTTATTCGTGTGATTTTTTTAAGTGTCTAACCACTTCGGTCTAGATCGCGCCAATGGTGCCGATGGGATTCGTTCCGGTTTTTGCAGCAAAAATGACACTTAGCCAGATTTTGGGAAGGTTCCAGCCCTTGTTCCCAAACCTCTCCATGACTGAGGAATTTCCTCCTCCCATGCCTCGATCTGGTGTGGACTGATTAATAGAACTTGTTGCGATGATCACTTCATCAGCTGCATTTCTATCGTATCATTCAATGACCTGACGGCAAACGACAAAATAGATGGACCTCAAGATTTGTTAGAGGAGAAAAAGACTTGGGACAGAATTCCACACCCGCGGTCGTGCGGTAGGTTTGGTGGCAGGGAGGAGCGGAGAATCTAACGGGAGCCAAATGTTTAGCAGCTCCTCAGTATCAAATTGTTTCTAGCATCAAATTGCGTCTAATTCTCCCAATGGCGTGTCAATGGCGGATTGGTTTTCCCAATCCGCTGTGGGGGGGGGGGGGTAATGAACGCCATTTGCATCTCACGAATGCTAATTAAAACAGGTGCACTGGCACCTCGTCAGGCCTTTCAATCGTGCATCAGGTCAGCGTGAAATTAAGTTGGTCGAAAACCTGATTGCAAATGAATGGCATGCACAAGGCGTTCCTCAGATCACAAGAGACTTTGGGGTAAGTGTAACACTGTCATAGCGCTGCGCTGCTCCTGATGCACTATAAGAAGTCTTACAACACCAGGTTAAAGTCCAACAGGTTTGTTTCAAATCACTAGCTTTCGGAGCACTGCTCCTTCCTCAGGTGAATGAAAAGGTGGGTTCCAGAAACATAAATATGGACAAAGTCAAAGATGCAAGACGATGCTTTGAATGCTATGGTAATTAAGTCTACAGGTACAAATGGAGCAACTGGAGAGAGGGACAATCACAGGTTCAAGAGGTGTGAATTGTCTCAAACCAGGACAGTTGGTAAGATTTTGCAAGCTCAGGCCAGATGGTGGGGGTTGAATGTAATGAGACATGTATCCAAGGTCCCGGTTGAGGCCGTACTCATGTGTGCGGAACTTGGCTATATGTTTCTGCCCGGCGATTCTGTGTTTTCGCGGGACCTGAAGGCCGCCTTGGAGAACGCTTACCCGGAGATCAGAGGTTAAATGCCCTTGACCGCTGAAGTGTTCCCCGACTGGAAGGGAACATTCCTGCCTGGCGATTGTCGCGCGATGTCCATTCATCCGTTGACGCAGCCAATGTACCACACTTCGTGACATCCTTTCCTGCAGCGTATGAGGTAGACAACGTTGGCTGAGTCGCACGAGTATGTACCGCATACCTGGTGGGTGGTGTTCTTACGTGTAATGGTGGTACCCATGTCGATGATCTGGCACGCCTTGCAAAAATTGCCATGGCAGGGTTGTGTGGAGTCGTGGTCGCTGTTCTGAAGGCAGGGTAGTTTGCTGCAAACAATGGTTTGTATGAGGTTGCGCGGTTGTTTGAAGGCAAGTAGTGGGGGTGTGGGGATGACCTTTGCAAGATGTTCGTCTTCATCGATGACGTGTTGAAGGCTGCGAAGAAAGCGTTGTAGTTTCTCCACTCCGGGTAAGTACTGGACGTCGAAGGGTACTCTGTCGGTTGTGTCCCGTGTTTGACTTCTGAGGAGGTCGATGCGGTTTTTTGCTGTGGCGCGTTGAAACTGTCAATCGACAGTTCCTGATGCATTGTATCGCCCTCTGCTGGGGCAGACTGGTTCCTGCCCTCCATTTCCATGCTGAGCTGGTCGTCACGGACAGCATCGTACTGCTGGACCCACGGACCCTCCTGTGTCACCAGCATGGATCAATATGGCATCTGAACTTGGGAAGTACAGGGTTCTCCCTCCTCCATGGTGCCACGTACCAGTGTCTACCTGGACAGGACTGTGCTGTGCGACTCCTGCAGCCACCGCAACAAAGGTCTAAAGTTCGACCAGGGGAGGAGTGCGAGGAGGGTTGGCCTGTTGAAAACAAGGTGTGGGGTGTGGGGGGGGGGGGGGGGGGGGAGAGGGGGGGGATGTGGCAGGAAAGCTGTGCAAGTAAATAGATGAAAAAAATGAGCACTAGATGGAAAGCCAAGGAAGGGAAGCTAGATCCTGTAAAGGCTGTGTGAGAAGTTCACAGACAAGAGGGTCAAAGGGATACCACATTGTTTACTGGCAGGGGATGTACAAAGACTCCGGATGCGGTGAGCCCACGTCCAAGTGAGGCAAGGGCCAACTGGTGACGGGTGGATGAATCATTTGCCGGCCCACTAAGTGGTTCGGAGGGGACTCCCCTGCGCATAATCAATGAGGTTCTGAGCGCAGGATCTGGCGTGGGACGCTGCCGCTGTGGTCAGCGGGAAAGGTGCCACCACCGTTGCCCACCACCGCGTTTGGTCTCAAAATGGTGGAACTCCAGCCTTTGCTCCAAACCGCACCAGGCTCCAGCTCACAGAAGTACACTTCACAATTTCTCGGCTGATTCGGTGCCAAGTCATGCACAGTTTTAGGGAGTTCTGCGCTCATAACTCAATGTCGTTGATTAATTAATTTTTGCCGGAAAGCCTCACAGGTCAGAGGCGTCCCTTTCCTCCGCCGAGCTGGACTCGAACCCAGCTGAACTTTGTGTTGTAATGTGTCAACCTTCCGAAATTAATATTTTTCCCATTATATTTTTCACTGCCGTGCCTATCTCTGTGCCTCATCAATTATGCAGGTCCTGGCCCTGGGTTCGCCTCCCTTTGATTAGATAGCTTCCACAGGTCGGTTCCAACCCTTTCAATTAACACCACTGAACCCTGACATTTTCTTTTCAAGTATATATTTTATTTAACATCGATTTTTGTTTTCCTTTTACCTGTTGCTTATGTTGTTGGACTGATAATCCAGAGTTCAAATCCAACCATAGCATCTTGAACGCTTAAAACTGATGTCCAGAAATTAATAAACTTGCAATCAGGAAAGGGGAGCATGAAGCTGTTGGATTTTTTGTAAAAGCTCTAATGTCCTTCAGGGAGGGGGTTTGACAACACCTTCTAAGCCCTTGACCTCTGTCACCTAGAAAGCAGCAGACACATGGGAACATTGTCACGTGGAAGATTTCTCCTCCCCCCCCCCCCCCATGTCACTCACCATCCTGACTTGGAAATATTTCCTTCCCTGTCGCTGCTCAAACTCTGAGGAGTTTCCCGCTAACAGCACAGGGGGTGCACCTACACCACATGGACTGCTGCGGTTCAAGAATGCAGCTCACCATCACCTTCTCAAGTGTAAATAGGGATGGGCAATAAGCACTGGCCTAGCCAGCCGTGCCCAAATCCCATGAGTGAATTAAGAATCCTGTCACCCTTCCCAGGGCTGAGCCTATATTTGGTTCCACTGCTGTGCCAAAGGGTTGGCCCTGAGCTGTCCCCCTGAAGTGGCCTCACAAATCGCCGAGTCATGTCAGACAAACTGCCACATGACCTAGTGACAACTCTGAAGGGAAAGAGATGATAATGATAATCGCTTATTGTCGCAAGTAGCTTCAATGAAGTTACTGTGAAAAGCCACATTCCGGGGCCTGCTCGGGGAGGCTGGAACGGGAATTGAACCCATGCTGCTGGTCTTGTCCTGCATTACAAGCCAGCTGTCTTAGTCCACTGTGCTAAACCAGCCCCAGATCGAATGGCCAATGCATCTTGTAAGTGAATCAAAAATATACATCCTGCCTGTTTCTTTTATAGGGAATAATTAAACAGCCTTTGTCTTAAAAGGGCTTAATTCTGTAAATTCTACCCCTTAGAATTTATGCTCCCCCACTGAACACATGGGAATATAATTCACAAAGATATAAAGATTGAAACATCAGAGCTGCAGTGCTGTGCGTGTTCTGTTGAAAGCAAAAGTGAAACTAGAACTGAACCATATGGCACACTTTCTTTTTATTGATGTTCCGCTGCAATCCGTTTATGGCACAATATAACATTGAGTCAGGCTGCTGCCACAGTAAATACTTTAAATGACAACCGAGGCAGTGTTTTTACAAAGCTGAATGATTTTGTTAGAGGTTTGGGGGCTTTCAACAATTCCCAATAATGTTTTGGATTTTGCATGCAGTGTACATGCTAATAAAACCTTTGATTCATTTAAAGCGTTGACACTGTGGCAGTACTGAATCTGAATATTGTTGAGAAAGTGACATGCTGTCGAAGATTTTTATCATCAGGACAGATGCAAGAATGCCAAATTTCAAAGGGAGAAACAATTTATACCACATGAATAAACAGTCCTACAACACCAGGTTAAAGTCCAACAGCTTATTTGGAATCACGAGCTTTCGGAGAGCAGCTAGTGATTCCAAATAAGCCTGTTGGACTTTAACCTGGTACTGTGCCCACCCCAGTCCAATGGCGGTGTTGCCACATCATGTATACCACATGGGAAATGGGTGCTGATTGATTGGCAAATTGACTCTGATTGGTCAAGACGTAGCTATGGTGAATGCACCAGGGAGCCACTGACCCTGCTCTATTGTTTAATTTAAAAAAGGCAGAAAACCTGGACATGTCCCTTTTGCCTGCAGAAGATGGGTCCTGGTAAATAATATATGTAGCTTCTAGCAAGCATAAATGAGCCACATTGCGAGCCTGATGAATAATCTGAAATTGGTTGTTAGTGTAATCCTTAACACACTCGGGATTGTTCAGCAAGTGCCACCCAATTTTAGAATTGTACCAAATATTCGTCATTGTGTTCTGAGTTTTCCAAGGCTGGTTGAGTATGGTCAGTAGTCTGCCTCTTGCGACCAGCCAAAGGGAGGTGCTCCCTGATACGATCCACCTCCGCCAGTTAGCCCGATGTATGGCCTACATTCCTGGTATTGCACCAGCACTGGGACTAGGACAGGGTTGCCTGGGGGAGGGGGCCGGGCGTGGAATTATTTAAATCTAACTCATCAGGCACAGATCTGATAGGATTAATCAGGTCAACAAATGCATTTCCCATCAGTTGGCATCCATGGCAGGTCATGTTTAAAATTTTGTGAAGTAAAGATATTAAGGGACATGGGCCACAGGCAGGTAAATGCAGTTAGGTCACAGATCAGCCATGATCTTATTAAATGGCGGGACAGGCTCGAGGGGCTGAATGGCCTACTGTTCCTATGTTCCTTTGCATGGTGAGCCTGTCCCTCCATTTAATATCTTTGCTTAATAAAAATCTATCTACCTCAGATTTGAAATTAACAACTGTTCTAGCTTCAGCTGCTGTTTGTGGGAGAGAATTATAAAAACCTCTACCACCCTTTGTGTGGAGAGGTTCTTCCTAACATCCATCCTGAACGGTCTAGCCCTAATTGTTAGACTACGCCCCTAGTTTTAGAATCTCCAACCGGTGGAAATAATTTATCTTTATCTACTCTGTCTTTCCTGTTAATATCTTAAATACTTCGCTCAGGTTACCCCCTATTGTGATCACCGTTTTGTGGGCACTGTTGCTTAACAGCGCCAGTGTCCCAGGTTCGATTCCCGGCTTGGGTGACTGTCTGTGCGGAGTCTGCACGTCCCCCCCGTATCTGCGTGGGTTTCCTCCGGGTGCTCCGGTTTCCTCCCACAATGCTCGAAAAACGTGCTGATAGGTAATTTGGACATTCTGAATTCTCCCTCTGTGTACCCGAACAGGTGCTGGAATGTGGCGACTAGGGGATTTTCACTGTAACTTCATTGCAGTGTTAATGTAAGCCTACTTGTGACACTAGTAAAGATTATTAACCTTCTAAATTCCAGCGAAAACAGGCCTAATTTGTGTAATCTCTCCTTATGGTTTAACCCCTTTAGTCCAGGTATAATTTTCGTAAACCTATGGTGCACTGCCTCCAAGGCAAAATATCCTTCTTACAGGCAGTAGCACAGGGAAACCTTAGCTTGTTTGCTTGCAGACTTCCAGGAGAGGGGGAAAGGGGAGGGAGTGCCTGACATTGGGGTGGCAGTGCCCGACTGAGACCCAACACTCTTCCCTTGTTGTTGACCTCCATCCCCATCTCTTCCTCACAACGCCTCTCATGCCATGACTCGCTTCCCTCGCCTAGGCCTCGGGTTGTTGTCATACTGGCAACAGCCGCAGTGGCTGCTGCCATTCAATAGAGTTACCAGTCTCTAATTGGCTGGCAGCTCATAGTAGGCAGCCCCCCATCCCCACCCCCGCTGAGACCCCCCGTCACCTTCACGAGATAGAACATAGAACATTACAGTGCAGTACAGGCCCTTCGGCCCTCGATGTTGCGCCGGCCTGTGAAACCACTCTAAAGCTCATCTACACTATTCCCTTATCGTCCATATGTCTATCCAATGACCATTTGAATGCCCTTAGTGTTGGCAAGTCCACTACTGTTGCAGGCAGGGCATTCCACGCCCTTGCTATTCTCTGAGTAAAGAACCTACCTTTGGCATCTGTCTTATATCTATCTCCCCTCAATTTAAAGCTATGTCCCCTCGTGCTAGACATCACCATTCGAGGAAAAAGGCTCTCACTGTCCACCCTATCCAATCCTCTGATCATCTTGTATGCCTCAATTAAGTCACCTCTTATCCTTCTTCTCTCTAACGAAAACAGCCTCAAATCCCTTAGCCTTTCCTCATAAGATCTTCCCTCCATACCAGGCAACATACTGATAAATCTCCTCTGCACCCTTTCCAATGCTTCCACATCCTTCCTATAATGCAGCAACCAGAATTGCATGCAATACTCCAAATGCGGCCGCACCAGAGTTTTGGACAGCTGCAACATGACCTCATGGCTCCAAAACTCAATCCCTCTACCAATAAAAGCTAAGTAAGAAGTCTTACAACACCAGGTTAAAGTCCAACAGGTTTGTTTCGATGTCACTAGCTTTCGGAGCACTGCTCCTTCCTCAGGTGAATGAAGAGAAACATATATATAGACAGATTCAAAGATGCCAGACAATGCTTGGAATGCGAGCATTAGCGGGTGATTAAATCTTTACAGATCCAGAGATGGGGTAACCCCAGGTTAAAGAGGTGTGAATTGTGTCAAGCCAGGACAGTTGGTAGGATTTTGCAGACCAGATGGTGGGGGATGAATGTAATGCGACATGAATCCCAGGTCCCGGTTGAGGCCGCACTCACAGTAAAAGCTAACACACTGTACGCCTTCTTCACAACCCTCTCAACCTGGGTGGCAACTTTCAGGGATCTATGTACATGGACACGAAAATCTCTCTGCTCATCCACACTGCCAAGAATCTTACCATTAGCCCAGTACTTTGTCTTCTTGTTATTCCTTCCAAAATGAATCACCTCACACTTTTCTGCATTAAACTCCATTTGCCACCTCTCAGCCCAGCGCTGCAGCTTATCTATGTCCCTCTGTAACTTGTAACATCCTTCCGCACTGTCCACAACTCCACCGACTTTAGTGTCATCTGCAAATTTACTCACCCATCCTTCTACGCCCTCCTCCAGGTCATTTATAAAAATGACAAACAGCAGTGCCCCCAAAACAGATCCTTGTGGTACACCACAAGGAACTGGACTCCAGTCTGAACATTTTCCATCAACCACCACCCTTTGTCTTCTTCCAGCTAGCCAATTTCTGATCCAAACTGCTAAATCACCCTGAATCCCATGCCTCATATTTTCTGCAGTAGCCTACCGTGGGGAACCTTATCAAACGCTTTACTGAAATCCATATACACCACATCAACTGCTTTACCCTCATCCACCTGTTTGGTCACCTTCTCAAAGAACTCAATGAGGTTTGTGAGGCATGCCCTACCCTTCACAAAACCGTGTTGACTATCTCTAATCAAATTATTCCTTTCCAGATGATTATACATCCTGTCTCTTATGAACCTTTCCAATATTTTGCCCACAACAGAAGTAAGGCTCACTGGTCTATAGTTACCGGGGTTGTCTCTACTCCCCTTCTTGAACAAGGGGACAACATTTGCTATCCTCCAGTCTTCTGGCACTATTCCTGTAGACAAAGATGACTTAAAGATCAAAGCCAAAGGCTCAGCAATCTCCTCCCTAGCTTCCCAGAGAGTCCCAGGATAAATCCCATCCGGCCCAGGGGACTTATCTATTTTCACACTTTCCAGAATTACTAACACCTCCTCCTTATGAACTGCAAGCCCTTCTAGTCTAGTAGCCTGAATCTCAGTATTCTCCTCAACAACATTGTCTTTTTCCTGTGTGAATACTGATGAAAAATATTCATTTAGCACCTCTCCTATCTCCTCGGACTCCAAGCACAACTTCCCACTACTGTCCTTGACTGGCCCTACTCTTACCCTAGTCATTTGTTTATTCCTGATATATCTATAGAAAGCTTTAGGGTTATCCTTGATCCTACCTGCCAAAGACTTCTCATGTCCCCTCCTGGCTCTTCCGCCCTATGTCACTCTGTAACATTTGGGAGTGTTTGATGTTTACAATTGAGTTCCACCTGAACTAGAATTGGCAAGAGCTTTTGGCTCGCTGTGTAACAGGATTGTAAGGGGAACATCTATCCATTTTGTTATCCATTATCAGCATCAAAAACTCACGTGTCAAATCAGCAGTCCCATTAGTACACCTTCGCTGCAGATTCAGATTAGCATCACTCCTTCCCATTACACCAAGTGTGCATTTTTACACTGCCCAAGGCCGTTCTCTCTGAACAAGATGAGCAATTTGTGCCAAATTAGAAGCTCTTATATTCTGATGAATTAGACCCATGATGAACTGGTTTGAGACTATCGAGACTAATTTCTGATTGGACCCTTCAAGCCTGTAAATAGAGAGAGAGAGAGAGTGGAGAGGGAGAACGCTTCATCTCATCAATCCCCATTGGACCACCCACCACCTTCTCAAGGAAATTAAAGACGGATTTTTTTCATTAATTCATGGGATATGAGCATCATTGACAAGGCCACCATTTATTGTCCAACCCTAATTGCCTTTTAGAAGATGGTGGTGAGCCATTTTCTTGAACCACTGCAGATATTTGGCGTGGGTACACCAATTCTGTCTAGCAAGGGATCTCCAGGATTTTTACCCAGCAACAGGAGCAGTGATATGGTTCCAAGCCAGGATGCTGTATGACATGGAGGGGAACTTGCACACGATAGTGGTGTTCCATCGCACATGCTACCCTTGTCCTTCCAGTTGGTATAGGTTGCAAGTTTGGAATGTGCTGTTGAAGGGGTTTTGTGAGTTACATCAATGCATGTTGTCCACACTGCAGCCACTGTGTAGTGGTGGTGGAGGGAATCAACTTAAGCTGGTGGATGGAGTGCTGAAAACTTGTGTGGCTTTGTTTTGGATAGTGTCAAGCCTCATGAGGCTATTGCCTCATCCAGACAAATGGAAAATATGCCATAACACTCTCAACTTGTGCCTTGTAGATGGTGGATAGGCTTTGGGGAGTCAGGAGGTGATGCTAATATCATTGAATATCAAGGGAAGGTGGTTGGGTTCTCCCTTTTTGGGAAATGCCGTTGCCTGGCAGTTGTCTGGTTTGAACGTTGCTTGCCACTTATCAGCCCAAGCCCGAAAATTGCCCAGATTCTCCTGCTTATGGGCATGGAATGCTTCAGTATCTATGGAGTTATGAATGGTACTGAACACTCAAATCATCAGCAAATACCCCCATTTCTGCTCTAATGATGGAGGAAAGATCATTGATGAAGTAGCTGAGATAGCTCGGCCTGGAACACGTCCCTGAGGAACTCCTGCAGTGATGTCCTAGGGCTTCCAACAACCATAACTACTTTCCTTTGCAACCAATAGCGAGGTTTCTTTATGTTTCCCATTGACTGCCATTTTACAAGAGCTCCTGGATGCTACTTGATTATTGCCCATCCCAAATTGCCCTTGAACTGAGTGGCTTCCTCGGCTATTTCAGAGGACAGTTAACAGACAACCACATTGCTGTGGGTCTGGAGTCACATATAGGTCTGACCAGTTAAGGACGGCAGATTTCTTTCTCGACAGTGTCTCAAGAGACACTGCGTTGGCATCACTGGGTCATTGATGATTTGGCGGCATCTAGCCCTCTCTTTGTGGTGTCATCTCATGTCTTGCCAGCTGCTGTGTCTCTTCTCTTCGCCTCTTTTCACTCCCTCCTCCACTGCTGTCCACCAGTTGTGGCAATCACTGGCAGCTTGCCCCCAATGCTTGTGATTCATGTCACAGGATTTCACACTTGTAGGCATCTTTGAAGCGAAAGGATGAGCGGCGAGTGGGTCTGGTGCCAGTGGCGAGCTCGCTGTGCAATGGGGATCATGCCAACCTCCATGTGGCTCACATGCCCAAGCCATCTCAAGCACCGCTGACTCAGTATGGCGTCTCTGCTGGAGATGTTAGCTACCTCGAGGACTTCTATGGTGGAGATCGGTCCTGTCTCCTGCTGCGGAGGATTTTCCAGAGGCAGCAAAGAAGAAATACGTTGAAGTGCCATTCTTGGCTGGCACACATTATCCAGCCCTTACCGTCATAAAGCAGGATACTGAGGACGCCAGCATTTAAACTTTTGTGTTCCGTGTGAATACGTCATTTCCCCACACCTTCTCAGTCAGTCTGCACATAGCAGCAGATGCCTTTCCAATGTACAAATATTTCTGTGTCGAGAGGCAGGTTGCTGGTAATGATTGGACCATCCCAGAGTGTTTCATAGAATTTACAGTGCAGAAGGAGGCCATTCGGCCCATTGAGTCTGCACCGGCTCTTTGAAAGAGCACCCTACCCAAGCCCACATCTCCACCCTATCCCCATAACCCAGTAACCCCACCCAACACTGAGGGCAATTTTGAACACTAAGGGCAATTTATCATGGCCAATCCACCTAACCCGCACATCTTTGGACTGTGGGAGGAAACCGGAGCACCCGGAGGAAACCCACGCACACACGGGGAGAACGTGCAGACTCCGCACAGACAGTGAACCAAGCCGGGAATCGAACCTGGGACCCTGGAGCTGTGAAGCAATTATGCTAACCACCATGCTACCCTGCTGCCCTGAGCAGACGTGTGGTCACCAATGTTGATGAGTGGAGCATTTCTAACATAATCTCCCGTGATGGTAATTTTCTTGAGACTCAGGGTTAGCTGTCTAATGAGACGATGTGATCTCTCCCACCATTGAAGGCAGCACGTGGCGCCCATTCTCTACGCCAATCGAGTTGGGCTTATCAGCCGTAACCGCTGCCGACCATGTTGTTTCGGTCTCTGAGAGGCGACGACTGAGTGACTTCTCCATGGCGGGCGTCTGGACGGAACATATGGGGTTTCGGGCGACCCTAGCATCGGAATCCCCTCTCGGCCTGGCTGATAGGGTCTGAAGGAGTGCAGAGCACGACATTTGGCATGTGTTTGGCTCCAGGAGCTGCCGGAACACGCCAAAAATAACACATGACCGCCTTATGGGCTCCATCCCGGATTTTCTGTTCGGCTTTACTCCCTTAACCTTAATCCTCTCGAGGCACCCACAAGGCTGTGCAGGTCGTATCCCTGAGCAGAGGCCCTGACCCGGTGCTGTCAGCTGCAGCCAGGTGAGCCCGGGTCTCGTGCAGCCAGGGTCAACATACCCTGAAGTAGCTCCACCTCACTGGCACTACTCACTACTTCAATTGGTGAACCAGACCATTTATTTGTGACAATTGACAATGGCTTCACGGTCATCATTAGTCTCTGAATTCCAGCTTTCCTTTTATTGAATTCAAATTTCGAATTCGAATCCAGGTCTCCAGAGCATTACCCATGGTGTGTGGGTAACTAGTCCAGTGCAAATACCACTACACCACTGCCTCCCACTTGAGCTTCTAGATTTGTTGGAAACCTATCCACTTAATATGGTGGGAGTGCCACACGACACGATGGATGGGTGTAGTCTATTCCTACCACTAGGTTCGGACGTTTACTCTAGATATCAAGAGATATTGAGACCTTGCCCAAAACAACTGTACTTTATTGTTTGATTTATGTATCAGACAGTTCAATGATATTTGCACTAGTCACTGCTCCCGTTTTTTAATGCTTGGTTTCCCCAAAGAACAGGTAAGATCGGGTGTCAATCTGTTCTTGTCCGCTTCTCTGTTCAGAAGTGGACTGGTTCAGCACAGTGGGCTAAACAGCTGGCTTGTAATGCAGAACAAGGCCAGCAGCGCGGGTTCAATTCCCGGCCTCCCCGAACAGGCGGCAGAATGTGGCGACTAGGGTCATTTCACAGTAGCTTCATTGAAGCCTACTTGTGACAATAAGCGATTATTATTATTATTATTATTAGATAGTTGACCAGGCTACCTCCTTTCCTTGTGACGGCCTGGAACTTAATGCTGTGTTCAAATATGTCTTTGCTTCCCACCCTGCCATATACATTGGCGGTATGGTACAACAGTGGGTAGCACTGTTACTTCACAGCTCCAGGGTCCCAGGTTTGATTCCTGGCTTGGGTCACTGTCTGTGCGGAGTCTGCACGTTCTCCCCGTGTCTGCGTGGGTTTCCTCCGGGTGCTCCGGTTTCCTCCCACAAATCCCGAAAGACGGGCTGTTAGGTAATTTGGACATTCTGAATTCTCCCTCCGTGTAGCTGAAAAGGCGCCGGAATGTGGTGACCAGGGGCTTTTCACAGTAACTTCATTGCAGTGGTAATGTAAGCCTACTTGTGACAATATACATACTTTATGATTGGCTCATTTCTCTGATAGCAACAGTCGATGATTGTCTCATTTTCACCCCTGGCAGAGTTTCCAAGGGCAGGAAGGTCCCGCACGTAAATTTGACCAGTCTCCTACTAGACCCGTTAGTGTCAGTGCCTCCCCTACTCGTCCCTGGTTCCACCAAGCAACCACTGCCTAAGGGTGTTTACAACTGATTGAGTGTTTTTCTAAGCAAACAGCAATCAGCACCTGCATTACATGAATGCATTATGTTTTATCTTTACTTTGAGTATTATACAAACAACTTTACATGATGCTTGTTATTGTGGTCACAGAGGAGTCACGTACGAGAGGTTAACGAAAATTATTTATTGTTAAAGCAAACTTTACAGGTCACAATCCAGGTATTCAGCCGGGATTTATCTGCCCAGACTCCTACCTGGCCGGATTTTATATCCCTAGTCAATTACCCTGCGGATGGGCCCCGCCCCTCAGCAGGAAGCTCATATTCCACGAAGTTTACGGGGAGGCTAATCGGTTCCTCCCCATAGGTCATGTAAGGGTTATAACACTTGTAATCGAAAAAGGTCACAAACTGGGGGGAAAGGAACCATGGCCCAGCCTTTAGCCAGTCACCTTGTGTTGACTCATTTGCAAACGTTAGCCTATGTTCGCTTCATAGATAATGTGAAATGGTACTTGTAAGCCTAGCTTATCCTTGTGCCCATAAAAAGCTTTCATTATCATTGAAATGAAGCAGCTGCTCACAAGGGTGTCCTCAATGTGATGACAGCACATGATCTCTACAGGGCCTATGCGCTGGTCACTATTAGCAATGCTGTCATGGACAGATGTGTCTTTGACAGGCAGATTGGTGAGGGAGACGTCAAGCAGTTTTTACCCTCCTGTTGGTTCCCTCACCACCTGCCGCAGGCTCAGCTTGGCAGATATGTCCTTCAGGGTTTGGCCAACTTTATCAGTAGTGGTACCACCTGTTGTCAGGTTTTTGACAGTGTTCAGTATGTATTAAGTAGCTAACCTGTAGGTATCCATTAACTACAAGAACTCGGTACCCATATAATACCCGTATAATATAAAATTCAAGCTAGGAGCTATCTCCACCTTGTTTATGCATATGGCTCTGTGCAACTTTAGAGTGACCGCTAAGTCATGTGTTCTCTTACATCACTGTGGGGGCAGCACTGTATTCAGTCCCCCACATCAACCCTATATAAACCAGACCCTTAGTCACTCTTGGTGACGAAGCACCCTCAGTGCTTCCTCCAAGTGATGTTCAACAGATAGGAATGTTGACTGATGACCCAATGTTGACCCAATGTTAGTGGGTGGTAATTAGCAGGACTTAATGCCATGAAACTTCATGAGGTCCAGAATAAACGTTCAGGACTCCCAGGAAACTGCATACCGACTGTATACCACTGTGCTGCCACCTTCAGTGTGATTGTGCCAGCTATTGCTTGACTGCATTCATCTGTGGGGCAATCCTCTGAATTCTGCCACAAATTCCCAGATGTTAATGAGAGGGACTTTTCGCAGTTGACTTGCCAGAGTGTGCTTTCGTGGTCTCCAGTCCTGGGTCCATGTCGGGTGGTCCATCCAGCTATGTTCTTTCAGTGTTATTTCAGAGGGCTGTGAAAAGCCAACTCCATTTCTGTGGAGGCACATGTAGGCTAAACCATGTAAAGATGGCAAATCTTCATCTCTGAAGGGCACTTAGCTGCGTTTTACAACAACGATCACCATTACTGGGACTCGCTTTTTATTTCAGACTTATTAACAAATCAAATTTAAATTCCACCCGTTTCTGAGGTGGGGGTTGAACTCACACCCCTGAAGCATTAGCCTGGATTATTAGTCCAGTAACAAGACCCCCATTTGTGGACGATTAATGTCAGCCCTGCTTGAGCTTTTTTAAACAGGGCCATCGCTAGGGCTTCACAAGCATATTCCACTCGCCGCTGTCAACCATGGCTCAGCGGATAGCACTCTCGCCACTGAGCCAGCATGGCACAAAAAAGCTGATACTCTTGATATTGGAATGGTACTCTGCTGGCTGTGGTGCCTGTTTGATGAAAATTCACGAGGCCGCCTCTATCCTCTCACGTAGTCACAGAAAACGCCCCCTCGCCCTCGGCGCAATTTTGGAGGAGAGCCCGGGACCTCTCCCCATTGGCCTGGCCAATAATTACTGTTCAACCAGATGTCAGTAATCTGATAATCTGGTCATTGACGCATTGATATTGGTGGGATCTTGCTGTGCACTGATTTGATACTGGGCTTCCTGCATTATAACAGTGACTCCACTTCAAAAGTAGCCCATCGGCTGCAAAGCACGCTTGGGATGATCCTGAAGTTGTGGAAGCGCTATATAAATGCAAGTTCGAACTCTTATCTTTCTCGATCCAGGGGCGTCATTCTCCGCCGGCGGGAGTCTCCGTTTTGCCGGCACCGGGGGGTTTCCCGACGGCATGGGGCTGCCCCACAATGGGAAACCCCATTGACCGGCCGGTGTTACGGAGACTCCCGCCAGCCGGTCGGGGCAGAAATGTGGCGGGGCGGGTAGGAGAATTTCGCCCCAGATTTCAGTCATCAGGGACCAAAAAGGCCAAAGGGTAACATTAAACCGACAACGTGGAGAAGGAGATCAAAATGGCCACTGAGGTCAATGGAAAAGTCGCCTCAGTATATCAGCGTGATCATTCATCTCGTGTAGTGGGAAAAAAAGGTGTGGAAATGTTGCACGATGAGCAGAAATCAGGCCAGCCATTAAATTAGACAAGCTTCCAAGTGTTTTTGTAATCTGGGTTCTGTTTTATTTCAGTGCCAGATCTCTTGAATGCATCGAATTAACATTCATTGTTCTGTCAGATTATGCCGACTTCATTAATATTTAATGCTCTCAAAATATGCTGATATATCCCGAACGTTTGCTCAGATTCTCCTTCATGCAACTCATAAATATTCAGTTCCTTCTCCGCTGACATGGTTTTGTTTTGTTTTTTGTTTGCTTGTAGCAACTTGTTACGCAGTTTCATCCAGAATCTTCCCCCGGATCGCCTGGTGAAACAGAAATTACAGTCAATGACAGCCATCGTCAACACTGAACTTTTTCAAAAAGAAGGTAAACTCTCCGGAACCCCGATGTGCTCAGGGTAATGAGATTTTGAGTGGTGAAAAAGAGGCAACATTGATCTTCCGCATGATCAAATTTACAGCAGCGACAGAGGCCATTCTGTCCATTGTCGTTGTGCTGGTTCTTTTTGAGAGATACCCAATTAGTTAGATTCGACTATTTCCCCCCTCCACAGCCCTGCAATTATTTCTTTCTTTTCGAGTATGCATCCAATTCCTTTGAAGAAATTTCCATTGAACTATGCTTTCAGCTTTCAATCAATTCATTCCTGAGCATCATGACATACTACATGAGAAATATATCTCCCATTTCCGTCAATTATGTTTTTTAAAAATTCATTTACTGGTTGTGGGCGTCGCTGGTGAGGCCAGCATTTATTGCTCATCCCCAGTTGCCCTTCAGAAGGTGACAGTGAGTCGCCTTCTTGAACTGCTGCAGTCCCTGAGGTGCAGGTACATCCACAGTGCTGATAAGGAGGGAGATCCAGGCTTTTGACCCAGCGACAGTGAAGGAAATTAAATGAAATGAAAATCGCTTATTGTCACAAGTAGGCTTCAGCAATATATTTCTAACTCTGGGTGGTGAGTGACCTGGAGGGGAACCTCCAGGTGATGGACTTCCCAGTTAAGTCTGGGACCTTTGATTATTGAATTCTTCCACCAGCCAAAACCATTTCTCCTTATTTTCTTCATCAAAGTTCCACATTATTTAATCACTCTTTAACTTTCTTTGCTCAAAGGAGGACAATCTTAGAGCTTCCCCAGCCTCTCCAAGTAACCAAAGCCCCTTATCTCTTGTGACATTCTGGTAAATTCTGGTACAAATCAACATCTGACATGTGGGAGGCTTGCAAGTGTCAGTTGAAAGGAATTCAGGACTGTCATGTTCCTGTGAGGAAGAAGGGTAAATACGGCAATTTTCGGGAACCTTGGACAACGAGAGATATTGTAGGCCTCGTCAAAAAGAAAAAGGAGGCATTTGTCAAGGCTAAAAGGCTGGGAACAGACAAAGCCTGCGTGGAATATAAGGAAAGTAGGAAGGAACTTAAGCAAGGAGTCAGGAGGGCTAGAAGGGGTCACGAAAAGTCATTGGCAAATAGGGTTAAGGAAAATCCCAAGGCTTTTTACACGTACATAAAAAGCAAGAGGGTAGCCAGGGAAAGGATTGGCCCACTGAAGGATAGGCAAGGGAATCTATGTGTGGAGCCAGAGGAAATGGGCGAGGCACTAAATGAATACTTTGCATCAGTATTCACCAAAGAGAAGAAATTGGTAGATGTTGAGTCTGGAGAAGGGAGATCCAAAAAGACGAGGTGTTGGGTGTCTTAAAAAATATTAACGTAGATAAGTCCCCAGGGCCTGATGGGATCTACCCAGGAATACTGAAGGAGTCTGGAGAGGAAATTGCTGAGGCCTTGACAGAAATCTTTGGATCCTCACTGTCTTCAGGTGATGTCCCGGGGACTGGAGAATAGCCAATGTTGTTCCTCTGTTTAAGAAGGGTAGCAAGGATAATCCTGGGAACTACAGGCCGGTGAGCCTTACTTCAGTGGTAGGGAAATTACTGGAGAGAATTCTTCGAGACAGGATCTACTCCCATTTGGAAGCAAATGGACGTATTAGTGAGAGGCAGCATGGTTTTGTGAAGGGGAGGTCGTGTCTTACTAACTTGATAGAGTTTTTCGAGGAGGTCACAAAGATGATTGATGCAGATAGGGCAGTGGATGTTGTCTATATGGACTTCAGTAAGACCTTTGACAAGGTCCCTCATGGTAGACTAGTACAAAAGGTGAAGTCACACGGGATCAGGGGTGAGCTGGCAAGGTGGATACAGAACTGGCTAGGTCATAGAAGGCAGAGAGTAGCAATGGAAGGATGCTTTTCTAATTGGAGGGCTGTGACCAGTGGTGTTCCACAGGGATTAGTGCTGGGACCTTTGCTGTTTGTAGTCTATATAAATGATTTGGAGGAAAATGTAACTGGTCTGATTAGTAAGTTTGCAGATGACACAAAGGTTGGTGGAATTGCGGATAGTGATGAGGACTGTCAGAGGATACAGCAGGATTTAGATTGTTTGGAGACTTGGGCGGAGAGATGGCAGATAGAGTTTAATCGGGACAAATGTGAGGTAATGCATTTTGGAAGGTCTAATGCAGGTAGGGAATATACAGTGAATGGTAGAACCCTCAAGAGTATTGAAAGTCAAACAGATCTAGGAGTACAGGTCCACAGGTCACTGAAAGGGGCAACACAGGTGGAGAAGGTAGTCAAGAAGTCATACGGCATGCTTGCCTTCATTGGCCGGGGCATTGAGTATAAGAATTGGCAAGTCATGTTGCAGCTGTATAGAACCTTAGTTAGGCTACACTTGGAGTATAGTGTTCAATTCTGGTCGCCACACTACCAGAAGGATGTGGAGGCTTTAGAGAGGGTGCAGAAGAGATTTACCAGAATGTTGCCTGGTATGGAGGGCATTAGCTGTGAGGAGCGGTTGAATAAACTCGGTTTGTTCTCACTGGAACGAAGGAGGTTGAGGGGCGACCTGATAGAGGTCTACAAAATTATGAGGGGCATAGACAGAGTATATAGTCAGAGGCTTTTCCCCGGGGTAGAGGGGTCAATTACTAGGGGGCATAGGTTTAAGGTGAGAGGGGCAAGATTTAGAGTAGATGTACGAAGCAAGTTTTTTACACGGAGGGTAGTGGGTGCCTGGAACGCGCTACCGGAGGAGGTGGTGGAACCAGGGACGATAGTGACATTTAAGGGGCATCTTGACAAATACATGAATAGGATGGGAATAGAGGGATACGGACCCAGGAAGTGTAGAAGAT
Organism: Scyliorhinus torazame; assembly: GCF_047496885.1. Classification (NCBI taxonomy): domain Eukaryota; kingdom Metazoa; phylum Chordata; class Chondrichthyes; order Carcharhiniformes; family Scyliorhinidae; genus Scyliorhinus; species Scyliorhinus torazame. Next base: position 335,197,988 of record NC_092709.1, read on the forward strand.
TGTAGTTTAGTCGGGCAGCATGGTCGGCACGGGCTTGGAGGGCTGAAGGGCCTGTTCCTGTGCTGTACTTTTCTTTGTTCTTTGTTAAATAGAATGCTATGGATCATACAATCCCTACGGTGCAGAAGGAGGCCATTCGGCATGTCCCTTAATACTGATGGAATATAGTCAGCAGCAGCCATGAGCAGCTGTGTCCATCCGAGCGGTGGTGGGTGTCCAAGTATCTCCTTATTTATTCTTTATTCAGTCTTGGGATGTAGGCCTCACAGACAAAGCCGGCATTTATTCCTCCCCCGCTAATACGATCCACCTTCTTGTCGAACCACTGCAGTCCATGGGGTGCAGCTCCTCACATGTCGTCATCGGCTATCCCTTGATTCAAGGATGACCTGTGCTCAGAGTCATGGGTTTTTATCATGGGGCTTTCATGTGACTGAACAGGACGAATTTTGACCGCAGATCTTTGGGCACATGGAACCCTGGCCATTTGAGAATTGAGAAAACAGGACCTGGATGAGGGAGATGGGTTTTGACCATCCAGACTGTGTCCACCACACCAAGGATGGATTTTCAGGAGTGTTGCCAGACTTCTGTGGAGCTGGCTTCACGTAGAACATTAGTGTTTATCCGATGATTTTCCTATTAAATCCGGAGAATGCGGCGGAAGCATTGCTTATGGGACCTCTCCATGGCTCTACACAATCCCGGTGTCAATGCAGTATAGGTGTGTGGTGACAACCAATGCTCTACACATTGGTACTTATGTTATCTTGCAAGGGCTTTTGTATTTCTTTTTGCAAAAATATAGTTTATTCATAAAATATCTGAAAGAACATTGCAAAGGTTTCAAACTTGCCTTCACGGAAAGTGCAATAATATTCAAGTTTACTCCATAGACCATGTTGCCCTCAGAGGTTTTTCAGTGCATTTGTGATACATGTAACATTCACCCTATTCAATACAGTCTAGGGGTTCTATACAATTTATAGACCCTCTGTGCATTATGGCAGTGACTGTTCCCCCATTGTGCCTCCGTGGCAGCAGCCCCAAGCTTTAGTCCCTTCCTCAGCATGTAAACCTGGACATTGGAATGTGCCAGCCTGCGATGTTCAAGGTTATTTTTGTCAAACATTTGCCGCGGTAGTTTGCAGAAGGCTGAGCTGGTGCGTCTAATCCTGTGTTGGATCTCCTTGTCAGTGGTGGCCTTTTGAGTGGCTGCCAGGGAATGGGAAGCACTCAATGTATCCCAGAGCCTCTCCTTCAGCATATCAGGAAGATGGAATATTTAGCTGACCATCTGTGGGTTGACATGAGTTCTGTTTTGGCAACACTTGAGGACCAGCCAAGTTTCCTGTATTAAGGATTGAAGAGATCAATAGTGGCTTTCAAATCTTCTGCAGAGTGGACACCGACACTGCAGGCATCCACAAACTGGTGATCCTGTTAATTTAAACATTTCTTTCTTTGATCACAAAGATGGTAATCCCACAGGGTGTAGTTCCCCAGCCGGGAGAAAGTGGAGCAGCCTATTTTTTGGGGACAACTTTTCCAGACCCTTCCCGATCTGTCATTGCCCAGTCACAGACATTGCTGCCTAAAGACAACCCTGATCCAATACAAGTCTCGCACAGGCGCTCTCACAGCACTGTTTTGGTAGATTCCAACCAATTGAGCAAGAACTAATGCGATGCATGCCCAAGATGGGATGATGTATCACTTGGAGGGAAACCTGGAAATAGTAGTGTCCTTGGCACTCTAAGTGGTAGAGGCCATGTTGGAAGATGCTGTTGAAGAAGCCTCAATGATTCCTGCAGTGCATTCTGATGTGCTGTTGGTGGAGAGAGTGGGCATTTACCTGGGTTGCAATGTTTACTTTATCTGGGAAAAAAATACAGAGTACAATTTTGTAAAAGGAAATGAGCAGCATTAAACAGGTCCGGTTGAGGTAATTCCTCAATACGAGAGAGAAACACGACAGCAGATGGCTGACAGGCCATAAACTGCGAGTGGAAATCCTGAGAGATAAAGCGCAATCTCACTGAGTAAAGCTTTTGATGAATTCTCAGTGCCAGATGTATTTTCAGAGGTTGTAGTCAGTAATGGAAACTTGGCAAAGTGTGTGAGATAAGATGGCTTCTTGTTGATAAGAGGAGATTTCTCGAGTTGCACTGTCAGCTCTCCACAAAATACCTTTTTTCATGTTGCCAGTTTTATCTCTTCCTGAGGGACTAGTTCATACTGTGATATCATTTCTAAGGTATCAGCCTCTCAGCGAATCCCCATTTCTATATATATGACTCTGCACAATGTGCATCGGCAAACAATGGGGAAGAGATGATATCACCAGGACCTGACTTGAGTTGCTTGCGAGGACACTTGAGGCATTCGATTTCTCCCCTCTCCCCCGTTGCACCATTTAGTGAGATCATGACTGAGCTGCAACCTACCTCCATTGCATCATATCCTTTAATATCTTTGGTTAACAAAAATCCCGCTCAGAGCTAAAGTTAACAATTGACCTAATTGCGGTTTTTGGAGGAGAGTTCCAAACTTCCACCACTCTTTGCATGCAGAAGGATTTCAACTTCCTAACCTGCTCCCAATTCGTGGGCGAAATTCTCCGGTATCGGCGCAATGTCCGCCGACCGGCGCCAAAAACGGCGCAAATCAGTCGGGCATCGCGCCGCCCCAAAGGTGCGGAATCCTCTGCATCTTGGGGGGGCCAAGCCCTAACCTTGAGGGGCTAGGCCCGCGCCGGACTGATTTCCGCCCCGCCAGCTGGCGGAAGTGCCCCGCCAGCAGGTGCGGAAATGACATTGCCAGGCGGCACATGCGCGGGAGCGTTAGCGGCCGCTCATGGCATCCCCGCGCATGTGCTGTGGAGGGAGTCTCTTCCGCCTCCGCCATGGTGGAGACCGTGGCGAAGGCGGAAGGAAAAGAGTGCCCCCACGGTACAGGCCCGCCCGCGGATCGGTGGGCCCCGATCGCGGGCCAGCCCACCGTGGGGGCACACCCCGGGGCCAGAGCGCCCCGCGCCCCCCCCCCAGGACCCCGGAGCTCGCCCGCGCCGTATTGTCCCACCGGTAAGGTAGGTGGTTTAATCCACGCCGGCGGGACAGGCATTCTAGCAGCGGGACTTCGGCCCATCCGGGCTGGAGAATCGCGGGGGGGGGGCCCGCCAACTGTCGCGGGGCGATTCCCGCCCCCGTCAAATCTCTGGTGCCGGAGAATTCGGCAACCGGCGGGGGCGGGATTCACACCAGACCCCGGCGATTCTCCGACCTGGCGGGGGGTCGGAGAATCCCGCCCCCGTATCTTTGTTCATTTCAGGGGTGGCACGGTGCACAGAGGTTAGCTCTGCTGCCTCACGGTGCTGGGCACCCGGCTTCAATCCCGGCCCTGGGTCACTGTCCGTGTGGAGTATGTACATTCTCCTGTGTCTGCGTGGGTTTCGCCCCCACAACCCAAAGATGTGCAGGGTGGGTGGATTAGACGTGCTAAATTATCCCTTAATTGGAAAAATCTTTTTAATAGTGTTTGGATAATAATAATAAACGGTCATTGTCACAAGTAGGCTTCAATAAAGTTACTGTGAAAAGCCCCTCGTCGCCACATTCCGGCACATGTTCGAGGAGGCCGGTACAGGAATTGAACCGTGCTGCTGCCTTGTTTGGCATTATACAAGCAAGCTGTTTAGCCACTGTGCTAATTTCATCTGGTTCTAATTTTTGGACTATGTCCCCAGACCTAGACACCCTAAACAGCAAAAAATACTTTCTCTCTATCTACAAAGAACAAAGAAAAGTACAGCACAGGAACAGGCGCTTTGGCCCTCCAAGCCTGTGCCGACCATGCTGCCTGTCTAAACTAAAATCTTCTACACTGCCGGGGTCTGTATCCCTCTATTCCCATCCTATTCATGTATTTGTCAAGGTGCCCCTTAAATGTCACTATCGTCCCTGCTTCCACCACCTCCTCCGGCAGGAGTTCCGGACACCCACTACCCTCTGTGTAAAAAACTTGCCTCGTACATCTACTCTAAACCTTGCCCCTCTCACCTTAAACCTATGCCCCCTAGTGTTTGACCCCTCTACCCTGGGGAAAAGCCTCTGACTATCCACTCTGTCTATGCCCCTCATAATTTTGTATACCTCTATCAGGTCGCCCCACAACCTCCGTCGTTCCAGTGAGAACAAACTGAGTTTATTCAACCTCTCCTCATAGCTAATGCCCTCCATACCAGGCAACATTCTGGTAAATCTCTTCTGCACCCTCTCTAAAGCCTCCACATCCTTCTGGTAGTGTGGTGACCAGAATTGAACACTTACTCCAAGTGTGGCCTAACTAAATTCTATACAGCTGCAACATGACTTGCTAATTTTTATACTCAATGCCCCGGCCAATGAAGGCAAGCATGCCATATGCCTTCTTGACTACCTTCTCCGCCTGTGTTGCCCCTTTCAGTGACCTGTGGACCTGTACACCTAGATCTCTCTGACTGTCAATACACTTCAGGGTTCTACCATTCACTGTATATTCCCTACCTATATTAGACCTTCCAAAATGCATTACCTCAGAAGACCTGTCATCTTCTCATATTCTCTTGAAATCTTCAATTAAATGACTCATGGGCATCAAAATTCCAGGAATTCAAACCCTACTGCCGGGTCGGAGAATCCCCAGGGGGGCGGCGCGAATCCCCCTCCGCCGAACCAACGCCGGCTGCCGTATTCTCCGGCACCAGTTTTTGGGCAGGGGTGGGGTTCACGTCATGCCAGTCGGGGGCCATTGACAGCCCCCCCACCCACCGGCAATTCTCTGGGCCCCATGAGCCGAGCGGCTGTCCATTTGTGGCCTGTCCTGCCGGCGTGGGTTATGTATGGTCCCACACGGTGGGACCTGGCAGGTAAGTCGGCGGGGGCAGTCCTCGGGGTGGTGCGGGTGGATCTGACCCCGCGGGGACCCCCACGGTGGCCTGGCCCGCGATCAGGGCCCACGGATCTGCGGGCGGGCCTGTGCCGTGGGGGCACTCCTTCCTTCTGCGCCAGCCGCTGTAGGGCTCTGCCATGGCTGGCGCGGAGAACAGAACCCCCCGCACATGCGGCAAAATACGCCGCCCAATCTCCGCATGCGCGAGATCACGCCGGCCCTTCGGCGCATGCATGAACTCGCGCAGTCCCTTTGCCGCCAGCTGTAGCGGCGCCAACTTCTCCGTTGTCCACCTAGCCCCCTGAAGTGCAGAGAATTCCGCACTTGACGCTGGAGTGGTTGGCGCCGGTTCTCCCGCCGGCCTGGGGACTTAGTCCCCAGAAGGGAGAATCCCGCTGCAAGTATCTTCTGGTTAATCTACACTGTGCTCTCTCTAAGGCTAGTATATTATTGCAAAGGTGTTGTGCCCCAAACTGAACAGAGTACTCCCACTGTGGTCCACTCGGGCTTAGTATAGCTGTGGCAAACGTCGACTGCCTTTTTATGTTTATTGGTGGGATGTGAGTATCAGCGGCAACGACAGCATTTATTGTCCATCCCCAATTGTCCTTCAGAAGGAGGTGGTGAGTCACTTTCTTCAACTGCTGCAGTCTTTATGGTGTCGGTACACCCACGTTGCTGTTGGGGAGCAAATTCCAGGGTTTGGACCCAGCGACAATGAAGAAAAGGTGATATAGCTCCAAGGCAGGATGTTTTAGAATATACTTTCATGGGATGTAAGCCCAGCATTTATTGCCCATCCCAAATTGCCCTGGAACTAAATAATAAATAAATAAATAAATAATCCCATGTAATCCATAGAACCACTACAGTGCAATAACCCTCAGAAAAGGAACCCTACCTAGGCCCACTTCCTAGCCCTACCCATGTAACCCTACCTATACTGCACATCTTATGGACACTAAGGGGTAATTTAGCACGGCCAATCCACCTAGCCTTCACATCTTGGAGCTGATCAGTGGGAGGCCCTGGAGCAGCCGGAGGAAACCCACACAGACACGGGGAGAACGTGCAAACTCCATACGGACAGTCGACAGTCGCCCAAGGCCAGAATCAAACCCGGCGCGCTGGTGCTCTGAGGCAGCAGTGCTCACCACTGTGCCACCACACTGCCTGTCTGGAGTCACGTGTAGGCCAGATCAGATAAGGATTGTAGATTTCTGGTTAGACTTTTAATCCCAGCTTTTTATTGAATTTAAATTTCATCACCTGCCATGGTGAGATTCGAACCCTGGCCCCCAGAGCATTACCCTGACTCTCATGATTGCTAGCCCAGCGAAATGAAATGAAAATCGCTTATTGTCACAAGTAGGCTTCAAATGAAGTTACTGTGAAAAGCCCCCTAGTCGCCACATTCCGGCGTGTGTTTGGGGAGGCTGGTACGGGAATTGAACTGTGCTGCTGGCCTGCCTTGGTCTGCTATAAAAGTCAGCGGTTTAGCCCAGTGTGCTAAACCAGCGACAATACCACAGCGCCAATAACCTCCCTGCGAAGTGGTCCCACACAAATCAACTGATCAGCTGAAAGCCCTGATGCTGGAAATCTGAAATCAGGATAGAAAAGGTTGGAAACGCTCGGCTGGGCAGGCAGCATCGCTGGAAATAAACATAGTCAGTGCTTCTGGTGAAAGGTCATCGACCTGAAATATTAACTCCATTTCTCTCTCCACAGCTGCTGCCTGACCTGCTGAATATTTCCAGCATTTTCTGCTCTTAGTAAGGTATTAGGTCAAGGGAGCCAAAGCTTGCTCAAAGAGGTAGGTTTTAAGAAGCACCTTAATTCAGGAGGGTGAGGCGGAGAGAGACAGATTCAGTGAAGGGATCTGAGGATAAAGCCAAAACTGCTGGCAATGGTGGGATGGTGAAGATCAGAGTTGTGAAAGAGACCAGAATTGGCAGAGTGCAGGGACCTTCGATGGTTGTCGGGCTGGAAGAGGTTAAACACACAGAGGGTTTTTTGAAAAAGAGGGTGCGCATTTTAAGGTGGCGGCATTGCTGGCCTGAGTGCACATTGCTGGCCTGAGCGCACATTGCTGGCCTGAGCGCACATTGCTGGCCTGAGCGCACATTGCTGGCCTGAGCGCACATTGCTGGCCTGAGCGCACATTGCTGGCCTGAGTGCACATTGCTAGGTAGGCCTCAGCACAAGGGGTGGTGGCTGAATGGAAATTCAGGCAAATTAAGATGTAGGTGTTTGGACTAAGCCTTAAGCGTGCTGTGCTTCACAACACTGTGCAGAGGGAAAATAAAACATCATCCTGGAAGACATAAAACCAGAACTCGGCACTTCCCTATATTTAACTGGTTTTCTGTGAAGTTTTCCAATCCCCATTCCTCCCGAACCATTGCCCTTGTTCATCCATAGGACTGTCATTCCGAAATATTTGAATTCTTTTCGAATCATTCACAAAATTACATCAGCAGCGCAACTAATTTGCACCTTTGGTTCCTGTTCAGTTCAGTGCTATAATAATCCTGCGGTAATCACACCTTTTAACAATAAGAGACTTCAAAGGGCTGTCTGTGACTAACACAGTCAACATTAAAAATAAATGCACCAGATGATGTGTGGACCATAGACCTCAGTTGCATGGACTATTTTTGCATTAATGAACAGCATTTACTGATTATGCGAAGGATCGAGAGAAAACGTAGATGTCAGAACATTTATATCGCGCCTTTTGTGACTTCAAGAAGCCCCAAAATGGTTTACTGCCAATGAAGTGCTTTTGAAAGTAATATGAAAACAAAATACTGCGGATGCTGGAAATCTGAAATAAAACGGATCCGCCGCTTCGCCGGCAGCGCACTCACGCCCGCGGAGTTCCCGACGGCATGGGGGTGCCCACAATCGGAAATCCCATTGGCCGGCTGCCGGGACAGAAGATCCAACCCAGAAAGCATTGAGAAAGAGTGACAGGTCTGAAGCATCGGTAGAGAGAGAAATTGAGTTAATTTTTCGAGTCTAGTCTTCAAAAGTCCAATATACTTCGAAATGAAGTACATTTGCGGTGTAGTCAATGTGGCAGTCAATTTCTACACTGTAAGACCCCACGGATCAGCCATGATTGAATGGCGGAGCAGCTTCGATGGGCCGAGTGGCCTAATTCTGCTCCTATGTCTTATGGTCTTATGGTCTAAATACCAAGGTTGATGTTGGTTGAGGGATGAATATTGGGCAGAAAACTGGAGTGACCCCCCGCCCCCTCCCAAGCCCCCTGCTCTTTGTCAAAATAGTGCCCTCGGACCTGTTATGCCCACTTCAGAGGGCAGAGGCCTTTGTTTAATGTCTCATTTGAAAGGTGGCATGTCTGACAGTGCAGTACTCCTTCAATACTTCAGTGTGATCTTGTGGGTGTACTGCCCCGCACAGGGGGTCCCCAGAAATCTACAGCAGTCCCGCGGAAATTATCAACAACTTGCGGAAATGACAGGAAGGACGTGCTCTATTCCACACCTTTCATAGCCATAACAATAACGTGTATTCATACAGACTTTAAAAGTGAGAATACATATGGGAGGAATAATATCAGCCAATGACTTTACACCAAGCAACTTAAACAGATATTACAGCAGGTGACCAAACTCCTGCTCAATGAAATATCTCAGCAGTGTACAGCATCAACAAGATGCGCTGCAGCAACTCACCAAGACCCCTTTGAGCCCTCCAAACACGGCACCTTGACCACAGAGGGAGACAAGGGCAGCAGATGCAAGGGAACACAACTGCCTGCAAATCCTCTGACCACACACCATCCTGACTTGGAAATACAGCAACGCCCATTCACTGTCGCTGGGTCAAAATACTGGAATCTCCTCCCGAACAGCACTGGGGTGTACCTACACAATACGGACGGCGGCAGTTAAAGAAGGTGGCTCACCATCATCTTCTCAGGGGCCATTAGGAATGGGCAATGACTGCTGACCTAGCCAGCAACACGCACATAGCCTGAAAGAAAAAGAACATGTTAACAGTTTGATAGGAGCTGGCTCATGTAGAATGGGCTGAAGGGCCTCCTTTGGTGTTTTAAGATTCTATGATTTGGAGATTAATATGGGCTGGTCATATTGGTCACAGAGGTGGGGATGGTCATATGTTATGGTCATATAGGTAGTGGGAATGGAGTTTTGGTTTTAACTCGACGTTGTGCATTTTTTCACCTTGACATGTTCCCCATCTGGAAGTCTACCTAATTGACAGGCTTGCATTCCAGTCTGGAGGGGAGGACTCTCGAACAGTCCTCAGGAGCAGGTCAGGCTGACCCCTGACCCTAGCCCTATGGATGCTCGATGCTCGATGGTAGCCAGTTTCTAATGGAGGATGTTCTGTATGGGGGAGCAAATGTGTTCTGAGAGGAGTAAGGGGATTTGGTCAGGGGAGTGCAGGGGGAGCAGGTAGGGCATTCCAGGAGAAAAACTTACAGAGTTATAGGACGGGAATCTCTGAGCCTCCGTGCCGGAATCGCGATCGGCGCAGGAGAGGAGAATGGGCGTCAAACCCGAGATCGGGTCCGACGCCGCTCCCACGATTCTGCGGTCCCCGGCCGCCCTGGTGGGGGACGGGGTGATCATTCACAGGGGGGGGGGGCCTCCAGGAAGGTAAAGGCTACCGACCGGGGTCCACCGATCCACGGGTGCGCACGATCTGGGGGGTTTTGGTGCCGGTCCACGGTGTGGGCCGGCCAAGTCGCGCGGGGTGGCCAACGCAGGCCGCCACCGTGCGCATGCGCGGACCCCCCACACGGAAGTGCAAGGCCCCGTATCGGCAGCCGGAGCTGCGTGGACTACTCCGGGGCCTTGCTAGCCCGCTGCAAATCGGAGAATCACCCTGGACCTTCTCCAGGTAAGTCCAGAGCGATTCGCGCGGGTTTTTCTGCAGGCGTGGGGACATGGCCCCATTATTGGAGAATCCCGCCCATGGAGTCCATTTATGGCCCAGAAGGAGGCCATTGAGTGCATGTCAGCACCCCGCAGAGCAATCCAATCTGTCCCACACCCCACTCAATTCCAATTACCCTGTAAGTTTATTTCCTTCATGTGTCCATCTAATTTAGAATCATAGAATCATAGACGTTTACAGCATGGAAACAGGCCCTTTGGCCCAACCAGTCCGTGCCGCCCAGTTTTTACCATTACGCTAGTCCCAGTTGCCCGCACTTGGCCCATAACCCTCTATACCCATCTTACCCATGTAACTATCTAAATGTTTTTAAAAAGACGCAATTGTACCCGCCTCTACTACTACCTCTGGCAGCCCATTCCAGACACTCACTACCCTCTGAGTGAAGAATTTGCCCCTCTGGGCCCTTCTGAATCTCTCCCCTCTCACCTTAAACCTATGCCCTCTAGTTTTAGACTCCCCTACCTTTGGGAAAAGATGTTGACTATCTACCTTATCTATGCCCCTCATTATTTTATAGACCTCTATAAGATCACCCCTAAGCCTCCTACGCTCCAGGGAAAAAAGTCCCAGTCTATCCAGCCTCTCCTTATAACTCAAACCATCAAGTCCCGGCAACATCCTAGTAAATCTTTTCTGCACTCTTTCCAGTTTAATAATATCCTTTCTATAATAGGGTGACCAGAACTGCACACAGTATTCCAAGTGTGGCCGTACCAATGTCTTGTACAACTTCAACAAGACGTCCCAACTCCTGTATTCAATGTTCTGACCAATGAAACCAAGCATGCCGAATGCCTTCTTCACCACCCTGTCCACCTGCGACTCCACCTTCAAGGAGCTATGAACCTGTACTCCTAGATCTCTTTGTTCTATAACTCTCCCCAACGCCATACCATTAACTGAGTAGGTCCTGGCCTGATTCGATCTGCCAAAATGCATCACCTCACATTTATCTAAATTAAACTCCGTCTGCCATTCGTCGGCCCACTGGCCTAATTGATCAAGATCCCGTTGCAACCCTAGATAACCTTCTTCACTATCCACTGTGCCACCAATCTTGGTGTCATCTGAAAACTTACTAACCATGCCTCCTAAATTCTCATCCAAATCATTAATATAAATCACAAATAACAGTGGACCCAGCACCGATCCCTGAGGCACACCACTAGTCACAGGCCTCCAGTTTGAAAAACAACCCTCTACAACCACCCTCTGCCTTCTGTCGTCCAGCCAATTTTGAATCCAATTGGCAACCTCACCCTGGATCCCGTGAGCTTTAACCTTCTGCAACAACCTACCATGCGGTACCTTGTCAAAGGCTTTGCTAAAGTCCATGTAGACAACGTCTACTGCACTGCCCTCATCTACCTTCTTGGTCACCCCCTCGAAAAACTCAATCAAATTTGTGAGACATGATTTTCCACGCACAAAGCCATGCTGACTGCCCCGAATCAGTCCTTGCCTCTCTAAATGCTTGTAGATCCTGTCTCTCAGAATACCTTCTAGCAACTTACCTACTACAGACGTTAGGCTCACCGGTCTGTAGTTCCCAGGCTTTTCCCTGCTGCCCTTCTTAAACAAGGGCACAACATTCGCCACTCTCCAATCTTCAGGCACCTCACCTGTGGCTGCCGATGATTCAAATATCTCTGTTAGGGGACCCGCAATTTCCTCCCTAGCCTCCCACAACATCCTGGGATACATTTCATCAGGTCCCGGGGATTTATCTACCTTGATGCGCTTTAAGACTTCCAGCACCTCCTCCTCTGTAATATGCACACTTCTCAAGACATCACTATTTATTTCCCTTAGTTTCCTAACATGCATGCCTTTCTCCACCGTGAATACCGATGAGAAATATTCATTCAGGATCTCACCCAACTCTTGTGGCTCTGCACATAGATGCCCTTGTTGATCCTTAAGAGGCCCTACTCTGTCCCTAGTTACTCTTTTCCCCTTTCTGTGTCTGTAGAATCTCTTTGGATTCTCCCTTGCATTATTTGCCAAAGCAATTTCATGTCCCCTTTTTGCCCTCCTGATTTCCCTCTTAACTCTATTTCGACAATCTCTATACTCTTCAAGGGATCCACTTGATCCCAGTTGCTTATGTACGTCATATGCCTCCTTCTTCTTTTTGACCAGAGTCTCAATATCTCGAGTCATCCAGGGTTCCCTACTTCTACCAGCCTTGCCCTTCACTCTAAAGGGAATGTGCTTACCCTGCACCCTGGTTAACACATTTTTAAAAGCCTCCCATTTACCAGCCGTCCCTTTGCCTGCCAACAGTCTCCCCCAATCTACCTCTGCAAGTTCCTGTCTGATACCATCAAAATTGGCCTTGCCCCAATTAAGAATTTTAACTCTTGGGCCAGACCTATCATTCTCCATAGCTATCTTAAAACTAATGGAGTTATGGTCACTTGTCCCAAAGTGATCCCTCACTAGCACTTCTGTCACTTGCCCTTCCTTATTTCCCAAGACGAGGTCAAGTTTTGCCCCCCCTCTAGTCGGTCCATTCACATACTGAATGAGAAATTCCTCCTGAATACACTCAACAAATTTCCCTCCATCCAAGCCCCTAATGCTATGGCTGTCCCAGTCAATGTTGGGAAAGTTAAAGTCCCCTACTACTACCACCCTATTATTCTTGCAGCTATCTGTAATCTCCTTACATATTTGCTGCTCAATTTCCCGCTGACTATTTGGGGGCCTGTAGTACAGTCCTACCAAGGTGATCTCTCCCTTCTTATTTTTCAGTTCCACCCATATAGACTCAGTGGGCGAACCCTCGGATATATCCCCTCTAAGTACTGCCGTGATGTTCTCCCTAATCAAAAACGCCACTCCCCCTCCTCTCTTACCTCCTGTTCTATCCTTTCTATAGCATCTGTACCCCGGAACATTGAGCTGCCAGTCCTGCCCCTCCCTTAGCCATGTTTCAGTCATAGCTATAATATCCCAGTCCCATGTGCCCGTCCATGCCCTGAGTTCATCCGCTTTGCCCGTCAGGCCCCTTGCATTGAAATAAATGCAGTTAAATGTAGACCTTCCTTGCTCTCTGCCCTGCTTTCTCTGGTCATGCTTTACACACTCTCCCTTCCTGCCTTTTGTTTCTGTCCCCACTGACTTCCTACATCGGTTCCCATCCCCCTGCCACATTAGTTTAAACCCTCCCCAACTGCAGTAGCAAACACCCCCCCGAGAACATTGGTCCGGTCCCACCCAGATGCAGACTGTCCGATTTGTACAGGTCCCACCTCCCCCAGAACCGGTCCCAATGTCCCAGGAATTTGAAACCCTCCCTCTTGCACCATCTCTCAAGCCACGTATTCATCCTAGCTATCCTGTCATTCCTACTCTGACTATCACGTGGCACTGGTAGCAATCCTGAGATTACTACCTTTGAGGTCCTACTTTTTAGTTTAACTCCTAACTCCCTAAATTCAGCTTGTAGGACCTCATCCCGTTTTTTTACCTATATCGTTGGTGCCTATATGCGCCACGACAGCTGGCTGTTCACCCTCCCCCTCCAGAATGCCCTGCAGCCGCTCCGGGACATCCTTGACCCTTGCACCAGGGAGGCAACATACCAACCTGGATTCTCGTTTGCGTCCACAGAAACGCCTGTCTATTCCCCTTACAATTGAATCCCCTACCACTATAGCTCTGCCACTCTTTTTCCCGCCCTTCTGTGCAGCAGAGCCAGCCACGGTGCCATGAACCTGGCTGCTGCCACCGTCCCCTGGTGAGCCATCTCCCCCAACAGTTTCCAAAACGGTAAATCTGTTTTGGAGGGTGATGACCGCAGGGGATCCCTGCACTGCCTTCCTACTCTTCCTCTGTCTGTTGGTCACCCATTCCCTATCTGCCTCAGTAATTTTAATCTGCGGTGTGACCAACTCACTGAATGTGCTATCCACAACTTCCTCAGCATCGCGGATGCTCCAAAGTGAGTCCATCCGCAGCTCCAGAGCCGTCAAGCGGTCTAACAGGAGCTGCAGTTGGACACATTTCTTGCAGATGAAGGAGTCAGGGACACCAGAAGGGTCCCTGACTTGCCACATCTCACAAGAGGAGCATGACACGGGTCTGAGCTCTCCTGCCATGACTTAAACCTGAAGTTAAATTTGAACTACACTACACAGCTAAGAGAAAGTCAAAGAGAGAGAAATCACTTACCAGTTACAAGCCAATCACTTACCTGCTGGCTGTGATGTAATTGCTCCCGAGGCTCCCTCACAGGTCTGCTTCTCTGCACCTCCTTAAGATGAGCACCAAATTCCCTTAACTAGTTAATTTACTTTTGAAATTCTTCATTGTAGCTGCTCCCGCCACCCTTGTGGGCAGCGAGTTCAGGTCATTACCACTTGCTGCATTTTTAAAAAAAAATGTTCTTCCTCATATTTTGTCTGCATCACTTGACCCAAATCTTAAACCCGTGTGCTATGGTCCTTATTTAATCAGCTAATAGGAACTGTTTTTGCTTGTCTGCCATCCATAACCCTGTCACAATCTTGTACATCTCCATCAAATCTCCCCCAATCTTCTTTGCTCCAAGGTGAACAACCCCTGCCTTTCCAACCTAACCTTGTAACTAAAGCCCTCCCCACCCATCCTTGGAAGCATTCTGGTAAATCTCCTCTGCGCCCTGTCAATGAGCTTCACATCTTTCGTAAAGTGTGGAGACCTGAACAGGATGCAGTACTCCAGTGAGGGCCTAAACAGAACTCTATAAATGTTCAGCAAAATACCCCTGCCTTTATACTCAATGCCAATGAAGTCCAAGATCTCATATGTTTTGTCAATCGCACTTTCAATATGCCCTGCCGCCTTCAAGATTGATGCATGTGAATCCCCCCCCCACCCCCAGGCCCTTCTTTTCCTGCACACATCTTTAGACCTGTGCAATTATGACCATAACGGCTCCCTCTGTCCATTCTGCCAAAATGCATCACTTCACACGTCTCTCTGAGAAATTCCATCTTCCACTTATCTGCTCATTCTGCCAATCTATGTCCTGTTGCAGTCAATTGCTATCATCCTCATAGTTTGTCACACCTGCAAGCTTCGTATCATTGTCAAATCTTGAAAATCTAATCTGTGTTCAGAGCCAAGTCATTTAAATATAGCAGAAAGTAAGCAGTGGTCCTAGCACTGACCCCTGGGAACCCCGCTGTCGACCATCATCCAGCCTGAAAAAACAATCATCTCGCAGCTTTTTGTCTGTAAGCCAATTTTTTATTCAATTCTCAGAATCATCCTTCCTTCAATAAGGAATTGTCACTCTCAGACCCTCTGACACCTCCCCTATATCTAGGGAAGTTTGAAAGTTTAAAGCAAGCGCTTCTATTATCATCAGCAACCTGTGAATAAAGTCATCTTGACCGGGCGACTTTTCTACCCGAATCATAGCCAACTTTTCCAATACCTCATCCCGTTCAATTATCATGCTATCCATTGCCTCTACTATCTCCACTTCCATTGTTTTTTGTCCGATATCTCTTCCTAAGTGAACACTGATACAAATAATCATAGAATCATCGAATCATAGAATGTACAATGTTGAAGGAGGCCATTCGGCCCATCGAGTCTGCACCGGCCCTTGGAAAGAGCACCCTACTTAAGCCCACACCTCCACCCTATCCCCGTAACCCAGTAACCCCACCCAACCTTCTTGGACACTGAAGGCAATTTAGCATGGCCAATCCACCTAACCCGCACATCTTTGGACTGAATCCATGAAGTAGACTAGCCTTGCCCTGCACCTCTCAACATATATCACCATTATAATCCCTAAAAGAACCCACTCCACCTCTTAATACCCACTTACAATTGATAGGATGATAGAAGATTGTTGGATGATTCACTTTGACAGGAAGAATATTAAGAGACAACATATAACAAAGGGAGACACTCTAAAGAAGGTGCCGGAACAGGGACTTTGGCATATGTGCACATTAAAGATGGCAGGGCATGTTGAGAGAACAAAAGAACACAGAACAAAGAAAAGTACAGCACAGGAACAGGCCCTTCAGCCCTCCAAGCCTGTGCCGGCCATGCTGCCCGTCTAAACGAAAAGCTTCTACATTTCCTGGGTCCGTATCCCTCTATTCCCATCCTATCATGTATTTGTCAAGATGCCCCTTAAATGTCACTATCGTCCCTGCTTCCACCACCTCCTCCGGCAGCGAGTTCCAGGCACCCACTACCCTCTGTGTGTCATGATATTCAAACATACATCATAACACATACATAATGATAGACAGACCAACAGACCAATTAGCACACATAACACGACAGCCAATCACAGACAAGAGCAGACACAGTAGAAGACAAGAAACACGACACTTCCTGGCCAGTCCATCTGGAGACAGCACAGGGCCAGGACCTCATTAGCAAGACACTCACACAGTCACAACGTGCTGAGTACCAAGTCAGATGTGTAAATAGTTAGTTGGAATAAAACTGCGTTCTACCAATCACAACCGTGTTGGTTCGTCTGTGCCTCAGAGCACCCAACACCTCATGGTACCAGTGAGTGAATCGATACTTACCGGCAAATCTGCCATCCTGAGCCATGGACACCCGCAACAAACCGCAGCCGTTGCAAGTCGCTGGGAACCTGGGCACAAATTGGAAGCTCTTCAAGCAGCGATTCAAACTGTTCATGCAAGCCAATGAAAAACAGGGCGCCTCAGATGAAACAAAGATTGCCATGCTTCCTCACTACTGCAGGTCAGCACGCCATCGATGTATACAACTCCTTGGTGTTCGCGGAAGGCGAGAACAAAGCTAAGTATGACACGGTCCTCCTCAAGCTCGACAAGCACTTCAATGTTGAGGTCAATGAAAGCTTTGAGAGGTATGTCTTTCAGCAGCGCCTGCAAGGTAAGGATGAGCTCTTTCAGTCCTTCCTGACGCACCTCCGCATACTCGCGCAGTCCTGCAGTTACGACACCACCTCAGAGTCCATGATCCGGGACCAGATCGTTTTTGGCATTGCCTCCAGTGGCCTACGCCAGCAGCTTCTAAAAATTAAAGGCCTGACCTTAGCATCTGCAGTTGAAGCCTGTATCCTGCATGAAAATGCGACCAGCCGCTATGCCAAATTTCAGGCGACCGAATCGGCACGGAGGGGGTCCCACCCGATCAAATCGGCAAGCCAGGCCGCCCACGAGGCTGAACGCATCCAGGCAATCGAGTTTCTCCCGGCCCGCGGCCCGGAAGAGGGCCGTTTCACGCCCTTTTTTGAGGCCTCCCACGTTTGTGCGCGCCAAAACCTATGGCAACACTGAGGGACGTGCTGCGCAGGCGCGCCCGACGCAAGACCGAACTGCGCATGCGCAGTGGCGTAACGAACGCCAGCGTAACGAACGCCATGACGTCATGACGTGCGGCAACTGTGGAGCTGCACATTTAAAAGGGCAATGTCCTGCAAAAACCCGACAATGCCTACGCTGTGGCAAGATGGGCCACTACGCTGCCTACTGTTGAGCGGCTCAACCTGTTGATCTTCCACATCTCCGACAACCTCGCAGGAACGTGCGGACCATTCAGCCTCCACATCACGACATCCAAACCGACGACACAGATGACCAAGACGCCTTCCGGGTTGCGGTCATTGATGCGAACCGGGTCAACACCATCAATCCGGGCGATGAATGGAGTGCCACCCTAACGGTCAACCGATCGCCGATCACTTTCCGCCTGGACACTGGCGCCTCCGCCAACCTCATAGCATGGTCAGCATTCTATGTCATGAAGGTCAGACCACCAATCCAGCCATCCCGGTGCAAAATGGTCGACTACAACGGGAACGTTATCCCGGCCATGGGATCCTACCAGCTCCAGGTGACACACAAAACACACACGGCCACACTCTCGTTTGAGATAGTTGGCTCATCGAAGGACTCCCTGCTGGGCGCACAGGCATGTAAGGCTCTCCACCTTGTGCAACAAATTCTCTCTCTCTCTCCAGACGGCACGTCTGACTTCCCGGATGCAGAGTTCTACGCACAGCTCCAATCGCTCCTCGCCCACAACCAGGAGGCATTCAAAGGCATGGGAACACTGCCATACACCTACCGAATTCCCTCAAACCGGACGCCATCCCGGTCATTCACGCACCTCGCAGGGTTCCTGCGCTACTTAAAGACCGCCTCAAGCAGCAGCTGCAGGATCTCCAGGACCAAGGGGTCCTATCCAGGGTCACGGAGCCCACGCCATGGGTCAGCTCCATGGTGTGTCAAGAAGCCCTCTGGCGAGCTCCGCATCTGTATAGACCCCAAAGACCTCAATAATAATATTATGAGGGAACATTATCCCATACCCAAACGGGAGGAGATCACCAGTGAAATGGCCCAGGCGAAGATATTCACGAAACTGGATGCTTCTAAAGGATTTTGGCAGATCCAACTGGACCCATCCAGCCAAAAGCTATGTACCTTCAACACCCCTTTCGGCAGATTCTGCTACAACCGGATGCCATTTGGCATCATCTCGGCATCCGAGGTCTTCCATAGAATCATGGAGCAGATGATGGAAGGCATCGAAGGGGTGCGCGTATATGTGGACGATGTCATCATCTGGTCCACCACACCGTAGGAGCACATACATCGTCTCCAATGCGTTTTTGCCCGCATACGGGAAAACGGCCTGCGCCTCAACCGAGCCAAGTGCTCCTTTGGCCAGACCGAGTTGAAGTTCCTGGGGGACCATATCTCCCGGTCAGGGGTCCGTCCGGATGCAGACAAGGTGAGCGCCATCACAGCCATGCCGCAGCCGGCCGACAAGAAGGCTGTCCTACGCTTCCTTGGCATTGTCAACTTCCTAGGGAAGTTCATTCCCAAACTTGCCTCCCACACGACGACTCTGCGCCACCTCGTCAGAAAATCCACAGAGTTCCAGTGGCAACACACACACCAGCTGGAATGGGAGGAGCTCAAACGCAAACTCATTACGGCACCAGTGTTGGCGTTTTTTGACACGTGCCACCAAAATCTCAACTGATGCCAGCCAATCCGGCATTGGAGCAGTGCTCCTGCAGAGGGATGACACGGCATCATGGGCCCCAGTGGCCTATTCATTGCGGGCCATGACCCCCACAGAGCAGCGCTACGTGCAAATCGAAAAACAATGCCTGGGCTTGCTAACCGGTTTAGACAAGTTCCACGATTACGTCTATGGTCTTCCACGGTTCACGGTCGAAACTGACCACCGCCCCCTGGTCAGCATAATAAACAAGGACCTGAACGAGATGACCCCTCGCCTCCAGCGCATCCTACTTAAACTCAGGAGGTACGACTTCCAACTGGTCTACACTTCAGGGAAGGACCTCATTGTGGCGGATGCCCTATCCAGAGCAGTGAGCACGCCGCCAGATGCGGAGGGGTTCGTATGTCTGGTCGAGGCACAGGTGGCTTTGACAGCGGCAAATCTGCCGGCTGACGACTCCAGTCTGGCCCGTATCCGCCGAGAGACTGCGGCCGACCCCTTTCTGCAGCGAGTGATGCGCCACATGACGGGAGGATGGCTCAAAGGGCAGTGCCCGCAGTTCTACAATGTACGAGACGACCTAGCCATCATTGATGGTGTCCTTCTGAAGCTGGACAGGATTGTCATTCCGCACAGTATGCGCCAGCTGGTTCTCGATCAAATACACGAAGGCCACTTGGGGATCGAGAAGTGCAGACGGAGGGCCCAAGAGGCGGTATACTGGCCGGGCATCAGTGACGATATTGCCAACATGGTGATCAACTGTACAACCTGCCAAAGGTTTCAGCCGGCGCAACGTCCTGAGACGCTTCTGCCCCCTGAGCTGGTGACGTCCCCCTGGGCGAAGGTGGGTGTCGACCTATTTCACATGCTCGGCATGGACTATGTCATCATAGTTGACTACTTCTCAAACTACCCAGAAGTCATACGCCTGCACGATTTGACGTCGTCTGCTGTCATCAGGGCCTGCAAAGACACCTTTGCTCGCCACGGCATTCCGATGACTGTCATGTCGGACAATGGGCCCTGTTTTGCCAGCCAGGAATGGTCGTCCTTTGCTGCTTCGTATGGCTTCACACACGTGACGTCCAGCCCTCTGCATCCCCAGTCCAATGGAAAGGCGGAGAAAGGCGTTCACATTGCCAAGCGGCTCCTTTGCAAGGCTGCTGCTGCCGGGTCGGACTTCTACCTCGCCCTGCTGGCCTATCGCTCGGCCCCACTAGCCACGGGTCTCTCACCAGCACAGCTGCTGATGGGTCGCACCCTCAGAACCACTGTGCCTTCCATCCTGGCACCAACAATCGACCATGCTCCGGTACTGCATAGGATGCAACCGCAGCGCGATCGCCAGAAGAGATCGTACGACATACGGGCAACTGATCTTCCCTCCCTGGCCCCTGGAGACAACGTCAACATCCACCTACCAGACGGTGGCTGGTCAGCACCTGCCGAAGTTCTCCGACGCGTGGCTCCCTGCTCGTTCCTGGTACGCATGCCGGATGGATCCGTGCGTAGGCCCAATTGCCGAGCCCTTCGCCTTCTTCCACGCTCGCAGCGGGACCCTACACAGACGCCATGTCCTCCACTGGTTCCTGATAGTGACTTCGTGGAGCTGCCCTATGCTATGCCCCTTCTGTCGCCGCCCGTGGCCAGGCTCGCACCTCAGCCGGTGGTTCTCGACCCACCCTTGAGGCGGTCAACCCGAATTTGTCGCCCAGCTACTAGACTGGACTTATGAGACTGTTCAACTCCGTGTGGCCTAACTAAGGTTCTATACAGCTGCAACATGACTTGCCAATTCTTATACTCAGTGCCCCGGCCAATGAAGGCAAGCATGCCGTGAGCCTTCTTGACTTTGCCTTAGAATGAGCCCCTTTCCAATTTAGAAGTTCTGTATAAAATTGTTCCTTTCTCTCATCCATCGCTCATGTAAGTTTTACGATAGGATGATCACTCTTAAGGGAATTGGATTGCTAGCTGAAAAGAGAGAATGCGCAAGGTCACCGGGATAAGGCAGGGGAATGGGGCTCGGTAGAATGTTCTTTCAGAGAGTCAGTACAGGTGTCCTGGGCCGAATGGCCTCCTTCTACACTGTAAGGATTCCATTTTATCCTGACAGCCACTTTATTTCCATCCTTCCCCTTCGCCAGTCTTATGTCCCTCTCCACCTCTGCTCTCGACCTATTGTATTTGACCTGGTTTTCACTTACATAATTCATCTGACATGCATCCTCAAAATCTCTATCTCCCCCAATATCCAAGAACCCCATTCTTTGGTTCCCTTAACATTTGTCCTTTTTGGAATATGCCGAGCCTGTACCTGAACAGCCTCTTATCGATCTCCCATTGTTTTGGTACAGTTTTTCCCATCAGACACTGGTTCTATTTTACCCGAGCTAGATCCCTTTGCCTTAAAATGAGCCCCCTTCCAATTTAGAAGTTCTGTACAAAATTGTTCCTTTCTCTCGTCCATCGCTCATGTAAGTTTTACGATAGGATGATCACTCTTATCCAAGTGTTTCCCCACAGACACTTGGTCCAATTGGCCCACCTCATTTCCCACCACCAGATCCAGCAATGTCTCCTTGTTCAGGCAAGAGCAAACTGATCAGGAAATTTCTCCTGAAAATATTTCGGAAAGCTCTCCCACTCCTTCATGGATAGTAAAAAAAATCAGGGAATTCCTTCTTTCTGAACTGAAGTGAAGTAAAACAAGGTTTGATTCAGCACCTGTGATGGCTTCTGTAGTCAAAAAGTTGGAGTTAGCTTCTGCAGGTGGACTCAAGTTCAAGTTCTGGGAGTGTGTGGAGTTTCCTGTTTTCACTTTTACAGTACTGCAGACGGTGGCTTTTGATACAGCAACCAAATAACGGTGTCTGCACTTTCCTGAGCCTCTCCCGGTTGAGAAGCAGCCTCTGATTCAAGGTGTCTCCCTCATGATGTCCAAGGTGGTTGTACCTTTAGGCAATTTCCAGGCTCTTTGTAGTGTGTGAAACCCAAAGATGACTACTTCCAAATGGACAAATCAGGGGTGGGATTCTCCGACCCCCCGCCGGGTCGGAGAATCGCCGGGGGCTGGCGTGAATTGCGCCCCTGCCGGTTGCCGAATTCTCCGGCACCGGATATTCGGTGGGGGTGGGAATCGCGCCGCGCCGGTTGGCGGCCCCCCCCCCCCCCCCCCCCCCCGGCGATTCTCCGGCCCGCGATGGAATGCCTGTTCCGCCGGCGAGAATCAAACCACCTCTCTTACCGGCGGGACAAGGCGGCACGGGCGGGCTCCGGGGTCCTGGGGGGGGGGCGCGGGGCGATCTGGCCCCGGGGGGTGCCCCCACGGTGGCCTGGCCCGCGATCGGGGCCCACCGATCCACGGGCGGGCCTGTGCCGTGGGGGCACTCTTTTCCTTCCGCCTTCGCCATGGTCTCCACTATGGCGGAGGCGGAAGAGACTCCCTCCACTGTGCATACACGGGGACGCCGTGAGCGGCTGCTAACGCTCCAGCGGATGCGCTGACGGCAAAGTCATAACCGCGCCACCTGGCGGGGCACCAAAGGTCTTTCCCGCCAGTTGGCAGGGCAGAAATCAGTCCGGCGCGGGCCTAGCCCCTCAAGGTGAGGGCTCGGCCCCTCAAGATGCAGAGAATTCCGCTCCTTTGGGGCGGAGCGATGCCGGACTGATTCGCGCTGTTTTTGGCGCCGGTCGGCGGACAGCGCGCCGATTGCGGAGAATCCCGCCCCAGGTTTTCATTTTAGGTGTTGGCCATTTAAACAGTATTTCTCCCACCAGTGGTTCATTTTCATAGAGCATAGAACTGTACAGCACAGTACAGGCCCTTCAGCCCACGATGCCGAACTAGTCTGAAACTAAGATCAAATCAACCTACACCCAATCATTCTAGTGCACTCCATATGCCTATCCAGTAACCGCTTGAAAGTTCCTGAAGTGTCCGACTCCACTACCATAGCTGGGAGTGCATTCCACTCCCCAACCACTATATCCTCCACCATGAACCTTATAGCTATGCCCCGTTGTAACAGCTACATCCACCCGAGGAAAAAGTCGCTGAACGTCCACTCTGTCTATCCCTCTCATCATTTTATACAGCCCAATTAAGTCACCTCTCATCCCCCTTCGGTCCAATGAGAAAAGCCCTAAGTCCTTATCAGTTAATTGTCTTTGTTCCGAAAGATGAATAGCAAACGGCAAGATCTCATTTACACTCCTGCAATACACTCAGGCAATACTAATTGAATTTTAATCTGCCTTTTGTGATCCTTCCTGAGATCAGCATTCTGACAAGATTTTGAACCAACACAGAAAGGCTGTCCAATTTCTGAACAAAGGCTTCATAGAAGTGTTTTTTTAAGCAAAATTGTTTTTCAAACAGTTGTCCTTCAATATCTACAATATTATAACCACATGTTGGTGACATGTAGTCGTCACGGTAGTGACACATTGGTTAGCACTGTTACCCCACCGCACCAGGGATCGGGGTTCAATTCCACCTCGGGTGACTGTGTGGAGTTTGTACATTCTCCTCGTGGCTGTGTAGACTTCCTCCCACTGTCCAAAGATGTGCAGGTTAGGTGGATTGGCCATGCTAAATTGTCCCTTAGTGTCCAAAGATGTGCAGGTTAGTTGGGATTACAGGGATAGGGTGGGAGAGTGGGCCGAGGTCGGGTGCTTTTTCAGATTGTCAGTGCAGACTAAATGGGTCGAATGGCCTCCTTCTGCACTGGAGGAATTCTATGATTCAATGACAGTGGCGGTGAGGTAGAAGATCAGCCAAGATCCAATTGAATGGTGGAGCAGATTTCAGGGGCCAAACGGACTACTCCTGTTCCTACATTCCTGAATCCCCATGAGGGCCATGGGGGAAACAATCCTTGATCTCCCTGTGTAACTCGTGGTATACAACGAGCTCCTGAGGTAAGGGGCAGAGGTCAACCACCGGGGCCTTGTTAAGGCAGTGAATACAACTAGGCCCAACTCCAGGCCTGTTCAGACCTATCCTCCCAGTAAGGTCTGCATTGGGACTGAGATGCTGGGCTAAGCATGTAATTATAAATATGGTAATAAATTCACCTTAATTTTACTACAGCTTGCTGATGAGTTATTACACTCTGTTTCTCCTTATCCTTCGTTCTAACATTATCCCAATCGGTGTTTAGGTAATTAAAGCCCATCACTCAGCCTTGGCACTTTATAGTTCTTGCGCATCCCCCTGATTCCCTGTAGAGTTGTTCCTCTACCTCTCTCTTGGGATTTGGCGGCCCATAATACACCTCAGGCAATGTGATAGTCATGGAGGTTTACAGCATGGAAACAGGCCCTTCGGCCCAACTTGTCCATGCCGCCCAGCTTTTACCACTAAGCTAGTCCCAATTGCCCACATTTGGCCCAATACACTCTGTACCCAGCTTTCCCACATAACTGTCTAAATGCTTCTTATGAAATTGTACCCGCCTCTACTACTGCCTCTGGCTGCTCGTACCAGACACTCACCACCCTCTGTGTGAAAAAATTGCCCCTCTGGATCCTTCTGTATCTCTCCCCACTCACCTTAAACCTATGCCCTCTAGCTTTGGACTCCCCTGCCTTTGGGACAATATGTTGACGATCTACCTCATCTGTGCCCCTCATTATTTTATAGACCTCTATAAGATCACCCCTAAGCCTCCTGCACTCCAGGGGAAAAAGTTCCAGTCTATCCAACCTCTCCCTTTAACTCAGACCATCAAGTTCTGGTAGCATCCTCGTAAATGTCTTCTGCACTCTTTCTAGTTTAATAATATCCTTTCTATAATAGGGTGACCAGAACTATACATTCCAAGTGTACCCTCACCATTGTCTTGTACAACTTCAGCAAGATGTCCCAACTCCTGTATTCAATGTTCTGACCAATGAAGCCAAGCATACTGAATGCCTTCTCTTTTATTATCTTTATTGTCACAAGTACGCTTACATTGACACTGTAATGAAGTTACTGTGAAAATCCCCTAGTCGTCACATTCCAGCACCTGTTCGGGTACACTGAGGGAGAATTCAGAATGTCCAAATTACCTGACAGCGTGTCTTTCGGGACTTGTGGGAGGAAACAGGAGCACCCCGAGGAAACCCACGCAGACACGGGGAGAACGTGCAGACTCTGCACAGACAGTGACCCAGCAGGGAATCGAATCTGGGACCCTGGAGCTGTGAAGCACCAGTGCAACCAACTGTGCTACCGTCACTACTCCGTCCACCTGTGACTCCATTTTCAAGGAGCTATGATCTCACCTTTGTTTGCTTTTCAGCACAAACAAAATTGACTCTGTCCTCGCCCCCTCAAGACCATACCTCTTCCCAACACTGCAATGTTGTCACTAATCATTGCTGCCACCCATCTCCTTTTTTCCCTTCTCCAGCCTCCCTGAATAATTTGGCTGGGATTTTGTCAAGCTGACAGGTGTCTTGTCCACCCACCCGGTGGACAAGAATCAACAGGTAACTCCCGTCAGTTTAACGGTGGAAGCCCAATGAAAGCAAGTGCCCTTAAAGGACTCAATTGGCCATCGTCACGCTTTTCCCCATAAAAGAGGGCCCTGGCTGCAAAAGTCCCATCCGCCGAGAACTGTCAGCCAATTAGAAGCCGACAGCTCATCATCGTCGCCAGCAATGGCGAAAATGGTGGCATGTCATGGCACTGCACCCACTGGAGGCCCAGGATCATGGCGGGACCATAGGCTACATGGGAGTGAAGGTGCAACGGAGGGTTGGGGAGTGGGATCATGGTAGGGAAAGGGGTGGTCGGAGGCAAGGCCAGGCGGTGTGGCTTCCAGAGACCATCCCCCTGCCAGATGCCAGGTCCCCTTTTCAAGCACAGAATGCCTGACCACAAGGAAGATCCCCCAGCAGACCGCCACTACCCGCAACCTCCCTCCCCCCCCCCATAGAATCATAGAATTTACAGTGCTGAAGGAGGCCATTCGGCCCATCGAGTCTGCACCGGCCCTTGGAAAGAGCAACCCTACTTAAGCCCACACCTCCACCCTATCCCCGTAACCCAGTCACCCCACCTAAGGGGCATCTTAGCATGGCCAATCCACCTAACCTGCACATCCTTGGACTGTGGGAGGAAACCGGAGCACCCGGAGGAAACCCATGCATATATGGGGAGAAA
The DNA here is from genome assembly GCF_047496885.1 of Scyliorhinus torazame. Taxonomy (NCBI): domain Eukaryota; kingdom Metazoa; phylum Chordata; class Chondrichthyes; order Carcharhiniformes; family Scyliorhinidae; genus Scyliorhinus; species Scyliorhinus torazame. The sequence continues at coordinate 335,224,032 of NC_092709.1, forward strand.
GTGCAAACTCCACACAGCCACCCGAGGCCCTAATTGAACCCGGGTCCCTGGAGCTGTGAGGCAGCAGTGCCAAGCACTGTGCCACCATGCCGCCCACTGGAAACCGCTGGCAAATAGGCTTTGCTGGGCAGCCTTCAGAAGGTGGAGGAGATCCTCAATTTCATCCTTGAGTGATCACTAAATTGATTGGGCTCAGGTATAACAGGTGTCAATAATAATTTACGCCCATTTACTGTGATCAGACATCCCACCTCAGTCCCTCGGTCTTCTGACGTAATCGCGGGAGGGCTTCTCGATATCTTAATCATGAAGCCTCCCATGATTAAATGGGACTGGTCAGCATGGTTCCCACCACAACAGGTGAAGTAAAATCCATCCCTTCGTGTCCTCATACATTAACTGCTCGCCATGGTGGAACTAGGTTTCTATTATCGCTACCAAATCATATCGCAGCCACTACAACAGCTGGTGGAATTGAAATCAAATCAATCAAAAAATATGAAATTGAAAGCTAATCTCAGCAATGGTGACACTCATTATTCTAAAACTTCAACTGATTCACTGGTATCCTTAAGGGATTTTCCTCCCTTTAGGGAAGGGGATCTGCTCCCCGTACCTGTGACATTCATGCCGGTCTACATATGGCTCCTGCTCCACGGCAATCTGGTTCTCTCTTGAATGCCTCTGGAATGGCTGAGCAAGACATTCAAGGGAGATTAGGGATGGGCAATAAATATTGGTCTTGCCAACCACGCTTGCAAGAATAAATATATACATTTTAAATTCGCACATTGCTATTTGTATTTTTAGCTCACCAACCTTATTCACCATACTTTGTACATTTACCCAATACACTGTGTTTCCCGTTTCTTCTTCCCATAGAGGGGCGATTCTCCGATATGGCAGCCAAGGGTTTCATGACGGCGCGAACAGGGCCCGGGCAGGACCTATCCTGGCCCCCACGGGGGGCCAGCACGGCGCTGGAGTGGTTCATGCTGCTCCAGCCTCCATACGCGGCACCAAATGGGCATGCGCAGTTGGGCCAGCTCAATCCTGCGCATGCGCAGTTGGGCCGCGCCATCCTGTGTATGCACGGGGAACTTCTTACGTGCGCCGGCCCGACCCAACATGGGGTCGGTGTTCAGGGGCCGGCCGCGGTGGAATGTAGGTCCGGGGGGAGGGGAGAGGCCGGCCCGGCGATCGTTGGGCCCCGATCGCTGGCCAGACCCCATCGAAGGCCCCCCTGGTAAAGGAGCCCCCCTCACAGGCCGCCCCCCCGAGCATTCCCACAGAGTTCCCGCCGGTAGCGACCAGGGTTGAACGGCGGCGGTGGGACTCTGTCGTATCGGAGCGGCCGCTCGGCCCATCTGGGCCGGAGAATTGGCGGCCCCGCCGATTCCAGCGGCCCGCGGCCAGTGCCGCGCCAAACGCGCCGCCGCAAATGGCAGCGATTCTCCGCACCTCGGAGAATTGTGCGCCGGTGTCGTGGCATCATGGCACGGTTGCTCCGATTCGCTGGCCCGGCGCGGGGCTTGGAGAATCACCCCAGAATACCTACAGTGCAGAAGGAGGCCATTCGGTCCATCAAGTCTGCACCAAACCTGTGAAAAAACCCACTCCCCTGCCCTATCCCCGCATTGACCATGACACTACTGGGCAATTTGACATGTCCAATCCACTTAACCTGCACATCTTTGGACTGTGGGCGGAAACCGGAGCACATGGAGAAAACCCATGCAGACACGGGGAGAACCAGCAAAGTCCACACAGATAGTCACCCAAGGCTGGAATTGAACCTGGGTCCCTGGCGCTGTGAGACAACAGTGCTAACCACCGTCCCTCTAAGTCCTTCTTCGTCAATTCCTATCTGATATGGAGTGACCTCCTTCTCCAGTACTCTCCAACACTCTCACTTCATGCAGTTTATTCTTCTCTTCTACTTCGCTATCCTGGTGCCTATCCCTCTGATAATTTAGTTTGAGACCTCCCCATACCATACTACTAAAGCTCCCCATGACGACATTAATCTCAATCCCGTTGAAGGTGAAATCTGTCCCTTTTGAGGAGGTGCATTCTGTCCCAGAACTGGTCCCAATGCCCCAAAACTCTGAAGCCCTCCCTCCTGCACCATCCTTCAAGCCATGCTTGAAAGCGTCCCTCTCTTCCTCTATCGACTGTGATTTATATCAGGCACTGGGAGTAATCCAGTCCTACTTTTTAAATTGCTCCTGAATATCTGACTTTAGGACCTCAGTGCCTGCTGTCTTGAGGTGGTTAGTACCACAACTGCAGGCTCACTGTTTTCCCCCTCCAAAGTATCTCGCACCCTCTCCATGATGCCCTTTACCCTGGCATCAGCGAACGAACGCTGAGTAATAATATAAAAGCATAATGCTGCAGATGCTGGAAATCTGAAATAAAAACAAAAAGTGCTGAAAAAGCTCAGCAGGTCTCGCAGCATCTGTGGAGACAGAAACAAAGTTAAAGTGTGGGACTTTTAGATCCCCCCCACCTCACGCTGCATGGTTTGCCATGACACGGCAGCGGGATTTCCAGCTCCACTGCTGTCGACGGGATTTCCCACTGTTCGCACCCTGCACTACCGGGAACCTGCAGCCGGCGGTCGCTATCAGCGGGACTGGAAGACCTCGCTGGACGACAGGGCTGGAAAACTCCCTCCCCCACAACATTTCAAGTCCATTATGGCAGCATGGTGGCACCATAGAACATAGAACATTACAGCGCAGTACAGGCTCTTCGGCCCTTGATGTTGCACCGACCTGTGAAACCACTCTAAAGCCCATCTACACTATTCCCTTATCTTCCATATGTCTATCCAATGACCATTTGAATGCCTTTAGTGTTGGCGAGTCCACTACTGTTGCAGGCAGGGCATTCCACACCCTTACTACTCTCTGAGTAAAGAACCTACCTTTGACATCTGTCTTATATCTATCTCCCCTCAACTTAAAGCTATGTCCCCTCGTGCTAGACATCACCATCCAAGGAAAAAGGCTCTCACTGTCCACCCTATCCAATCCTCTGATCATCTTGTATGCCTCAATTAAGTCACCTCTTAACCTTCTTCTCTCTAACGAAAACAGCCTATAGTCCCTCAGCCTTTCCTCATGTGGAGCAAAATTCTCCATCCCGCCCCGCCACATTTCTGCCCCGACCCGCCAGCGGGAGTCTCCGTTACACCGGCCGGTCAATGGGGTTTCCCATTGTGGGGCAGCCCCACGCCGTCGGGAAACCCCCGGGCGCCGGCAAAACGGAGACTCCCGCCGGCGGAGAATGACACCCGTGATCTTCCCTCCATACCAGGCAACATTCTGGTAAATCTCCTCTGCACCCTTTCCAATGCTTCCATATCCTTCCTATAATGCGGTGACCAGAATTGCACGCATTACTCCAAATGCGGCCGCACCAGATTTTGTACAGTTGCAACATGACCTCATGGCTCCGAAACTCAATCCCTCTACCAATAAAAGCTAACACACCGTACGCTTTCTTAACAACCCTCTCAACCTGGGTGGCAACTTTTCGGGATCTATGTACATGGACACCGAGATCTCTCTGCTCATCCACACTGCCAAGAATCTTACCATTAGCCCAGTACTCTGTCTTCCTGTTATTCCTTCCAAAATGATTCACCTCACACTTTCCTGCTTTAAACTCCATTTGCCACCTCTCAGCCTAGCGCTGCAGCTTATCTATGTTCCTCTGTAACTTGAAACATCCTTCCACACTGTCCACAACTCCACCTACTTTAGTGTCATCTGCAAATTTACTCACCCATCCTTCTACGCCCTCTTCCATGTCATTTATAAAAATGACAAACAGCAGTGGCCCCAAAACAGATCCTTGTGGTACATCACTAGTAACTGGACTCCAGTCTGAACATTTTCTATCAACCTCCACCCTTTGTCTTCTTCCAGCTAGCCAATTTCTGATCCAAACTGATAAATCACCCTGAACCCATGCCTCCGTATTTTCTGCAGTAGCCTACTGTGGGGAACCTTATCAAATGCTTTACTGAAATCCATATACACCACAACAACTGCTTTACCGTCATCCACCTGTTTGGTCAGCTTCTCAAAGAACTCAATAAGGTTTGTGAGGCACGACCTACCCTTCACAAAACCGTGTTGACTATCTCTAATCAAATTATTCCTTTCCAGATGATTATACATCCTATCTCTTATAAACCTTTCCAATATTTTGCCCACAACAGAAGTAAGGCTCACTGGTCTCTAGTTATGGGGTTGTCTCTATTCCCCTTCTTGAACAAGGGGACAACATTTACTATCCTCCAGTCTTCTGGCACTATTCCTGTAGACAAAGATGACTTAAAAGATCAACACCAAAGGCTCAGCAATCACCTCCCTAGCTTCCCAGAGAATCCTAGGATAAATCCCATCCGGCCCAGGGGATTTATATATTTTCACACTTTCCAGAATTGCTAACACCTCCTCCTTATGAACCTCAAGCCCTTCTAGTCTAGTAGCCTGAATCTCAGTATTCTCTTCGACAACATTGTCTTTTTCCTGTGTGAATACTGACAAAAAATATTCATTTTGCACCTCTCCTATCTCCTCGGACACCATGCAGAACTTCCCACTACTGTCCTTGACTGGCCCTACTCTTACTCTGACATATCTATAGAAAGCTTTCGGGTTATCCTTGATCCTACCTGCCAAAGACTTCTCATATCCCCTCCTGGCTCTTCTTAGCTCTATCTTTAGGTCCTTCCTAGCTAACTTGTAACTCTTGAGCACCCTAACTGAACCTTCACGTCTCATCTTTACATACGCCTCCTTCTTCCTCTTGACAAGTGTCGGCACAGCTACCTCACAGCGCCAGGGACCTGGGTTCGATTCCGGCCTTGGGTGGAGTTTGCATGTTCTCCCCGTGTCTGCGTGGGTCTCCTCCGGGTGCTCCGGTTTCCTCCCACAATCCAAAGATGTGAAGGTTCAGTGGGGTTACGCTGATAGGGCGAGGCAGTGGGCCTGGGTGGGGCTCTTTTTTGGAGGGTGGGTGTATACTCTGTGGGCTGAATGGCCTCCTTCTGCATTGTAGGGATTCTATGACACCATGACTTCTTTGGAACTGAAGTGAGTGGGAAATGCAATGGGTTTTATGCCCTTTGACAGAGTAGGGGAGGGGTAGGTAGAACAAAACGTACAGTCAGGCATAGTTTAGAAATTAAATGACAAGGATCAAAAGGAAAAGGGAGTGATAACTGTTGTGGTAAAGAGACAAATCATTGGTGCAGAGTGAGTGCTGATGGCAGAATGAAGGCCTGATCTGAATGAAAGCAGAAGATGAAAACAAGATGCAGACGGCAAAAAAAAAGTCATCATGGAGGACAGAGCTCATGGTCTGAAGTTGTTGGTCACAACGGTGAGTCCAGAAGACTGTAAAGTGCCGAATCGGAAGAGGTGTCATTGTACCCACCTGCACCGGGCTTCACTGGAACATTGCAACAGGCCGAGGGCAGATATGTGAACATGTGAGCAAGGTGGGAATTAAAAGGGCATGTCGGAGTCATGCTTGCGGACTGAGTGGAGGTGTCCTGCAAAGTGGTCATCCAGTCCATCTTTGCCGTACCCAATGAAGAGAAGATGGGTTATGAGCGGCGAATACAATAAAGAGCTGCTTCACCTGGCTTCACCTTTGACCATGAGGAGGAGTGAGGCAAAGGTGCAGGGCCTGCACCACCTGCAGTTGCTTGGGATGTTGCCAAGGCAACGCACGATGCTCCTCCTGGCTCACAAGGGATGTTGTCAAAACACTTACCTTCCCTTGAAGCTGACCTTGCCACCCTTGAGCTTTTTCTTTTCCCCCGAGGTCTGGGAATCCTGGCTAACCACAGTTAAAACCTGCGAGACATTTTACATCGGACGTTTCCAGCTTCATTATAACATTTATCTGACAACCCTGCCTCCTGGGAGTGGTCTGGTAGCTCGTCCCTTGTGCCAACTATTTTAAACCTCAGAAGATGATGGGTTGGAGGCGGGTTGGTGACAAATTTGAGAAATGTTATCATTTTTAATGTCTCGCCCTGCCAGTTTTTGGACATTACAGTTCACCACTATGATCCTGAGAATGGTGAGAATCACAGCCGCCCCTTTTCCCCGCAAAAAAGTGTGATCAGTGGTCTGATTAAATTCGCTTTGCTGCGTTAATGTGCAGTCGACATTCCCCAGCTCCGACCCTGCTCATACCTTCTTCGGACACACGGGATATCCAGCACTTCTTGGATTTTATTCTAAATTGAAGTGTTGGTGGCGACATCGGTTCAGGTTGTGATTAGCATGCTGCCATGACTCGCACAGAATGCCGAGTGACTTCTCCTCTAATTAGGGACACTCATAAAGTGCTGGCTTGTTGTCTCAATGCCGGTTGGACCTTCCTGCATTCAGGGCCACCATCTCACAGGGACTAAAGGAGAGAAATAGTTCCGTCACCCCACTTGACGGGGAGGAGTTGGGAAAGCCAAAACATTGGAAGACAGGGAAAACATGGCTGGGAATTGACAGTCTCGGCTATTAACACCGCACTTCATCACATTTTCAGACCAACACTTCACAGGAGAAGATTTGGAGGAATTTTAATTGAGATATCAAAAATGATTAGAGATTTTGAGAGCGTGGATGAGGAGAAACTCTTTCTCCTGGCGACAAGAGTCAGGAAATCTTAAATGTAAAATAAATGGCAAAAATGCCATGGGGAAAGGAGTGGAGAGTTCTTACTTTCACGCAGCCTGTTATTTTGTTCACCTCTTTATTCGGTTGTGAACTATGCTGGTAAGGCTGATATATTTTGGCCATCTTCAAATGCCCTTGAACATGCCTTTGTTTATGGGCATGGGACAGTGGCATAGTGGTATTGTCGCTGGACTAGTAATTCAGAGACCCAGGGTAATGCTCTGGGGACCCATATTCGAATCCCGGCACAGCAGATGGAGAAATTTGAATTTGGTAAAAACCTGTAATTACAGCATCTAATGATGAAACAATTGTCGTAAAACCCCATCTGGTTCACTAATGTCCTTTAGGGAAGGAAATCTGCTGCACTCAGTTCAAGGGCTGTTAGGGATGAGCCACAATTTTCCAGCAATCCATGAGAGAATTTTTTTAAGAGATCAGGGGGCGCTTAAAACTCAACCACATTGCTACGACCGGAAAAGGGTGGCAGATTTGAGAATTTGAACTCAGTTCATAAAATGTGGAAATAATCATCGACTGGTTGCAGCATAGGAGGAGGCCATTTGGCCCATTGAGCCCATGCTGGCTCTCTGCAAGAGCAATGTAGCTAAGGTTGCGTTTGCCGTTCTAGCGTTCCTGTCACATTCACTGTTTTACAGACCCTGAAAAGACCTGTATTTGAAATCTGCAGAGATTACAACAGGCAAAAAAGAATTCAACGTTACTTACTGGCACTGGCACTGTGAGATTAATACCCAATATCAGCAAAACCAGCCTTCGTAATGTTTTCTGGAACCAGTACTTGGACCGTCTATATCTCACTGCCCTAACCCACTCTGACTCTGCCTCACTCTGCCCTCTCCCTTTTGCACTCTCTTATACTGGATAACAAAGTGGGATTCTGGACTCTATTACTGAACAGCTGAGCAAGTTTCTCATATTAGTGTCTTCATATTATTGAAACCTATTTCCATTTAAAGGTTTTCAGGGACCTGAATCAGCAGAGTGACGTTTGTAGAGACCAGTGCATATGCGCTGACGCCTATGTTGATCTTTACCATGACCCTGTAATTACTTTCCATTCAGCGCTGAGCCACTCTCCATTTGCAAGCCCTGATTTAATCTGCATCCACCACACTATCAGGCAGTGTATTCCAGAGTGGAACCACCTACTGTCTATTTTTTTCCAGTCCCCCGGTGGACACTGGCTGCTTTGCCAATCAACTTAAATCTTGATCCTTCTGCCAATGGCAAACGCGTCTCTCTATTTAGTCTGTCTTCTTCTTGTGATTTGAACACATCTGTCAAATCTCCACTCAACCTTCTTCTTGTCGTGTTGGGTGTTCTGGTGTACAAACGATCCAACAAAGCTGGAGATGGTGTAACTCAATTTTATTTACTACTTAACTATAACAGCACATTGCTAACTTGGGTACATGCATTACCAGCTAATCTGTGGACCCTGTCCTATCACTATCTGGGTGAGGCACTCAGCACATGGTGAATGTCTGAGTGGCAGGCTCTCAGCTTGGTGCTCTGAGCTGGCTGCTGCTGGAATCCCGGGAACTGTAGTGTCCCCTGTTTTTATAGTGCGTGTGCTCTCACTGGTGATTGGCTGCGATGTTGTATGTGTGTTGGTTGGTCCTACTGCATGTCCATCAGTGTGTGTTTGATTGCACCATGATATGCTGATCTAAATATCATGACACTTCTCTCTCAGAAGAACAACCCCTGCTTCTCCAATCCATCCAGCTAAATGCATCCAAACTTGTTAAAAACACCAGAAGAAAGGGACCATGTGGCTGTTGGATTGGCGTAAAAGCCCAACTGGTTCACTTTAAGGAGGGAATGCTGACCAGTACGTGACTTTTGTCCCACACCGCCGTATGAACAAGGCACCCAGTGATTTGATTTGATTTATTACTGTCACATGTATTAGTATTGTCATGTGAGAGTACCTTTAAGAACTGGGTGTTTAAGCAATGTACCTTTAAGAATATAGTGATGTCATAGAGTGGGTAGAGCTCAGCTCAGATCAGCCATTTTGAAGTTTCAGTTAAAAAGTGCCTGGCTGGTTTTGCTGAGAGCAGTTTAAAAGTAGAAAGCCAGTTTGAGACAGCAGCTTGAGAAGTTCTGGTTTGCTGTGATCTGCTTGAAGGGAGAATGCCAGGTTTGAGAAAGCAGCTGGGGTGTGTCTGTGTGTTTCCAGAGAGTCTGCAGGAAGAAAGCAAGGTGCTGGAGCTGAAGTCAACCAAGCATATATAACTCTGCCATAAAACAGAAAACATATATCAACTGTGACTGCTGTGTTACAGTTTTGAAGGTTTGAAGCATTTTGGATGTTTGAAGGAACATTTTAAGGAATTATTTACTGTTGCAATAGTTTCTGAGTTATCTTTGAAGTAAGGGGTGTTAAGAGATCCAATGTTTATTTCAGATGTTAAGTTGAGTTCATGGAATAAACAGTGTTTTGTGTTTAAAAACACACGTGTCCATAATTGTAATCCCACACCTAGGGAACAAGCCGCGTGCTCGGAAAAGCAACAAATATATTAAAGGGAGAGGTAGGTTGAACTCCATGATACATTTTGGGGTTCTGGAAACGCCTCGCCCATAACAGTATACAGTGAAAAGTATTGTTTCGTGCGGGCTGTGCAGACAACATATACCATACATCGGGAAGGAACGGGAGACTACAGAATCTAATGTTAGAGAGTTTAAAAGAGTTAGAATGAAGTTTTAGAAGCATAGAACGAGTGTAAAAGATAGAATTAGAGGATACGCTGGGCACAGCTTGCAAGACATCGCCTAGGGATCAGCAGTAAATTTTGGTCATGCCAGCGATGTCTGCATCCTGAGAACTTACTTACACGGCATTGAAGGCCACTTTGTTGGTCTTTCTCCGTGCTTACTGCTCTCTTTTCGCCCGGATTTCTGACTTCATCTCAGCCACAATCCTAGAAATGTTACCCATTCTCTGAATGGCATTCATAATATCCTTGTCCTTGTTTACACCCGGAGCACTGATCAATCGCCCAGGGGAAACCACGTAACTTTGGGCCCGCCTCGCTGTTTGTGCTCACGGCTAACGAAGGCTCAAAATCACCCCCAGCGTCATTTTGTGCTTTCTGCTCCATTTTACAACACTTTAAGTGAGTAGCTTATTGGCTGTAAAGTCCTAATGTGACGACAGTGCTATAGAAATGCAAGCACATTGTATGATCTTTGAGAGATGCTGCCAAATATGCTGTTCAATCCAAACCAACAAATATAAAGTACTTGTACATCACCATGGGATGTGGACATCACTGGCAATCCAGCATTTATTGTCCATTCCTAATTGCCCTTCAGAAGGTAGAGACGAGCTGCCTTCTTGGATCCATGTGCTGTCGATATTTTTATTTGACGTTTCTGTGCCAGATTCGGTGCGGCTTGCAAAGCAGTTGGGAGGTCAGTTAAGGGTCGACCACAGTGCAGATTCTAGAGTCACATGGGTAAGAACAGTTGATTTCCTTCACGGAAGGACATTAATAAACCGGATGGGTATTTATGGACGCCCGGATGTCCCATGATCATCATTACTGAGCTCTGCTGTTTTAGTCCATCTTATAACCCACATGAGGACCACGGGGAAACAATCATTGATCTCCCTGGGGGACGTGTGGAATACGAGCTTCCTAGGAAGGAGACGGAGGCTAGCCAACTGAGGCTAGCTTGTTAAGGCAGGGGATAAAAGCAGGCCCAACTCGCTGCCTGATCAGATCTATCCTCCCAGCGAGGTCTGCACTCGGCGTGAGAGGCTGTGCTAAGCCTGTAATTGTAAATATGTAAATAAATAAAGGCATAGTGGTTAGCACTGCTGCTTCAAAACTCCAGGGACCCGAGTTCAATTCCGGCCTCGGGTGACAGTGGAGTTTGCACATTCTTCCCGTGCCTGTGTGGGTTTCCTCCGGGTGCTCCGGTTTCCTCCCACAGTCCAAAGATGTGCAGGTTAGGTGGATTGGCCATGCTAAATTGCCCCTTAATGTCCAAAAGGTTAAGTCGGGTTACAGGGATAGGGTGGAGGTATGGGCTTAAGTAGGGTGCTCTTTCCAAGGGACAGTGCAGACTCGATGGTCTGAATGGCCTCCTTCTGAATTGTAAATTCTATGACTCTATGATTCTATGAAGTTCACCTTTGTTACCAACAGCTTCCTAATGAGTTATTATGGTCCAGCTTTATTTACTTAATTGCAGTTAAATGTTCCAGTTACTGTGGGTGGGACTTGAACGTATCTCTCTGGAGTATTAGTCTAAGTATCTGGATTGCTCAACTCTTCAACTCAACTGCTCCATGTGGTGGATTCCATATTCTCACCACGCTATGGCTAAAGAAGTCCCTTCTGAGTTCTTTATGCAGCACCAGTGCTACAACCAGACAATAACACTACTTCATCATTGTCCTTTTCCCCCTTCAGTACAGTCTAAATAAAGTCACCATAGTCCAGGTGACCATTGGCCGCTTTCCCCTTTGAGCGGGAAGAGCTGACATGTCCTGATTTAACCTCAGGGTCACCACACCTCAGGCGAGGGGCAAGGTTGAGCCTTCGTGAATAACCTCAGCCGGTACGGGAATTGAAACCACGCTGCTGGCCTTGCTCTGCTTCACGAACCAGCTGCCCAGACAGCTGAGCTGAACTGGCCTCCAGTAGGGTCTAATGTTGGTTTATAAACACAATACCTACTCCCTCCTAAATAGGGGAAGCTACGGCCGGATTGCTGAATTTGCATTCTGAGACCGCTAAAATCTTCATGAGGAACCACACCTGCTGCTTAGCCCTGGATTTCACAAAATATTATATTGCTGCAATAATTATACAAGGATTAACAGGCACGGATATAAAATGTTTGGCAAGAGATGCAGAGGGAAAGCGAGGAAGAACTTACTATAAAAGTGAGTGATAATGACGTGGAATGGGGGGGTAGAAGTGGAGACTATTTCAGAAGGAAATTAGATGAACGCTTGAAGGAAATTAACTTGCAGGGCTTCGGGGACACGGGGCTGCTTCATGGGGAGCCGGCATACACTCAATGGGCTGAATGGCCTCCTTCTGTGCCATAGAGTCTATGACTTCGTGAATCTCGATATTGGAGTGAAATCTTTTTTTTAAATGTTTTAAGAAAGTAGTATTTGTAAGGTGTACGAAGTGTTGGATTTGAACCCAGATCTGCCATCACCCCCTTTCACAGAATGTCGAGCTATCCTGTTGCCGATAATGACGACCACACTGAATGGCCTGATTCAGAGGAGAGACGAGGAGGAGGCTTGTGTCGAACTGCTCAGCAACATCCTGGAGGTTCTCTACCGACAGAACATGGTACGTATGACACAGACGACAGAACGTGCAATCGCAGAGCTCGGGGATGGAAGACGCTTCCACCTTCCAGAGCATTCAATACTGGCAAAGACAAAGCCTAGAGCATTGCATAGAGTCTACCGCACGGAAATGGCCCGCTGAATGGTTTATGTTCTGCATGGACCTCATTTCACTCTCTTTCGAATCTGGTCCCTATATACCTCTAATCCCTTCTGAAAACATTAAGGCTTCTATTAAACGCTCCACACTATCCATTTGAATCAGTTTCACTCCCGACACAACAAAATCTCTCCAACTTTCTGTCCACAATTTGTTCATGGTATTTATTCCCCCTTGATTTGGACTCACCCACAGGAAGTTACATTTTCCAGAGGTCCACCCTCTTGACCCATTCCATAATTTTAATGATGTGGAGATACCGGCGTTGGACTGGGGTGGGCACAGTAAGAAGTCTTCCAACACCATGTTAATG